>NC_141136.1:21621796-21926056 GCF_053477565.2 Lygodium microphyllum | reverse complement strand
AAACAGTTCGTCCCTCAATTCAAAATGCATATGCCTTTCCTTCGGACGCACAGGACAACTGCCTTCTTTTACATGAATAGTATGAACAGCCAGGCTGGGAGGAATGCCTCTCAGCTCATCATAACTCCAAGCAAAGATATCACGAAATTCTTGAATCAAGGACACATAGTCCTCCCTTTCTGCTGAACTGAGCATGGAACCTAATTTAATTGGCCGCGAATCATTCGGCGTGCCAAGGTCTAACTCAATCACATCCGCGTCTCTTATCCTATCCTGCGGCTCTATCGGCTCATTTAGAGTTATCTGATAGATATCCTCCGTAGTGGACCCCTCTTTAGATTCATCACTGGATGATGTCTCACTACCAGATGGATCATCTGTTGTTTCTAATTCAGTAGAAGATAAAGGAGCTCTCTCACTTTGAGGAGACTCAGGGTAAGCATCGACTATCACTCGATTAGCACCTCTACCTAGAACCACTCGACCGGCGGGTATATCGACTTGACAATCTATTCGTAAGATCCAAGGCCTACCTAGCAAGACTCGATAGCTAGGACGTCCTGCAAATCTTATCACCCTAAAGTCAAAGAAGCATTCTACACTCGCAACTGTAACGTGGACTTTAGTAATGCAACCTTCTGGTTGTCTCAGACTATCATCAGCCATTCTAAGAAGGGTGGAGCTGTCTTTTTGGATGCCTAGACCCAGCCTCTCCATCAACTCTGAACTCATGATATTGACGGAGGATCCAGTGTCTACAATGGCATGTTCCACTAATATTCCATCCACATACGCTGGAACCCTAGGGCAATTCTTTTGAGCATGATCAAACCAATCTTCCCCTACTGGTGCTATGCCCAAAGGTTCTATAATATACCCAATACGCAGGATCTTCTTAAATTCCTTGCGTACTCCTGGAGATAATTTAATCAATCGCAAGAGGTTCACATCTGGTTTAACTTCACAAAGAGAACTTGCTAAATCAAAGTCATGATAGATAGCCAAAGCTCTCTTTTCTTGCCAAACCATTCTTTCTTTTGGTCTTTGGACCAGTTTTGGTGTTCTTTCTTGGCTCTTGCCTTCTTTCTTGGCACTTCCTCAACCTTCTTAGGGTCAACTTTCTTGTCAACTGGCCTTAGCAGTCCCCCTTCCATGCTAGGATTCTGGACTTGCGTCCCCTTATCCCCTTGTTTAGGGTTTCCCTCGACCGATTTTGCATTATCTTTGTCAACCTCTTTAGCCTTTTGGCCTCTTGTCACGGCTCTTAAGTTAGAGGTTTCAGCATCATTGACTCGTACAACCTCAATAAGGTTGACTCCATTGCCTTGTGGCAACTCTTCTACAGTTGTTTTTCTCCTCTGCAATATTTGTCTTGGTGCATCATTCTGCTGCAAGTTATTTCCTTGCGCTCTATGATTCACTAGGCCCGGCTGTTTACTCCCTTGTTGGAGGGAACTAATCTTACTCCAACAGGTAGCAAATGTCCCGACTTCCCACAAATATCGCATTTAACATTTGGACAGTTTCTAGGGAAATGCTACCACACCACTTACAACTGAATCTTGAGGGTCCACCCTCTTCAGGGGTTCGACTCCCTATCAGATTCTGTTGCTTCTTTAAGAAATTAACGTCGATAGCTATTTGTCGATATTGTTTGGAAATCATGTTGCTATAATGCTTCATCATATCCTTAACTTCGCCAAGGACATTAGATGCACTCGACTCATAGCCTCGATCGTAGACCCATCGTTCCATTGGCCTAACAATCTGATTTGGAATTGGTTGTTGACCCACATGAGCAACATTAGAATTTGAAACTTGGCCTCCAACATTTGGTGGAGCCGACTGACTTGCCATAGGCATAGTCACACTGGGAGGAGCTGGCAGCAAGGGTACATTCTGAACCATACTTTCTCTCCCATTAGGGTTAGTCATAGGCATCCCTTGACTTCCAGTCATCAATGGTAGATTGCCTCCCGGTACTAAACCCGCATTTAACATTCATTCGAGAGGAGTAGGCCGTTTGTAATCGTGCTTCTACTCCCTCTGCCCGTGTAATAGCGGTGTCTATATCTGCCAAGGCCACACTGCTCAATTATACTTGGATATTAAAATCCAACCCATGCAAAAAGTAGTGTAATTGGGCAGCCAGCGGAATGGGAATGTAAGTTTGTAACTTACGAAATACTTCCTTCAGCTTCTTGGCATATGCTTTCACATTCTCATGGGGATCTTGGCGCGTTACATTCAAGACACGCAACCAATATTGGCCACCTCTTTCAGGGGCATATTTGGTGCGCAGATCGATCATAGTTTGCTCACGTAGTGAATCCCGGAAGGTCCCCAAGAACAATGAACTCTACCTTTTTGCACAAAAAACAATGTAAAAAGCATGAACGACAAGAGCAAGAGACCAATTGGGTTCAACCTCCCCCCATGCCTTGTGTGAGCGCTTCAAAAGCATGTATTTTATGTATATTTCCATCTTTATGCTCAATAGTAGCCCAATTTACAAAAATATGGCAAGCTTTTAGCTTTTGAGTTTGCTTTTACAAAAATAGGAAATAAAGCTAATGGACGGTGCCCAAAGAGTCTGGCACGCCCAACACAATGTCCCAAGTAGAAATAACATATCCGTGCGCATAGGCGCATACAAAATAATAATAAATAATCGATGCCTCAATAGACATGAAAAAATATAGGCGTGGCGCCTATCAAAATATAATCCATAGGTCGAATACTCGCTAGACTCCAATGCTTTCCTCCGCCGCTGCTGCTATCTCTACACATCAACTGAAGCATTCACAATCGTTAGTAAAATAATACAATTAAACCGACAAAAGTGAATACCTAGCAGTCTTCAGCTACATAAATAAATCAACTGGTTAGAAATAAATCCTAACCTTAATTTATTACGAGTGCGCACTCTAAACTCATAAACGTTTATTAATTTAATATGCATTTTGCGGAATCACCCGCTATGGAATCACCCATGTACACACTAAATTAATGAAATGCCTGAAAAGGACAGGCGTCCCCATCAACTTCTCACACAAAGAATCCACTTTATGTATGAGCCCCGGTCATCTAAGTTTACGGAATCCACCGTAAAACCTCACGGAATCCACCGTGGAATATGCCTCCTGGCATCATACCCCCGGGTGGGATAGCAATTGACCTCAATTGCTATTAGCTCAATGTGGAGCTAACAGAGTGGGGAAAGCATTTAAATCTCTAGCGTGCATCCATTGTGCTTCCTCTACAGGATGGTTCTTAAATTTAACTAGATATCTAGAATACCGTCGGCCAGTTCTAGTGGTCATAAAGTCAGTGTCTATGATAGCTTCTGGTTCAAGTATTTCAGTCTCTTCCTCTAATAAAGGTGGGTTTTCATAAACAGGGTGGACAGGTAATTGGCCTCTAAATGGTCTCAATAAACCAATGTGAAATGTATTGTGAATTTTCCAATGAGATGGTAATTCTAACTTGAATGCATTATCATTAATCTTATGAATGATTCTAAATGGTCCATAAAATCTGGGAGCTAATTTGACAACTGGATGTCTATCTACACTTTGCAGTCTACGTTTTTCTATTCTCAGCCAAACATAATCATCAACTTTGAAATTCATGGCTTGTCTTTTCTTGTTGGCTTGTTTGGTATATGATTGCTGGGCTTTAGCAGTCATATCTTTAACCTCATCAAAAATACTGTTATGCATACTAGCAATATCATCAGCACTCTGAATTCTTGTAGACAAAGATGCAACAAGTGTAGATAATCTATATCCATAAATGACTTCAAACGGTGCTTTCTTTGTAGATGTGTGCGGTGTATTGTTATATGCAAACTGTAATAAATGCAAATGAGTGTCCCATGTCTGAGGTTTAGAGATAGTATATGCACGTAAAAGATCTAGAATGGTGCTGTTTGTGGCTTCTGTTTGTCCATTAGTTTCTGGATGAAATGCAGATGAGAAATCAATCTTTGTGCCTAGATTAGCAAACAGTGTAATCCAAAAATTGTTACAAAATCTAGAATCACGATCTGAAATGATAACTTTTGGCAATCCATGGTTAGTAAAAACAGTTTTCAAAAACAATTGTGCTGCTTGTGATGCTGTTAAAGTTTTCTTACATGGAATGAAATATGCTTGCTTACTAAAAATTCAAAACAAAAGATCGGAATGGAATAGTAACACACAGTCTCTTTTCATAAAACATGAATCCATCATTATATGACAATGAATCAACAGGAATGAAATTATTTTGTACTAATTTATTCCAATCAGAATGAAAAGTAATATCCTGGTGATATGTATCTTTCATAGCAATCAAAGAATCAAAAGATATGACAGAAATATTATGAATTGCAGGTCTTCTACTCAATGCATCAGCAACTACATTTTCTTTTCCAGGTTGGTATTGAATGATAGGATGAAAACTTTGAATGAAGGAAGCCCATTTGATATGATGGTCACAAATTTGGGGTTGGCTAAGTAAATGTCTAATACTTTGCTGATCGGTCTTTATCATAAATTCTGAACCCATTAAGTAGTGTTTCCACTTTCTTAATGCTTGTACAACTGCTAATAGTTCTTTGTCATATGTGGAATATTTCAGCTCAGAGGGTTTCAGCTTACAACTAGAATATGCTATTGGATGATTGTCTTGCATTAGTACGGCTCCTATTCCTGATCCACTAGCATCAGTCACAACTAGAAAGAATGGTCTATTAAAATTAGGCAACTGTAGAACAGGGGCATTGGTTAATGCATGTTTCAGTAAGTCAAAGGATTTCTGTTGATTTTCGGTCCATTGATAAACAATTCCTTTCTTGAGAAGTTTTGTTAATGGTAAAGCAAGTAATGAAAAATTACGTACAAACTTCCTATAGAAACTAGCAAGACCAAGGAATGAGCGTAACTCATGCACGTTTTTAGGAACAGGCCAATGCAATATTGCATCAATTTTCTTAGGATCAACTTTAATTCCTTCAGATGATACAATATGACCTAAATACTCAATTTCTGTCTTAAAGAATTCACTCTTTTCAGGATTTGCAAACAGTTGATTTTCTTTCAATAATTGAAAAACTAATGACAAATGCTCATAATGCTCTTTCTCATTTTGACTAAACACCAAAATATCATCAAAGAAAACAATTACACAATACTGATATTTCAAAAAGATACGGTTCATCATTCTACTAAAGGTAGCAGGTGCATTAGTCAATCCGAATGGCATGACTAAGAATTCGTAATGACCAAACTGTGTTCTGAATGCAGTCTTAAATATGTCAGATGTATCTAGCCTCACCTGATGATAACCAGACTTAAGGTCAATTTTACTAAATATAGAAGATCCTTGCAGTTTATCCATAAGCTCATCAACTCTAGGTATAGGATACCTATTCTTTACAGTGATCTTATTTAAAGCTCGGTAGTCAATACACATACGATAGGTATTATTCTTTTTCTTGACTAAGAGTACAGGTGCACCGAATGGAGAACTGCTAGGTCGAATTAAGCCTCTATTTAGTAATTCTTCAACTTGACTCTGAATTTCTTTTTGCTCTATCTGGTTATGCCTATATGGTGCTTTGCAAGGTGGTTGTGTGCCAGGGATCAAATCTATCTTATGGTCTTCTGGACGTGAAGGAGGTAACCCTGGTGGTAGGTCTTCTGCAAAACAGTCCTTAAAATATGCAAGAAATTCCTTATGCCTAGGGTGCATATGATTTTCCTTTACTTGCAATTCATTCACCCAAATGAGATATGATTTACTACTCTTGCGTAATGCACGTTTAGCTTGAGTATGCGAAAGCAGTGGAAAAACATTAGATGCATGCATACCATATAATGTAATAGATTTTCCTTGAAAATTAATATTCATAGTGTGTGTGGAATAATCTATATCTGGGTTATGCTGGTGTCGCCAAGGCATACCTAAAATAATGTCACTCGACTGTAATGGAACAACTAAGAAATTTCTTCTTTTAGTGTATGAACCAATTTGAATCTCTAAATCTTGCACTTCCTGTGTACCATTATACCTAGTATTTAAAAATGCAGCTTTTATGCGATAATGCGTAGGTAAGTCTGTAATTTCAATTCCTTTACCAATTTTGCTGAAATAAAATCATGAGTACTATCGTCATCATGCAAGATAGTCTTTTCCTTTCCATGCACCAAACATTTCATAGTCAATAATGAATGTGGAGTAGGCATACCTGGTAAAGTGTCGGAAGTAATAGTAGTGTCATCCTCATCTTCAGTGAAATCAGGCATATCCTCATGTTCGTCTTCGTCCATGGCTCCAAGATAGTTGATATGAGCTGGTGGCTTCTTTGAATGACAATTTACTGCGAGATGTCCAGATTGGTGACATTTATAGCATACTATTGGCTTGGCTTTGGTTACATTATTTGCAATGGCGGGAAGTCTAGGTACATTTGGATTTGCTTGTGGAATAGGCTTAGGATTTGGATTGACATTGGATGGTAATGCAGGTGGTTTAGCCCAATGCTTGCGGAAATATGATGAAGAGAAACAACCTGGATTAAATCTTCTAAAATTGGAATTGAATTGTTTAGATCCATAATTACCATTGGCTTGGAATTGCTGTGGTCGTTTGTCTCTACCACGTAGCTTATCTTCAATGTCGTGAGCTAGTGAGATGGCGTCTTCAAGGGTAGCAGGCTTGAACATGTTCACTTCAGCGTAGTAATGCCCAAGAAGTCCAGACATATACTTCCGCTTATGTGTCGTCTCTGGTACATCTTCAAGCATGCGTAGCTGTAGGAGTGCATTCCAAAAATGCTCTGTATACTATGGTATAGGCTCACGATCCCGTTGTTGAAGTAGATCCCATTGCTTGATAGCCTTCTCATGAAATTGCGGTGGAAGGAAATTCTGCATGATCTTCTTCTTGAAATCTTCCCAAGTAGTAGGACATTCTATGCTCTTGCATACTATAGTCCACCAAAGTGATGCTCTGTCTACCAAATGATTAGTAACATACTTGATTTTATCTTTTTCTGGATAGGTTTCCTCATGGAAATAGTCATCAAACTGACTAATGAATGATAAAACAGTCTTTCTTCTCGTATGCCATTGAAAGTGCGAAATTTGAAACTTCGTTTACTTATCTTTGATTCCTTGCGAATGGTTTGAGCTTCAAGAGTGGCGTCGATGGTACGTCGAATCAAATCTTCAGCTTGAGGTTCTTCTTTGTCGGTAGACGCTCTTTGTAATTTAGCCAATTGCACTTGCAATGCTTGCCTAGCCCTTCGTTCTTCTTCCAATTGCATCATGATTAGATCCAGCTTTTGTTCCATGGTAGGCTCAGGTAGGTCGTCTTCAGCCATAGGATCATCCATATGTGGTTCTGTCATCTTGTAAAACTCAAAAGACATTTCTCACTCAAAATCGGGTTAGCGGGATGAGCGTAGCTCAAATTCGGGGTTACAAGGCTATGTGTTTTTTGGTATTTCTTTCTCAATCTTCATAAAATCTGCGATTTTTCCTTCTTCGTATGCTGAAAATACTTCAGCGAACCTGCGTATGGGTAGAATACCTTGCCACAAACAACTTTGCAGTTCGGAGTTTCTGCGCAGGAACAACCCTTCTAGGAGTTTTGAGCACTAGTCAGTTCTGACTCCAGTTGACTAGTTGGATTTGTAGAGTTGCAGACTTAGGTGACTTGCAGAGTTGCAGACTTAGCTGACTTAGTGAACTTGCAGGACTTGATCATAGTTGACTTGCAAAACTTGATTTCTGGAGTGCAGGACCCGGAGTTGCTGACTTGGAGAGTTAGTAGCTTTGAATTACTTAGTGGATTAAGAAGCTTTTAGCTTCTTAATTCGTTGTTGATTTTTAGGACAAAAATATGTCCTTGACGGATTCGCGCCGCCCTGAACAGCCTCACACCGCGTTCAATTCGATTTGGTTGATAGAAGCGTTCTTAAGCTTCTAATCAAGTTGATTAAGTTTTAACTTGAAGCTTTGAAGCTTAATGAAAAAGAAAGTTACTCTTTTTATCTATTTATCCACGATTTTAGTGAAGGATATGAATGCGTGGTCCTCCGCCTGTACAGCCTGGTCCTTCGCGATCTGATAGCAGAAACAGGGGTTCTTGATCGCCAGAAGTCTGCCTGTATCGACGGTTCGCGACGAGATTGACCGTAGAGTCCGATTGTTCCAGGAGCTCCGGCTTCGCACGAGATGGGTAGCGATTGGAAGCTCTTGATCTCAGCTTCGCTCTGATACCACTGGTGCGCAGATCGGTCGCAGTATGCTCACGTAGTGAATCCCGGAAGGTCCCCAAGAACAATGAACTCTACCTTTTTGCACAAAAAACAATGTAAAAAGCATGAACGACAAGAGCAAGAGACCAATTGGGTTCAATCTCCCCCCATGCCTTGTGTGAGCGCTTCACAAAGCATGTATTTTATGTATATTTCCATCTTCATGCTCAATAATAGCCCAATTTACAAAAATATGGCAAGCTTTTAGCTTTTGAGTTTGCTTTTACAAAAATAGGAAATAAAGCTAATGGACGGCGCCCAAAGAGTCTGGCACGCCCAACACAATGTCCCAAATAGAAATAACATATCCGTGCGCATAGGCGCATACAAAATAATAATAAATAATCGATGCCTCAATAGACATGACAAAATATAGGCGTGGCGCCTATCAAAATATAATCCATAGGTCGAATACTCGCTAGACTCCAATGCTTTCCTCCGCCACTGCTGCTATCTCTACACATCAACTGAAGCATTCACAATCGTTAGTAAAATAATACAGTTAAACCGACAAAAGTGAATACCTAGCAGTCTTCAGCTACATAAATAAATCAACTGGTTAGAAATAAATCCTAACCTTAATTTATTACGAGTGCGCACTCTAAACTCATAAACGTTTATTAATTTAATATGCATTTTGCGGAATCACCCGCTATGGAATCACCCATGTACACACTAAATTAATGAAATGCCCGAAAAGGACAGGCGTCCCCATCAACTTCTCGCACAAAGAATCCACTTTGTGTATGAGCCCCGGTCATCTAAGTTTACGGAATCCACCGTAAAACCTTACGGAATCCACCGTGGAATATGCCTCCTGGCATCAATATTCTCCTCGGGAAGTTGCATAAAATTGATCAATTTTGGTTATGGTTCCAAACTCTATGATGTGATACCATACCGTAGCCCTTCCTTTTAACGTCATATTAAAGAACATCATGAGATGTCCCTCATCTTGGATGCGATGGGTTGTGCCATGGCAACAATTGAATTAACAATAGGAGCTTGAATGGGTGAATTCACCCCCCACTTGAAGTGGGTAGACTTGGTGGAGGACGGGAAGAACTTACGCTTCCTCCTGCACCTAACGGACTATGTGGAGGAGTTGGGTTACTAAGACCACCGCCTCCTATACGTACCGGGCTACTTCTTTGAGGAGAATAACGACTTACAATCTCTAACCACCATCTAGCCTTCTCAGCACGTTCTGCTTTTTGGATTTCGGCTTGATGGTCCTTGTCAGAGGACATAAACGAATTTTCTTTTGGTCCCTAGAAACCCTAGATTCGAAAACCACCACCTATAGGCGGCTCCTAGCAGACGCACCACTGATGGGACCTCAAATGGGCCGGCACTGGCTATAGCTTTAGGCGGACCTCATGCTCATGACACACAAACACCCTCACGGCCTCGCGGACTAGGAGCGTCAACCTAATGCTAGAGGACAAACTGCCCTAAAGCTTAATCTATTCGTTTATAGTTTATAGTCCAACATTTTCCTTAAACTCCTCGGAGGGAGATCCCAAAGTACATAGGCATAACGCCTCATCACACACACATAGGAGGCACTCCACCAACTAATAGTGGGAGCCCCACTGCAGCTCTCCTACATCGCAGGGATTGGCCCTTTGATGCGCTACTAAATATATAACACAAACGAACACAAACTCCTCTCTTTTATATTTCTCGTATTTCCAGGAGATATACCATGTTTCCTCACTTAACAGTCCCTTAGAAAACCAACCCTCTACCCTACGGCAAGGGATCACCTCACACTCTCAATCGTGGGTCAAAGTCCTAAGAAAACAATTGCTATGCAGTCCAGGAGATTTGCCTTTGATACCATGAACCATGCATAGTGCATAATGTGAATGGTTTAGTGCACAAACATAAGAAAATCAGCATTGTGTATCGTGCGAAACCAATCTTTCCATGATTTCCATGCTAACGTTTATGTATTGAAACAAGCAGAGACACCGAGCCTTACGCTCATACTGCCTTTTCCTTTATTTTAAAACCACGCTCTAACGGCATGATGTAACACATAAATCAGATTTAAAATCATACTTTGACGCTCAAACTCCCCTCTCACCCTACCATTTAATGTTTTGCAATCGTTGATACGTGTAAGAGTTATTTTATGTGTATTTCTTTATAGAGAAAGCGATAAACACGGACAAAACATAGAAATGAGGATAAATCGAGGCCAACCTCGTGCTCTACCTTCATTATACATTGCACAAACACTTTGTGATTTTTTGGAATTTTCTTTTTATCGTTTCCTAATTTTCTGCCATTTAAAACCCATTGTTTGGTATTTTTCCTCTATTTTCTTCGATTAAAAATGACTAAAAAGTAAGATTGATTGTGGGCTATGACCCTTAGATTCATTGATAGCAAAATTTCAAGTTTTATTGATGTTATATCTCATATATTCCCCTTTATTTTGCAAAAAAACCCCATTTTACCCCTTAAACGTGTGTTTTACGGGTTTTAGAACATTAATTTCAGCCATATCACTTATAATTTTATGATTTTCTAAGCATAGACTAATCAAACTCATAGCAAACAACATCATGATGCATAATCAACCAATGGGAACAATATTTCATCAACCACATAGCATAAAAACTCATTTTTCCTTCATAAAAATTGAATTACCGCTTAGGCTTTGTGTCTCGGGATCTCGATTTTACTACGGGACTGCATGTCAGTCCTCATTCAATGTCCAGCATCTTCAAAATCAGCAATATTCATGTCTTCATTGATCCAGAAGCAATCCGGTCTCATCCGGACAAGCTTTCCTCCACCATTCTTCATTTTCCTCTTGCACACAAGAACAGCCCCTTAAGGGAGAGAGAGGGAGGAGAGAGAAAGACTAAAATCAGAGTTCTTCATCTAGGCTATCATTGCGTGAGCGAAGGGCGGCAAAATGGTCAGCAAAGAAAGGGGAATCAAGGGCCAATGTCAGTCAGGGGGGTTACATTGACGCTAGCATCATGATCTCCCAAGATTGGGCAGAAATTTCGGCGCCTTCCTGGCATCACGTTTCCTTCTTCTTGATCACAATTTTTTCATCCACATTTCATGTGGCATAAAATTTGGGCCCCAAAGGTCATGCCCATTTGTCCTCCCAAGTGTCCACCTTTTCAAATCTTGCCCACTTGTTGGCCATTTCCCCGTCCGGGCTCCAAATCGAGCTCTGAAAAATCCTAGGCGTCCGACTTGACATCCCATATTGGCTGGCAACTCCTCAAAACCCACAGGGCAATCTGAAAAACTATCAAAAATCAACAAGTGTCTCTCGGGCGCCTTTTAAGAGTCGTATTTCACTTGGTGCTTAAAATCGTCCTAGCTGGAGCCGGTGCCTTCGACGTTGAATATTTTTCCCCTAAATTTTAGATTTTTTGGCAAATTTTATGCACATCCCGAGCTCAAAACTCCGCTCTCAGTATGGATCATGAAATAGTAAGAATCTATGCCACACTTTATCACTCTGTTCTACATTTCATTAAGCATTAGTGAAATCAATAATTTATTATTATCTAACTTTTACTTATGTTTAATATTTTGTAATAATATCTATATTCATTTAAAATTTTTTGTTTCTCTAATACCAAGTGTAATGTACCTAGCTAGAGGATATCGATAGTACATATTTTAGTAGTCCATAAAGAAGGTAATGAAGACTACTATTGTCTAAAAATTATATGAATAATTAGACATTTATAATCCTAAGCTACTCAAGTCTACCCTATAAGGAAAACTCCACCTCAGCTCCACAATAATAAACTTGAAACGCAAACCTAAATTATATACTAGAGACTCCTATCGACCATCTAACTATTAGATATGCTTAATGCCCCACCCTTGTAAGGTGCCACTAATGATCCATGGTGCTCTAAGTTGTAATGCCCCTATTATGAGAAGAAGCCATGTGTGAGAATGGGTCCTAGCTTGTATGCTAGATGAGATCTATGTGACTAGATGGCAAAAAGGTGACCTTTATGGATCTAGCCTTTGGGTTAGATAGAATAGTTATGTTGGTAGAACCTTGAAGGTCCAGAATGCATTGAGTTATAGGGTATGGGAGTTATCAATGCCCCCGGACTCTGGTCGACCAGGGAAGATTCATAATATGATCGAATATATATTGACTAGACTACCTTCTTGGATTATAAAAGGAAGACCCATCTAAATCCATCTTCAATCTATCTTTCACCCAATCAGAGTTCTTTTATCTACCCTTAAGCTCTTCACTTATCATCTATTTGGATCGCTATCTAAGCTTCATGGTGGAAGCATGGGGATGGAGAGAGCCATCTTTGTATCAATTTGTTTACAGTTAAAGAAGTCTTTGTTCTTCTTATATTTGTTGTGTCTTCTCTAGTCCTTGCTTAGATTCTGTTTGGTGTGCTGTGTAGTTTCTATATGGTATCAGAGCCCAAGGGGCTTTGAGGAGTGAAGAACAAAAATGTCATCTACTAAATCAAGTAGTGGTTTTGGCACATCAAGTGGTAGTATCTTGTAGCAGCAATCCAAACATTGAGGATCCATCCACCAACCTTTAGTGAAGGCAAGCTAGATGGTACAAACTATACTTTGTGGAAGTTAAAAATCATAACTATCATTGATTCTATGAGATTTTGGAGATAGTGGTGGGGACTGATGTAGAACCACAACGCACCCCCAACCCATCAAATTTGGATGTTATGATTCCTCCAAATGCAGATAATCTATGAGCTTGGAAACAAAGGAGCACAAATGCAATGTGTGCCTTAGTTACAAGGTGTTCTGACAGTGTTTTGATCTACATTCAGCATACAATCAAGGTATGAGAGGCTTGGAATGTACTGAGGAGTCAGTACAAAATGGAAAATCAAACAAGGATTCAGAACTTGGAGAATCAACTAGTAGTAGAGAAGTTTGATGAAGAAGAGACAAGTGAAGCATTCATCACTTGAGTCAAGAATCTCTATGGCGAGATGGTTGGCATTGGGATACAAAAGACTAGTGAGGAGCTAGCTTGGAGGTGTCTTCAAATTTATCTACCAAAGTTTGATGGATTGATAATTGCCCTAAAAACTCAAGTGAGATACCAAGCTTTCACATCGGAGGAATTTTGTGTACTACTAATGGATGAGGAGTTGAGGCTTAAAGCTTGAGATGACAGCATTCTCTACCAATGCAAAATTTGAAGGTCGTTCCTCTACCAACAGCAACAAAAACAAGAAGGCTATTAAGAAAATGTTTCAATGAGGATGCTTCTAATGCAAGAAAAAAGGACATGCAATTATAGATTATTATGTCAAGAAGAAAACAAATGAAAAGAATGGCATCATGAAGACCAAAGGGAAAGAGAGAGCCAATACGCCTAAAACAAAGTTGACGTTATTCATAGTGACCATTGAGAAAGTGTGTTCCTTGGCATAAGAAATATCTGTCAAGATTGTGGGAGAGAAGGAAGGAGTCTCACTTGTAGCTTTCTTGCTTGCACAATGGGGGAATACACACAAGGGTGGAGGCTAAAAACAGTTTTCCTCTTCTTAGTTGTGTAAGCCAAAAGGAACTCTAGTACATAGAAATAGAAGAACCGTATATATGGGTCTCAAACCAAACTCAACTAACTAAGGTGGCATACTAACTGAGCCACGAACTAGAGTAGATAAGGATAGCTGTCATCTAGCTATTATTCATGGGCGGTGTACCAACTGCATCTGCACAATTGACAAGTCGGTGACATAAATGCACAACGGTCACCCTGGCATATCACGAGTGGAGCTCGATATCTCAACACTCCCCCTCAAGCTCAATCCCAATTCCTGCACACCAAGCAGGTCTCTGAACTTGCGCAGCTTCTCTGTGCCCAATGCCTTCGTGAATATGTCAGCTACCTGATCCTCTGTGCTGACATAAACTAGAATGCGTCTGTACATAGTAGGGTCTTCGAGAAGCTCACCTGCATCTGCGCTCAACTTCACATTCTGCTCCAAAGGAACTGAAATAGGCTTATAGCCTGTCATCCCATATTTGGATAGCATGTCCAATCCATATTGCCTCTGCAAGAGCCATATCCCACTTGGTGATCTAATCACCTCAATGCCCAAGAAATAACGCAGCTCTCCCAAATCCTTCATCTCAAACTTTTGCTTCAATAGCATTTTCACATGAAGGATATCTTCATCACTATCACCTGTGATAATCAAATCATCAACATAAATTACAAGCAGTATAATACATTTCTCTGTTTTTCTCACATAAAGTGAGAAATCTGCCTTGGAAATCTGAAAGCCAATAATGACAAGATACTGTCCTATCTTGTCAGACCATGCTCTAGGTGCTTGCTTCAAGCCATACAAGGCTTTCTTCAACCTGCAAACAAACTCAGGATGAACAGCATGCACATAACCTGGTGGCTGCTCCATATAGACCTCTTCTTGCAAATCACCATGCAAGAATTTATTCTTTATATCCATCTGATATAAACACCATCCCTTTGATGCAGCCATAGCAGTGACTGCTCTTACGGTTGCCATCCTTGCAACCGGACTGAATGTTTCTTCATAGTCAATGCCATATATTTGTGCATACCCCTTGACTACTAATCTTGCCTTGTATCTGTTCACAGAACCATTTGCGTTGTGCTTCACCTTATAAGCCCACTTACAGCCAATTGCATTCTTATCTTTAGGCAAAGGTACCAACTCCCATGTAGCATTTGCTTCCAAGGTATCCATTTCTTCATCCATGGCTTTCTCCCATTTTTCTTTTTCCATCGCTTGCTCAAAAGAAGTGGGTTCTGGTTCCTGTATCACTTTGACTATATATGCATAGTGAATGGCTGTAAATCCATCATATTTCAGCCTATCCACAGGATACCTAGCTTTGGTAGACCTACGCAAAATAGGCTCACTTCCAGGTTCTCTCAAAACATCCCTGGTCTTCCTTACTCCAGGTGTAACAATAGAAGGAATACCCAACTCATCATTAATGCTCTGTTCTGAGCCACTGGATTCACCATCCACATAAGAGTGACCTGCATTCACATCAAACATAGGCTGATCTACCTTCTCTTTTCCTTTTTGTGATACTTGCATACCACTATCTGCATTTCTTTGAGAAGATTCTCCTGATCTCAATCTGCCTGTCCATGGCGAAGAATGTGAACCACTACTAGAGGATGCTCCAGGTCCACTAATATCTTGTGACTGCTACTGTGAATTCTGTGCAGCATTACCATTTTGTGCATCTACATTATCAATCACATTTACTGGTTTATACCAGCTACTCATCTCATCAAAAACAACATCTCTGCTCACTGTAAACTTACGAGTAGAAGGGTTATAGTATCTATACCCATTCTGCTGCAAAGAGTAACCAATAAAGATGCACTTCTCAGCTTTTGGATCCAACTTGGATCTCAACTCATCTGGCACATGAACATAGGCAATGCAACCAAAAATTTTCAAATGAGAAATATCTGGTTTCCTACCAGTATACCTCTCCTCTGGAGTCATCCCATGTATTGCTGCAGTGGGAGTCCTGTTCATTATGTAGACTGCTGTAGCAACTGCTTCAGCCCAATAAAAATCTGGCATGTCTTTTTCATTGAGCATGGCACGAGATACCTCTCCAATATGCCTATTTTTCCTTTCTGCAATTCCATTTTGTTGTGGGATATGACTGCATGAATATTGTTGCTTTATGCCATGCTCCTACAAGAACCTTGCAAACTCATTTGAGAGGTACTCTCCCCCTCCATCTGACCTTAGGCATTTTATTTGCAGGCCCGTTTCTTTTTCAACCATAGCTTTAAGAGTTTTGAAATGCCCAAAAACTTCACTTTTCTTTTTCATAAAATACACCCAAACTTTTCTGCTATAGTCATCAATAAAAGTGACAAAATAATGACAGCCTCCAAGAGATGCAGCTTTAGTAGTCCACACATCAGAGTGGATTAATTCCAATGGCTTCTTACTCTCTTGAACACGTCTAGGAAATGGTTTCCTTGCCTGTTTTCCAAACTGACAGGCTTCACATACCTTATCCATTTCTGCAACCTTAAATTTAGGCAATCCTGCAACAATATTTTGGGCCTGCATTGATTTAAGTTGTTGTACATTAACATGACCAATACGTTTATGCCAGATATCAATATCTGCAACTACACCGGTCCCATGTGCAAACATTGCTGCACTCAATTCAGGCATGTTTGCATCCAATGTAAACATTTAGCCCTTCTTCTTTCCTTTTGCTATCAAGCGACCTTTATTTTTCATATCCTCAACAAAGCATCCATGAGTCCCTGCTCAACCATTTGACCAACGGAAACCAGATTCTTGGTGATATTCGGGACATGAAATACATCTGACAGGTATTTCTTTTTCCCATCCTGCATAGACAAAGGAATTTTTCCAATCTGCACAATAGGATGTGCAGTATCATCACCAGTCTCCACAAATCCTGGTTTTTCGATTTTTCTTGCATCCTGCATCCATTCTGCATGACCTGTCATGTGGTTTGATGCACCTGAGTCAACATACCACACTTCGTTGCTTTATTCTGCACTTGTCACAGAATTGTTCATGTGCTGCACCATAAACAAATGCTTATTTCTGTCATCACCTTGTCTACTAGAAGATGCATAATTTCCTTGTTGCAATTTCCCATTCATGATGTCATTCTGCTTTTTATAGCAGTCTTTAGCCATATGACCCATTTTACCACAGTAGTAGCATTCAACATTGTTGTTTGCATTTTGGCCTCTTTGCCATCCACCATGACCTCTTTGGCTCCCCCTTCCTCTAGAGTTACCACGTCCTCCTCCATAGGACTGGTTTTCTTGAGTCTGCTACATATTCTGATTTCTACCACGGCCTCCAGATCGGCCTCCTCTACCTCTGCCTCTACCTCTTCCAGCATTTGAGTAGAAGACAGTTTCTTTTGAAGTTCCTCCTGAAGAAGATGCACCACCATTTCTCTGCTCCTCAGAAATTAGAAGAGCAATCAACTCCTCAAAATCAGGAAATCTTTCACGAACTGAAATGGATGTCCGAAACTGTGCATAATCCTTTCCTAGACCATTCAAGGTCACAGAAACTAAATCATCATCTTCCATTGGCGACCCAATGGAAGCAAGTGCATCTGCAATCTTCTTCACCTTTATGTGGTAGTCATTGATGCTCATACTTTCTCTTTGCACATTATGCAACTCTTGCTTGAGCTGCATTTTCGTGGCTTGCGTATTTGTGCTATACATTTTTGACAAAGTATCCCATGCCTTCTTTGGCATACTTGCATCCTGAATATGCATAATCATAGAGTCTGAAATATTGATAGACAGCCATTACATAACTTTCCTGGCTCTCTCATGCCATGCTTTAAATGCCTGCATTTGCTGTTGATTGGGAACATCAGGAAGAACTGGTTCTTCTTCATTTCCTGCAACAAATTCCCAATATCCTTTTCCCATAAGGAAATTCGTTATTCTAAACTTCCATGCTTGGATGTTGTTCTTGTCAAGCTTTTCAGTTACAATCTATGAAAGAGAATCAGATGCCATTACTGAACAGTGCAAAAAATTCTGTCACTGCAAAAAACACAGCTTCACCCTCACAAGGGCAAATCTGCAAAACTGGCGAAAGTGGTATTTGACCACAGAGTCACTTCCTAGTGACAATTTTGCATAAACAGGAACCAATGATGATTCTGTAACTCCCAATGTCTCTGCACACAAGCATATGATGCAATTTCTCTGGTAACATTTCACCGACCTATAGAACAGTGGTCGCATAGCATAAAACAGGGCCTTTTCCTGAGTGCGTGTAGAAAACTTCCGCCTCCAAAACAGGACCCGAAATGGCCTCAAATCAAAAAAACAGAGCAACCAAGGGCTAAAGCCTTCTCCCGCAGCATATACTGCCCTCTTGCTACTCCGCGAAGGGCGTCTCAATCTTAGACAATGCACTCTTGCACTTTCCGGTTGTGCTACCTGTAGAGACTTGCTCCCAAAACAGAAAAATGAAAGCAACACTGGTCCTCTTACTAGAACACGGCGAACTTGGCTTGCTTTCTTGAGCTCCTTACCACGAACAAGGCTCTGATACCATGTCAAGATTGTGGGAGAGAAGGAAGGAGTCTCACTTGTAGCTTTCTTGCTTGCACAATGGGGGAATACACACAAGGGTGGAGGCTGAAAACAGTTTTCCTCTTCTTAGTTGTGTAAGCCAAAAGGAACTCTAGTACATAGAAATAGAAGAACCCTATATATGGGTCTCAAACCAAACTCAACTAACTAAGGTGGCATACTAACTGAGCCACGAACTAGAGTAGATAAGGATAGCTGTCATCTAGCTATTATTCATGGGCAGTGTACCAACCGCATCTGCACAACTCACAAGTCGGTGACATAAATGCACAACGGTCACCCTGGCATATCACGAGTGGAGCTCGATATCTCAACAATATCTACCACTGACTCATGAGTATTGGATAGTTTCACCTCTTGACTGCCATTAGAAAGATCTATGTAGTTCTATGAAGCCTTTGTAAGAATCCATTTGTATGATGATTGAGAATGATGTAAAATGCCCTACTGAGGACACAAGTACTATTTTCTTTGTTGCTACAAATGGTGAACTCAAGAATCTTTCAAATGTATTGTATATTCTAGAGATTAAGAGAAATTTACTATTAATTACTTCTATGAAAAATAATCTTGTTCATGAGGTGAGATTCACTAAGAGAAAAGCAGATGTTGGCAAAGTTGTTCATAAAGGAGAAAGAAGTAATAACCTATATGAGCTTATAAATGCTCTTATAGCCATCACTGGTGTGGGCACAAGTAAACTTTGGCATTAAAGATTTGGTCACATTGGTTTTTTAGTGTTAAAGGAGATGCATAAGTAAGATATGGTTACTCACCTCCCTGGAGTAAGCTCAAATGAAGGAACCATGTGAAGCTTGTATGATGGGCAAGGAACAAAGAAAGGTATTTCCAAAGGAAAGAAACAATGGAGAAAAGGCTCTTCTAGAGTTGGTACATACTAACTTGTGCTATAAAATGCCTATAAAAGCCTTGGGAGGATCTTCCTATTTTATGTTCATTGTCGATGACTATAGTAGGTGTTGAGATGGCAAGCTCAACACGTGCGGACATTGATGATGGACCGCCTGGCTAGATGGATCCGCACATCTACACTTAGCACATTGGTGGTCATTATGATACTTACATGGCCACTAACTTATCACTTATTATATTTAGTTTGTTACACCTACCTACAACTGGCAAAGACATAGCGCCAGCAGATTATGTAGTCAGTTATGCACTGTTTGACTTAGTAGGCCACTTTCCTTTATGTTGTATCTTATCTATACTTTGTGTATATTGTATAGTGTGTGGAAGAAGAAGAAGAAACCAGCAAGAAAACGTTTTGGCCTCCATCTCTCTTCTTGTGTTCTCTTGAGTGATCTTCCTCTTGTGTATACAGTGTGTTTTTGGCGCAGCAGCTTAAGCACATCCCCCCATCACACGATTCTTGACATGGTATCAAAGTTGCACCACTAAGAGAGGCTGATTTCAAAGGCTGAAGTGAAGGAGAAGAAGCAAGGTTCAAGCAAGCAAGCAATGGGTAAGAAGCTCTCCCATTTCTCCACTCTCTCTCTTGGATAGTGCCTGTGGAGGCATCGGAAGCAGAGTCGAGCAAAAATCTCAGATTGCCGTGAGATTTGGTGTGCAAGAAGATCACTATATATTCTGCAAATAGGCCCTTCAGGACTTTCCCGTAGTTATGTTGGCCGTCTGAGGCCGTTTCAGGCCCCGTTTTAGAGCCGCAGATGGTTGCGGACAACAGTTTCAAGGTACACTGTGATTTCGACTGTATTGATCGAAAGTGGATGCATAGGTTACAGATTGCGAATCTGTAATTTTTGAGGTATTTGCAAGAAGAAAACATAAGGTTTATCTGCAAACAAGTTGCAGATTACATGTACTATTGAGCAATCAGTGAAAAAGGTTGTTTGGTGTATTGTTGTGTACGTGTTGTAAAAGATTGCAAAAGACTAGCTTGCTGTGTTGTATCCTTATTTGTGATAATAGGAGAGAATAGTGGAAATCCCATTATCGAGAAGCTTGACAAGAATAACTACCCTTCATGGAACTCCCGTGTGATGAACTTCCTCATTGGAAATGGCCTTTATGAGTTTGTCTCAGGTGAAGAAAAGGAGCCAGAGCTGGGTATCCCTCTGACTGTAGAGGAGTTAAAAGCATGGAAAGAATGGAATGCAAAAGACAAAAAAGTGATGTACTGGCTATCTGCAGTCATTGATAATACTATGCTGGGACATATAATTGATAATACTATGCTGGGACATATCAGGAATGTTGAAACTTCACATGCAGCTTGGAAAATTTTTGAGAGCATGTTTTCAGTAAATACAAAGGCACGAAAGATTCAACTCAAGCAAGAGTTGAATGCCTTGAAGAAAGGAAAAATGTCTGTCAATGAGTATGTGTTGAAGGTGAGGAGCACTGCATATGCTTTAGCAGCGATTGATGCAATGTTGGATGATGATGATTTGTTTTCATCCACTCTGAGTGGCCTTAACAATGAGAAGGCAAGGAAATCATTTGTTACTTCAGTATATGTACGGAAGCCATTTTTAGATTTTGATGAGCTGATCTCTCTCATGATTACTAAAGAGATCAATATGCAAGGTGATTTATCTGAAAGAATTGGTGAACAGGTCCAAGCATTTTACTCGAGTTGAGGAAGGGGCCGTGGTAGATCCTCTTCAAGAGGCTGCGGTATGGGACGTGCTGGAGATAACTAGCAAAACAGGTTCAATCAACAGTTTGGTGAAATGTAGGTTTCTGGAGGCAGAGGAAACTTTAGAGGCAGGGGGAGCTCTAGAGGAAGAGGTGGATGGAAGAATAGAGGTTCTGGAAATTCTGCTATTGTTTGCCATTATTGTGGCAAAACAGGCCATATTGCAGCCCATTGCTATGCAAAGAACGATGATATTCGCAGTGGTAAATTACAGCAAGGAAACTATGCATCGTCTTCACGATAGAATGAAGACAAAAATGAGCGTCTCTTTGTTATGCAGCATATGATGAATGCAGTTATAAGAAAGGGAACACATGATGATGTATGGTATGTCAATTCAGGTGCATCTAATCATATGACCAGTCATGTTGAATGGTTTGGAGAGATGCAGGACTTACAAAACCCAAGTTATGTGCAGACGGGTAATGATTCATGCCACCCAATTTCAAACATTGGAAAGGTTCCCTTGTCCTTGTATGATGGCCAGACAAAGAGTCTGACAGATGTATTACATGTGTCATCAATTACAAAGAATCTAGTATATGTTGGCCAAATGGTAGAGCAAGGATTGCAGGTTCGATTCAATGCAAAAGGTTGTTTTGTAGAAGACTTTAATGATAAGTGCATGTTGGTCACAAAAGGAAGTAGAGTTGGCCAAATGTTCACTTTAGATGCTGGAATTCCTACAATGGATGCTGCTATGTATGCTAAAGGAAATGGAGTAGTTGTAGATATTGAAATATGGCATAAACGTATTGGACATGCAAACGTACAAAGGCTGAAATTAATGGAGTCCAAAGGATTGGTTACAGGGTTGCCTTCATTTAGAATTGCAGAATTGCATAAAGTTTGTGAAGCATGCCAGTTTGGTAAGCAGGCAAGACAACCCTTCTCACATGCTAGAGAAGTGAGTAGAAAAATACTTGATGTAGTACATACAAATGTTTGGAGGCCTACACAGAGTGTATCTCTTGGTGGCAACAAATACTTTGTCACATTTATTGATGACTGTTCAAGGAATCTATGGGTATACTACCCTTATAGATCCACTTATAGATCCACCTGAAGATGTGGGCCTACTCCTTATCACACTTATAGATTTATTGTCACACTTATAGATCCACCTGAAGATAAGCAAGAATCACAGAGCCTTAGTGGAACAGAAACATTATCTGGTACTACACCTACAGTTAGCCCTTGGTTTGGGAGACTAAGGAGTAGGCCCACATCTTCAGGTGGATCTATAAGTGTTACAGGGAAGGACAAAGGAAAGAAGAAAGTGCTGGATGGTAATGATGCATCTACCACTAATTTGGGATTCGATGGAGATTCTAGTGGTTCGGTTTGGATGATGAGCTTGGCATTCCTTCAGTCAAGACGCCTAGTGTACAGAGAGCTCATAGTGATGTAAAGGCTCCATTGAGTGATCCGATGGTACGTAGATCTAGCAAGGTCCGATACCCTGTTAAAAGATTTGGTTTTGAAGGTTATGCAACTCACCATTATGCTTATATGGTGAAACTAGTTTAGGATGTTGAGCCCACTTGTTTTGAGGATGCTGTTGGTCATGCTCATTGGGATGCAGTAATGGATGAGGAGATGGCTACATTAGAAGTCAATAAGACTTGGGATTTCAGTTAGCAGGCATAAGGCTAGGCTGATTGCCTTGGCAGCAGCCAAAGGTTGGAGTTTGCAACAAATGGATATTAAGAATGCCTTCTTGCATGGTGAATTGTAAGAAGAAGTGTATATGGAGCAGCCAATAGGTTATGAGGATTTAGAGCATCCCACATATGTGTGCAGGTTAAAGAAGGTGCTCTATGGGTTGAAGCAAGCACCTAGAGCATGGTCTGACAAGATTGGAGTGTATCTTCTCAATATTGGATTTTGTATTTTTGATGTTGATCACTCACTTTATGTGAGAAAGGGAGATGCAAGTTTGGTCATCATAGTCATCTATGTGGATGACTTGATTATTACAGGTGACAGTGGCAATGGGATTGCTGAAGTTAAGGACTTCTTGAAGAAGAAGTTTGAGATGAAAGTTTTGGGTGAGTTGAGATACTTTCTTGGTATTGAGGTGATCAGATGTGATGATGGTATATGGCTATCCCAAAGGTAGTATGGCTTGGATATATTATCCAAGTATGGTATGACAGCATGCAAGCCTCTTTCAGTACCATTGGAGCAAAATGTGAAGTTGAGTGCTGACGTTGGGGATGAGATAGAAGACCCTACTATGTTCAGGAGGATAGTAGGGAGTTTGATTTACATGATTATCACAAGGCTAGACTTGAGCTATTTTGTTGGCCTTGTTAGTCAGTTTATGCAGATGCCTAGAAAGCCTCATTTGGATGTAGTTAGATGTATATTGAGGTATGTGAAGTCCACTTTACATTATGGATTTTTTTATGAGACAGATAAGGACGTAGAGGTCTTTGGATACACAGATGCAAATTGGGATGGTAGAAGGTTAGATAGAAGATCTACAAGTGGATTCATGGTTTCCCTTGGTAGTGTAGCAATTACATGGAGCAGCAAAAAGCAACCTGCAGTTGCTTTATCGAGTACAGAGGCTGAGTATAGAGGTGTTACTATGGCAGCATGTGAGGTGGTATGGCTACAAAAGTTATTAGGTGATTTGGACGTGTAGGGAAATGGTCCAGTTGTCATTCATTGTGACAACATGAGTATCATACAACTAGCTAGGAATCCAGTATTCCATGCTATGACAAAACACATTGAGGTGCACTACCACTTTGTGAGAGAGAAGGTACTTGCAGGAGAGATTGACTTGGTATATGTCAGCACACAGGATCAGATAGTTGACATTTTCACAAAGGCATTGGGTGCAGAGAAGCTTCGAAAGTTTCAAAGCTTACTTGGAGTTGCAGAAATAGAGTTGAGCTTGAGAGGGAGTGTTGAGATGGCAAGCTCAACATGTGCAGACATTGATGATGGACCGCCTGGCTAGATGGGTCCGCACGTCTACATTTAGCACGTTGGTGGTCATTATGATACTCACATGGCCACTGACTTATCACTTATTACATTTAGTTTGTTACACCTACTTATAGCTGGAAAAGACATAGCGCCACAGTTGATTAGTGTAGTTGGTTATGCACTGTTTGACTTAGTAGGCCACTTTCCTTTATGTTGTATCTTATCTATACTTTGTGTACATTGTATAGTGTGTGGAAGAAGAAGAAGAAGAAAATAGCAAGAAAATGTTTTGGCCTCCATCTCTCTTCTTGTGTTCTTGAGTGAGCTTCCTCTTGTATATAGAGTGTGTGTTTGGGGCAATCGCTCAAGCACATCCCCCCATCATGCGATTCTTGACAGTAGGAAGATGTGGATATACTTTCTTTGTTAAAACTTATTGAGAATGAAACATGGCAAACTGTGAAGAAGTTTAGAACAAATGGTGGTGGTGAGTTCAACTCAAAGGATTTTGAAGACTTTTGCAACAGCAAAGGGATTAAGAATCAATTGAGGAGGCCTCATATACCTTAGAAGAATGATGTTGATGAATGCTAAAATCGCACCATTGTGAAAATGGCAAGGTGCATGCTTAAGTACAAGGAAAATCTAGTTTTGGGTAGAAGCTGTTAATACTACAATCTACATTCCCAATGGGAGTTACATAAAGGATTTTGAAAGAAAACCTCCTCATGAGGCCTATTCTATTAAGAAACCATCTATCTCACATTTTAGAACTTTTAGATGTGAATGTTATGCACATGTTTCAAAGGATAAGAGAAACAAGCTAAATCCAAAAAGCACAAAATGTATCTTCTTGGGCTATAGTATGAGCAAAATTTTTATAAATTGTATAACCAAGAGGCAAAGAAGATCATAATGAGCTGTGATGTGGTGTTCAAAGAGTAGCCGTATACAATGGAGGAGGAGAATATAAGTGCTTCCCCTTTATATTCTAGTGAAAAAGTAGTCCACTATGAATCTATCCCAAGAGTTGTCCCTACTCTCAAGGATGAGGTAGCATCATCTTTGGATGATCAGGACAAAGTTCACCAACCTATAATCATGCCACCGAAAAAGCCATTGATGGAATGGGTGAAGCGTCTCTATGATCGTAGTAATCCTATGCCTACAATACTTGAGGAAATGGTAGATGGACCAAGGAGGTCTTTGAGAATAAACAAGAAAAGAAAGACTTCTGCGCACATAGTCAATATGGCCATGATGGTTGATATTATGAGAGAATTAAAGGAGCTAATAGACTTGAAAGAAGCACTTGTCGATCGGGCATGTACAGAAGCTATGCAAGTTGAGTATGATAGTATAATTAAGAATGACACTTAAGATCTAGTGGATTGGCTAGAAAAGAGAAAGACTATTAGCACCAAGTGGGTCTAGAAGGTAAAGTACAAGGCTAATAGTAGCTTAGAAAAGTAAAAAGTGAGATTAGTTGCACAAGGATTTTCAGAGTTTGAAGGATTTGATTCTCAAGAATCATTTTCTCCAACTACTAGAATTACTACTATTCACACAATACTTGTAGTAACACCATATTAGAGAATTTGGAAATTTCTCAAGTTCCAATTTCAAACAAGTGATAAATATTTGACCATATGACTAAATCTTGATCCATATTTGAAAGTGGGATTTGGAAAGGTAGCTTATATAGTATTTAAGATAGACTCCGCCTTTAAGACAACAAGATTTGACCATGTGGTCAAATAATAAAGGTATTGGGGATTCCAAAAGTGTATGATAATTCCCAAATTACTAGATATAGTGTTCAGTGGCTACTTAGAAGAAGTAGCTAGTTTAGTAATGGATGTTAAATCAACATTTTTGAATGGTAACCTAAAGAAGGAGGTATACGTGGCTCAACCACTAGGGTTTGAGGTCCCCCATTCTCTGAATAAAGTTTATAAGATAAAGAAGGTATTGTATGGGCTAAAGTAAGCCCTTAGAGCATGGTACCAGTGGTGGATAGATAGATTCTTTTTGGGCTTGAATTTCAAAAGATGTGCCTCGGATGCTAACTTGTATGCTGACAAGGATAGTGAAAAATTTGTAGTGATTTTTCCATATGTGGATGATCTTCTTATTATAGGTGACAATGAAGATATGATCCATTAGACTCTTTTTAGGCTTGAATTTGAAAAGATGTGCCTCAGATGTGCTAACTTGTATGTTTACAAGGATAGTGAAAAGTTTGTAGTGATTTTTCCATATGTGGATGATATTCTTATTATAGGTGACTATGAAGATATGATCAATCAAACTGGAAAGCCTTTGAGCATAAATTTTGAAATGACAAACTTGGGCTTGTTGCACTATTCTTTGGGATTGAATTTTGGCAAGATCCTAACAAAATCTTTATCTCTCAAAATAAGTATGCATAGGATATTTTTAAAGCATTTGGCATGATCTAGTGTAAGGAGATAGCTGCATCTATGGAGGTTAATGTGAAGTTTTCCATTGAGGATACATCAGCACTAGCAAACATTGGGAGGTATAAGAGGTTGATTGGTAGCCTTATCTACTTGTGTAACACCATGTCAGATATTAGTTTTGTTGTTGGGGTTTTGAGCACACTCTTAAATAAACCATGAGAAAGTCATTGGAAAGCTAAGATATGGATACTAAGACATTTGAAGGAAACTCTTGACTATGGTATCACATACAGTTTTGGAAGTTCTCTTATGGAAAAATGTGACTTAGATTGGGCAAGTGACAATGATTCCAAAAAATCAATTTTTGGATATTGTTTCTCTTTAGGTTTAGGAATCTTCTCTTGGATCAGTAAGAAGAAACTAACTATGGCATCAAAGTAGAGTAAAATGTAGCTTGCTTTGCTGCATGTAAAGTAATATGGTTAAGGAGAGGATCCTATGGCATATGGAAGTACCGGATGGCAGTGCTAAGATGTGACAATTAGAGTTACATTGCCATTGCTAAAGTTCTAGTTTTTCACATATTGAAATCCAATATTACTATGTGCATGACTTGATCGAGGATGGGATAGTAGAGCTATTTGGTCTACTATCCAAATGGAGGAGAATGGAGTAGATATCTTCACCAAATATCTTTCAAAGGATCTGCTTTGAATTCATCTTCAAAGACTTAGCATTGGGCTGAGAATATAGTTCATATGTAGGTGGACATTGAGAGGGGATATTAGATATGCTCAATGCCCCACCCTCATAAGGTGCCACCAATGATCCATGGTGCTCTAAGTTGTAAGGTCCCCATTATGAGAAGAAGCCATGTGTGGGCAGCATGGATATTGGATGAGTCCTAGCTTGTATATCACATGAGGTCTATGTGAGAGGGAATGGCAAAAAGATGATATGTGTGGTTCTAGCCTTTGGGTTAGATAGAATAGTTATGCTGATAGCAACTCAAGACACAATGTATCAAGTTATCGGGTGTGGGCATTATTAGAGGTCCCTATTTTGGGGTTTGAGGGACGTGCAAGCAGCCCCTAGTTAGGGAGGCTTAGAGGGGCTAGTAGCCCCCTTGATGGGAGTTCAAGGGCAGTGTCCTTGGCACGATGGCAAATGGAATATTCCCTGGTTGGGATAGGGAAGATTTATAATATGGTCATACATTTTGACTAGACTAATATCTTATGCTATAAAGGGAAGACCTCTCTAAAGCCATCGCCTATCTATCTTTCACCTAGTCAAAGTTTTTTGAACTACGGTTAAGCTCTTCGCTTATTATCACCTCTCTAGATCTCCATCTAAGCTTCATAATGGAAGCGCATGGGTGGATAGAGCCATATTTGTATCAAATCTTTTGAAACTAAAGTAGTCTCTATTATTTTCATATTTTT
Organism: Lygodium microphyllum; assembly: GCF_053477565.2. Classification (NCBI taxonomy): domain Eukaryota; kingdom Viridiplantae; phylum Streptophyta; class Polypodiopsida; order Schizaeales; family Lygodiaceae; genus Lygodium; species Lygodium microphyllum. The sequence continues at coordinate 21,898,110 of NC_141136.1, read as the reverse complement.
TGTGTGTTCTCTACTCCTTACTTAGATTCTATCCACTGTGCTTTGTAATTTCTATACTCACATCGACTTTCGAGGTGATTGCTTTGCTATCATCCCTCAAGCTGAGGTTAACCATTGCCATGCTTAACTCAAAAGGACTAAGAAATGAGGGAAAGTGATGCGCATCAACCCCTCTACTTATAGGGTAAAGTCTCAGCTCTCTTTGACCCCTTAAAATGGCATTGGTTGGGTTCTATTGATAAAATGCTAGGATAGTCAATGTTTGGCTCTTCTTAGATTTCCTAAACAAATGCTTAAAATTATAATGGAAGATTTCTGGCCAACTAAGACTACCTTGCATTTGGCTGGACACCCATCAAGGATCAAATCACTTGCTTTCATTTGTTTTATTTAGTTTGTTAATTAGTCCTAGCGTGATCTAATTTGGCATAAGTAGTCAACTTTTTTAATTAACCCTATTAAAATAATGTTCCTTCCCCCAGGGATTCACCTTATAGAACATGTAAAATACCATGTGAGTTCAAAAGAGAGGTCATTATATTTAGTAAAATTTACTAGATTATAATTACAAAAGAAGATTTTAAGTACAATTGGAAGAAAATCTGTGAGTCTAGTAAAGTAGGAGAGGTCATTTTAAGGCCTTACAACATGTAAAAAAAGGGCATTTCTCAATATCCTTTGAATGCTTACTATACACATGATATATTATAGGTGGATCCCTTAGGGTTACTTCACATAATTTAGACACACATAAACATATAAATTCAATCAACCCTTACTCATAGAACCACGCTTTATATCATACACATCTCATGATTGGAGGCTGACCGTTGATGCTTCGCAACAACTGTTGATGCTCATTCCAACCTTGATCTATGCTCCTTCACACTCCAACATCATCCCACGATCCATGACCCATCCCCCTCCCTCAAAGAATGTGCATGAGAACACACATCAAGAGGAGAGAGGAGAGAGAAAGACTAGAAATTGAAAATTCAATTCAAGTAGCCATGGGGATGCCTTGCAAGAAGATTTGATAGAAGAGATCAGCCACCATTACTTACCCTCATCTCTAAAATCATCACATGATGGCAAGAGTGGTGATTGGGGTGGGCCACTAGAGAAAAGTGCCTCACATATGTTGCTATTCATGGAGGCATTTTGATATCCTAATGGTTGTGTATTTGAGCTTGGAGGAGGAACTACTTCACCTTGCATGAAGGCAGTCATGCATACTGGATGCCTCTCCAGGGTGATAGAGAGTGATGCTAAGATATGTGATAAGTATTTGCTTCCTTTTGTCAATGGTTACTATGACATAGATACAATTGGAGCTATGGATGTTGATAGTGAGGACGAGCAAGATACGCAAGCATTCATGTGCAATGTCCCATCTGACTAGTAAGTGAATGAGTCCAATGTCTTAAGTGTATCTTGGTAATATTATTTTTTGCAAATAAATTGATCTATCATTGCTATTTTCCATGTTATGCAGATGACATGCCAATCACATGGCAAATACTTTAGCATATGACATAGGTAGTGTCAAAAGAAGAAGAAGACCAAAAAGTGTTTTCATTGATGGAAGTGCCATGGAGGATTGAGTATTTTTTCCTTTATGGTTGCCAAAAACCATACAAAATTATACATTTTTATGATACTTCAATTTGTATCATTCGTACTGATAGTGCCAATGTTATGCTATTTGTGCTTCATTCTATTGAACATTTTACAATCGGTAGTAGAATAGCACCAATGTTATGCTACTTTTACTCCATATAGATATGATGTTTTATTATTGATAATGGAAGTGTCATGATATGTTTGAAAAGGTGGATGTTGTAATGTGCCTTGTCGAAGCACATTTTAGCAGTCCATCAAGAAATGAATCTAAGCGTCGCTACCCGCACTCCCATGGAATGTTTCAAGGTTTGTCGCCTAGGGTTTCTTGAGTCCGCCTTGCAATGGAATGTTCACAGATGAACCCACTAAGATAGACTTGAAATCTGGGTTCCTAGTAATTAGGGTCTCCTAACAGCATTCTAGCGTCAGGTCTTGGACATCCTACTTTACGCAGAGATATCCAAGCTCAAGTAGATCCTTGCGGAACTTGGTTCATAGAGAATGGGAAACGAGAGGGATGCACCGCTCGACCTCTCTGCCGTAGGGCATAGTCCCATTCCAGTCCCCTAATATGGCATGAATTGGGTTCTAACCTAGCACTGCCTAAAAGTAAATTCCACACGTGTTGGGGGGTTCCGCCCACGCACTTCCCTTGATAGCCATTCTTTAGTTATCTAATTAGGTCTTATCACATTTATGTGTGACATTCAAAATTAGCTTCCTTAATTAGGAATTTTAGGGAATGGGATTTGTTTGCATAATTTATGGCATAGACATGAATATAGAGTAAGCAATCCTTTTGAAAAACAAGTTCCTCAACTTATTTTCTAGTTAATCTTTGTCTGCTATAATTAATCCAATTAAGAATCAAGCACAATCAAGGCAATCAGTCTAATATCATCTTCTAGGAAAACATTCCTTTGTTTGCCATGGCAATGTGTCATCACTGACCCCTGCCATGCATTTACCATCAAACACAAGCACTTGGAATAATCATCCAAATCACATCCCACAATCAGTTTAATGCAAAACCATTTATGATGTTATTCGATCAATCACAAAAACAATGGTTCTTTTCCAAACATTGCAGGAATAGACGTGATAACCTTCCCGTTACATATTTGCTCTCCTCCTTGGGACCATGAGCGGTTCTATGTAAAATTTACTTAACACACCCTTCTTTCAACTAAGGCATATGTTAAGGTTTCAAAAATTGTACAAGACATAAGTTCTATTAATCACTTACATTGATCGATAACCCAGCCTTCTTCCCAACAAGTACAAAAGCATCAGTGTTTCCTTTGACTTAGGGTTTCCTAATCCTTGAACTCTTTGCTTGCCCTAGAGTTGTTGTTGCATCTAGCCCAACCCCGAATAGGATTGATAAACATAGTCACTATTGGACGGGTCTCAAGGTGTCTTAATTCTAATCCTTATGATCATTGTTTGTGTTAACTACGCATTAGAGTTTCGAGATTGAATTACCTCCAGGATAGATTACTTACCATGTGATTTATCAAGCGTGCAAACTCAATGTACTTTAAGTGTCGTAAAATACTTAACTATTATTTTCTAGAAAAAGAGAGCCGACAACACCTTAAAACCTTGTATGTTGTTCATGCTACGTATGGATTTGTCGCATATCATCTAGATGCACTTTGCAAACTCCACCTTTTGAATATGTGAAATAAAATTTATCTTTTTTGAATACCTATTCTCGTGCAGCATAGTATGGGGCCTAATGTACTTCATGCAAGAATCAAAGCAAGTATTCATCAATTTGAAAATACGTTACTTACGACTAGTACCGCAGTTGGATGATGGGCAGTGATCTCCTCGCCCGAGGCTTTGTTGCTCATTGTGGAGTTTCCATTCGCGTGCATCATTTTCTGCTTGGGGGCCATCCTCGATCTTTGTGAGTCACATAAGAATATCACACCTTATGCTCAATTAGTGGGGCCCACTGGGGAGAGAATTGAGTTTGCGAGTGGCGGCTAATCTCGTGAGGCAGGTATAGGTTTGCAACAACAGGGGGAAAAAGATGTGTGTGGCCACCCTCTTTAGAAGGGAAGGAAAAGATTCTCTCTCCCTCTCTCTCTCTCTCTCCATATTCTTCTTCTTCTTCTCTCTCTTCCCACATCTCTTCGCTGGACATTGATAGACTCCCACCTCTTCTATATGATACTCAGGCTCCCACTTACACCCTCTCTCTCTCTGAGAGGAACAGAGTCATCAGATAGGAGATATGGCATATTTATATACAGAGGACATGGGTCAGCCCTGCACAGCCACTGCCATCGAAGATGGCACATTATTATACACAATTTTTTAGCATATTAGAGCAGGGATTCGTAGAGATTCCGAGATATATGCAGATCTATATGCCACATCGATTGAGAGTTCTTATTGGACAGCTCAGGGTATCATCACATCAGCTTATGATTGAGAGTGGCAGAGCCAGTGGCATCCCACGGGAGGAGAGGATATGCCCCCTTTGCAGATCAGAGGTGGAGAGTGAGGAGCATTTTGTTCTTAGATGCCCGGCATACTCAGAGTTGAGATCTAGATACACATTGAGCAACTCACTTCAGGGATGTATGACTGATATGGATCAGAGATCATTTGGCCGTTTTCTGGGAGAGGCATGGCACATTAGAGAGCAGAGCACACAGCGGGTCCCAGTCAGAGAGGGGCCCACCCAGACGACTATTACACAGTTCTTTCAGACAGACAGAGTGAGAGCTACTATACCAGCCTCCAGCCAGACCTCCGGGCAATCATCATCTGCAGGGGTTGTATGCAACCTCCATCCCTCAAGATCAACATAGAGGGCGCAAATTTCGGCGCCCTCTGATCACATTTTTCTTCCTTCTTCTCACACCACGATTTCATGCTAACTAAAATTTTGGCATTTTATGCCCCCTAGGCCCCAAAGGTCACCACTCCTTTGGCCAAACTCATGTCCACCTTTTCAAATCTTGCCTACTTTGTGGCCATTTCCCCGTCCGGACTCCGAATTGAGCTCTGAAAAATCCTGGGCGTCCGGCTTGACAACCCGCATTGGCCAGTAACTCTTGTCAACCCGCACGACAGTTTGAAAAATTATGAAAAATCAACAAGTGTCGCTTAGGCGCCTTTAAAGCACTTTGACGCTTAAAATCGTCCTAGATCGAGCCGCCGCCTTTGACGTTGAATATTTTTCCCTTGATATTCGTAATTTTTAGCTATTTTTAAGCACTTCTGAGCACCAAAATTCTTCTCTCATTGGCGACCACGGGATAGGGCGACTTAGCCCGTCAAATCCCACAGTAGATCTGCACAAAACAACCAAAGGAAGCATCAAGCTGATACAAAATAGATACATACTAAACACAGCACAATGCTCACCCTACCCCCTAATAGAACCAAGGCATGACATCCATAAGGAGTAGGCCTAGCATAATCTAATAATAGGTTTAAAGCTAGTCACTATCTAACTACTCCAACATGGCCAAACTAAAAAGAACTGTCAAAGAGGTTGCCCTAAGCGGTGGTCTGAACTACCTATCAAACTAAGGACAACACAACTAGGAGCTCCTAGTAGGCGAGGACTCCTATAGGCTAATCACAAAGTACTTTCTTTCAGCACATTTCTTCTTTTAGGGTTTTATTTTATTTTTCATACTCGGGTATGTAAAAAGGAGGGAGCTGAGCGTAGTGACCCAAGGAGAACAGGGTATCGTCCTCAAGACCTGTCTCGATACCCAAGAACCTACCAAGCTCTCGCAAGGCGACACTTAATCCTTTTCTGACGCTCACTTTTATTTTCGCTCCAACCTTCCTGAATTTCTTTTTTTCTAGCAAGTTGCCACCCCTAGGAAGACAAGGCATCGGCCTCAGGTCTGACTCGTCCCCAGGAACCTACCAGGCCTTCACTAGACGATGATCAACTACTCATAAATTTTTGATTCTTTCCTTTTCGATTTTTATAGGGGTTAGAACCCCTTTTTACACACCTCTGTATATATTTATTTTCTTTAAGATATTCAGGGTTTCTTTTTCTTTATCATCTTTTTTTTTCCCTTCGACAGGCTTCTCTAACTGCCTCACAACTAACAAGAACTCCTAGAATGGCTGCCTAGCAGGCTAGCAGAATAGGGCCACTAGGACCTCCGTCTAAAACAGGTGTTTTGATGCTTAGCAATGTCTTTACAGGAGGCAACGACTACTCAGACCTCCCTCAGACATACTTAACCTTAACCTGGGACTTCATGCCTTGGACACCAGTTCCCAATAAGAAACGAAAAAACCCCTTAACAAGTACACAAACACATATAGTACAACAACCACAATACTCATAAAGGAAGGATATCACCTGGATAGGGCCACGAGAAGCTTCCACGCAACAAAAGGCTCCTTCCAAGCTCTTCTTCCAAACCTGTCTAGCACAAAACTAAAACAAGAAACCATTAATCATACCTGTACTAAACAGACAATGGGCCCTCTTGGCTTAATGAAATAAAGCACTTCACCACAAAACTTAATCGGCCCTCTTTGCCTAAAGAAATAAAGCTTTACGCTACAAAACGGACTCGCCCGCTTGGCCTAATGAAAGCTGGACATAATATCCAAATCAGCTAGCCTTCCTAGCTTAAAACTAGATAGGTCACTGTAGTCCACGTAATACTGATATCCTTGGCATATACATCACACCCTATCAGAGTACCCAGGGTGCCAAAGATAGCATATCATAGGTCGACTAGCCTCATGCTACTCATGCGAATTAGCTAAAAGCTTGATCTTGTATGGTTTTTTTTTCTTATAATCTCCGGGTTTTGTAGAGCTATAAGTCCAAGCCTTTCCACAAATAACTCATCAATAAGACCGATCCCTTCTTGGGCACTATGAGCTGAATGAACAGTCTTAGTGGGCTCGCATGTCCCACATTTACTGTAATCTGAATAAACTGGTCGTTCAAGCAGCTGAGTGGCTCCTTTGGGAGAAAGAATCATAGCTTTGTACTCATTCGAACCTCCCCTATTTGAGTTTTCACATAAATCAGTGCTGCGACTCAAACTAAGTAGAACTTCAAGCCTAAGCACATCACATGTGTGTATCCCAAGTGGTCAGATGTATATCCAATCTTACCCTCTTGGGGGTTCGAAAAAATATATCCAGATGGGATCCTTGGCCTTACATCTGACACTCCTGCCATACTTTTGGAGATTTTGGGTCTCCAAACCCATCTCACATTTCCCTTAATATTCTTGCATTCCCTCAATTTGCTGCACTGTTCTGACAAACTCAATGCAAACTTATCCCTATGGCCAAATGGCCTCACATCCTTATGACCTTTGTGAAGCACAGGTGGACTTTTAGCACTTTGCATCCTCTTTACAAAAGATGTTTTTACTTGCTTACGTCCATACCGCAAATTTTTTTCCATAAGAACCATGCTTTCACTGAAGGGAACAACATCCACCCAGAAGCATGATTCCGACACCAAAGGTCTCTCAAGAGCCTTACCAGCAACAAAATTAGAACCACACACAGAATGCTTATCAACACTCATAGGCCCATTGGTTCTATCCATGTTTCCATCACAACTACCTCTGTGGAAGTGTTGCAAGCCCTAATGGGACTTACATGGCTTGGCACCTGTTCACTAAGAGGCATGTTATTACTACTCATAGGATGGTCATTTTCTGCTTTTAGATTTTGGCCACCACGGTTTCCCTCATAGGTTGCCTTGGTATCAACAAGCGAGCTGTCTTCGTGCAGAAATGGTTGGAAGCTAGGATGCACTTGTACTGAGCAGGGAAAACTCCAAAAGTTTTCCCAACATCTCTGAATATGACCCTCATAATCAATGGCTTGCATTTTTGCTTCCCTTAACGACTTAGGATTCCGCAGTCCCACTTGGATTTGCATATTAATCTCTAAGCCATTCAAAAAGAGCTCACATAGCACATCATTTGGTAGTGCACTGGCTCTTCTTGGCCAAAGCCTAAGAGTACTATCAAAGGCTCTAGCATACTCTTTAACAGAAAGATAAGACTCTTGTCTAAACTGCATAAGCTGCCCTAAGACCAGAATCATAGGGAGCTTCTTTTCATACTCATCTAGAAATCTATCACAAGACTCCTCAAATGATTTGATCGACCCTCTTGGGAGGCTCCAGTACCATTTCCTTTCCTCTTCCTTTAGGGTACTTGGGAATACGAGCATCCGATGTATATCGTCGAACCCACTTGCAATGCAAGTTAGGTCATATTCTCTTAAATGAATCATTGGATCCTCATCTGGCAACCCATAAAACACTGGAAGATCCCTATAAAGAGGAGGACATTTAGTCCTTCCTTTTGGGATCAACACCGGGTCATTAAAATCTTCATATTCACCATGATCTGGGTCTAGCCTCTTAGGATCTTTAACCTCTTCCATCCCCGCCCTTTCCGGTGTAGGGGGGTTAATATCCTCATTGACATCCCTTTCTGCCAACTCACTGAGTGGTCTAGGGAGTCCTATAAGTTTCAACATGTCATTTTGATCCCCTCTTAGAGGGTCTTCCATACCTTTCCCTTTAAAAGGAAAGTTCATAACGGTTTTATATAAGAGCTTTTGGTCCTTATCTAAAGCAGATTTATCATTACCACTTCTTAAAACTTCGGAACCGTGCCTTTTAAGCAACGGTTTTCCCTTGACAACTAGGGCTTCTAACATCCTTGTGATGCCTACTATGTCATCATGGTGGCCCATTACACGGGATGTTTCAACCACAAGCATATTCCATCGTATATCAGCCCTTTCCCATGGCATCATGGCTTTCGCATGATAACTTGTTGATGCCATAACTACCCTAGTTTCCAACATGCTTGTTTCATGCCCTCTAGGTTGATGGATGATTAAACATGATTTCTCTTGGGTAGAGACCACACCAAGGTGAACCTCGGTCCATGCCATCGTATTAGAGGATGGGGTAACCACTAATGGGCTACTCTTTTCATCACATAAATTATCTTCTACAGAGGACTCATGCTCTACATAACTAACTAAGTCCATTAGTAAGTTTTGTACAGGGAAACCCAAGTTTTTCCATCCTTGAACAAACCCCATTTTATGGGTAATTTAGAGTCCCTTGAAACCCTAGATTCGAAAACCGCCACTTATAGGCAGCTCCCGACAGACGCAGCATTGATGGGACCTAAAATGGGCCGGCATTGGCTATAGCACTAGCCGGACCTCATGCTCATGACACACAAACACCCTCATGGCCTCGCGGACCAGGAGCTTCAATATAATGCTGAAGGACACACTGCCCTAAAGCTTAATCTATGCATTCATAGTTCATAGTCCAATGTTTCCCTAAAACTCCTCAGAGGGAGATCCCAAAGTACTTAGGCATAACGCCTCGTCCAACACACATAGGAGGCACTCCACTGACTAATAGTCAGAGCCCCACTGCAGCTCTCCTACATCGCAGGGATTGGCCCTTTGATGCGCTGCTAAACATATAACACAAATGAGCACAAACTCCTTTCTTTTATATTTCTCGTATTTCCAGGAGTTATTCCATACTTCCTCACTTCACAGTCCCTTAGGAAACTGACCCTCTACCCTACGGCAAGGGATAACCTCACTCTCAATCGTGGGTCAAAGTCCTAAGAAAACAATTGCTATGCAATCCACGAGATTTTCCTTCCATACCATGAACCATGCATAGTGCATAACCTGAATGGTTTAGTGCACAAACAATAGAAAATCAGCATTGTGCTTAGTGCAAAAGCATTCTTCCAATGATTTTGACTATCGCCCGTATGCGGCATTGCATGAACCTAGCACCGAGAAACCCTCGTGCTACTAGTGTTGAGATGGCAAGCTCAACACATGTGGACATGGATGATGGACCGCCTGGTTAGATGGGTCCACACGTCTACACTTAGCACGTCGGTGGTCATTATGACTCTCACATGGCCACTGACTCATTACTTATTATATTCAGGTTGTTACACCTATTTACAGCTGGCATAGTTATAGCGCCAGTCGACTAGTAGAGTCGGTTATGCATTGTTTGACTTAGTAGGCCACTTTCCTTTTATGTTGTATCTTATCTATACTTTGTGTACATTGTAAGTGTGTGGAAGAAAAAAGAAGAAATCAGCAAGAAAACGTTTTGGCCTCCATCTCTCTTCTTGTCTCTTGAGTGAGCTTCTCCTTGTGCATTCTGTGTGTGTTTGGCGCAGCATCTTGAGCAATCCCCTCCACCACGCGATTCTTGACATGGTATCAGAGCCACACCACTGAGAGAGGCTGATTTCGAAGGTTGAAGCAAAGGAGAAGAAGCAAGGTTCGAGCAAGCAAGCTACGGGTAAGAATCTCTCCCATTCTTCCACTCCTTCTCTTGGATAGTGCCTGTGGAGGCACCGGAAGCAGGGCAGAGCAAAAATCTCAGATTGCAGTGAGATTTGGTGTGCGCAAAGAGCGCTGTATATTCTGCAGATAAGCCCTTTAGGGCTTACCCGCAGAGATTTTGGGCATTTGAGGCCGTTTCAGGGCCCGTTTTAGAGCCGCAAGGTTGCGGACATCAGTTTCGGGGTACACTGTGACTTCGACTGTATTGACCGAACGTGGGTGCGCAGGTTACAGATTTCAGATCTGTAAGTTCAAAGGTGTTTACCAGTGAGTAAACACAAGGTTTATCTGCAAACTGGTTGCAGATTGCATGTATTGTTGAGCAGACAGTGAAAAAGGCTGTCTGGTGAATTGCTGTGTACTACAGGTCGAGGGTTGCAGAAGATTTGCTTGCTATTTGGTATTATTATTGTGATAATGGCAGAGAATAGTGGAAGCCCCATCATTGAGAAGCTCGACAAGAACAACTACCCTTCATGGAAGTTCCGTGTCACGAACTTTCTTATTGGAAAAGGCCTCTACGAGTTCGTTTCAGGTGAAGAAAAGGAGCCGGAGGTGAGTGATCCTCCAACTGCAGAAGAGACAAAGGCACGAAAGGAATGGAATGCAAAAGACAAGAAGGTCATGTATTGGTTGTCTGCAGTAATTGACAATAACATGCTGGGACACATTAGAAATGCAGAGAATGCATATGCAGCTTGGACCATACTTGAAAGTATGTTTTCTGTAAATACAAAGGCACGAAAGATTCAACTCAAGCAAGAGTTGAATACATTAAAGAAAGGGAAGATGTCTATCAATGAGTATGCACTGAAGGTAAGAAGCATTGCAGATGCATTGGCAGCGATTGATGCAATGCCCGATGATGATGATTTGGTGTCGTCTACCTTGGGTGGACTTAACAATGAAAAGGCTTGGAAGTCTTTTGTAACTTCTGTATATGTCAGAAAGCCATTTCCAGATTTCGATGAGTTGGTCTCCCTTATGATCACTGAAGAGATCAACATGCAGAGTGAGACACCTGAAAGAAGTGGTGAACAGGTCCAAGCTTTCTACTCCAGTTCAGGAAGGGGACGTGGCAGGTTCTCTTCAAGAGGCCGTGGTACAGGACGTGGTAGTGACAACCAGCAAAACAGATTGAATCAGCAATTTGGCGATATGCAGGTTTCAGGAGGTCGTGGTAACTTTAGAGGCAGGGGGAGCTTTAGAGGAAGAGGTGGATGGCAGAATAGAGGTTCTAACAACTCTGGTATTGTGTGCCACTACTGTGGCAAAACAGGTCATATTGCAGCCCAATGTTATGCTAAGAGAGATGATATCCGCAGTGGTAAGTTGCAGCAAGGAAACTATGCATCGTCTTCACGACAGAATGAAGACAAAAATGAACGTTTGTTCGTTATGCAGCATATGCTGAATGCTGTTACAGGAAAGGGAACACATGAAGATGTTTGGTATGTTGATTCAGGTGCATCCAATCATATGACCGGCCATGCAGAATGGTTTGGAGAGATGCAGGATTTGCAGAATGCAGGTTATGTGCAGACGGGTGATGACTCATGCCACCCAATTTCACACATTGGAAAAGTTCCCTTGTCCTTGCATGATGGTAAGACAAAGAGTCTTTCAGATGTATTGCATGTGCCATCTATTACAAAGAACTTGGTGTCAGTCGGTCAAATGGTAGAGCAAGGGCTGCAAGTTAGATTTAATGCAAAGGGCTGCTTTGTAGAAGACTTCAATGACAAGTGCAGGTTGGTAGCAAAGGGAAGTAGAGTTGGACGTATGTTCACTCTAGATGCCGGAATCCCTACTATGAATGCTGCTATGTATGCCAAAGGAAAAGGTGTTGTTGCAGACATTGAAATTTGGCACAAACGCATTGGACATGCAAATGTACAAAGGCTGAAACTAATGCAGTCCAAAGGGTTGGTTACAGGTTTGCCTACTTTTAAAGTTGCAGAATTTCAGAAGGTATGTGAAGCATGTCAGTTTGGTAAGCAGGCAAGACAACCCTTTTCACATGACAGAGATGTAAGCAGAAATATCCTTGATGTTGTGCATACAGACATTTGGGGGCCTACACAAAATGTATCTCTTGGAGGCAGTTCATACTTTGTCACATTCATTGATGATTGTTCTAGAAAGCTGTGGGTATATTTTATGAAGGAAAAGAGTGAAGCTTTTGAGCACTTTAGAACTTTCAAGGCTGCAGTTGAAAGAGAAACAGGCTTGAAAGTAAAGTGCCTGAGGTCAGATGGAGGGGGAGAGTACCTCTCAAATGAGTTTAGTGATTTTCTGAGGTCTCATGGGATAAAGAGACAGTTCACATGCAGGTATACCCCACAGCAAAATGGGGTTGCAGAAAGGAAAAACAGGCATATTGCAGAAGTTGCACGCGCCTTGATGGCTGAAAAGAATATGCCTAAGCATTTTTGGTCTGAGGCTGTTCATACTGCTGTTTATATTATGAACAGAACCCCCACAGCTGCAGTTCATGGTATGACCCCCGAAGAATGTTTTACAGGTAAGAAGCCTGATGTTTCACACTTGAAAGTATTTGGCTGCATTGCGTATGTTCATGTGCCAGATGAGTTGCGGAAGAAACTGGATCCAAAGGCTGAAAAGTGTATCTTTATTGGATACTCTTTAGAGCAGAAAGGGTATCGCTGTTACAACCCTGTCACATGTAAGTTCAGAGTGAGCAGGGATGTCATCTTTGATGAAATGAGCAGTTGGTATGCATCTAGTGGTGATGCATTGGATGATGATGATGATCATGACACTCATGTGCAGGCTGAAAGGCAAGAATCACGGACTCTTAGTGGACCAGAGACATCATCTGGTAGTCCTTGGTCTGGGAGACTAAGGAGTACCTCTACATCTTCGGGTGCATCTAGTAGCACTACAGGTAAAGACAAAGGAAAGAATAAAGTGTCAGAAGGCATTGATGCAGTTCTTGATGGAGACTCCAGTGGCTCAGAGAGCTTGGATGATGAGCTTGGCATTCCTTCAGTGAGGACTCCAGGTGTGCAGAGAGCACGTGTTAATGCAAAGACTCCATTGAGTGATCCAGTGGTACGCAGGTCTAGCAGGGTGAGATACCCTGTTAAAAGATTTGGTTTTGAGGGTTATGCAGCTCACCATTATGCTTATATGGTGAAACTAGTTGAGGATGTTGAGCCCACATGTTTTGAGGAGGCTGTTGGTCATGCTCATTGGGATGCAGCAATGGATGAGGAGATGGCTGCATTAGAGGCCAATAAGACTTGGGATCTAGTATCATTGCCAAAGGGAAAGAAAGCTATTGGATGTAAGTGGGTTTATAAGATTAAGCACAATGCAGATGGTTCTATTAGCAGGTACAAAGCTAGGCTGGTTGCAAAAGGCTATGCCCAAACATATGGCATAGATTATGATGAAACCTTCAGTCCAGTTGCTAGGATGGCAACTGTCAGATGTGTGATTGCTTTGGCAGCAGCCAAAGGTTGGAGGTTGCAGCAAATGGATGTAAAGAATGCCTTCTTGCATGGTGATTTGCAGGAAGAAGTGTATATGGATCAGCCAGCAGGTTATGAAGATTTAGAGCATCCCACATATGTGTGCAGGTTGAAGAAGGCACTCTATGGGCTCAAGCAAGCACCAAGAGCATGGTCTGACAAGATCAGAGAGTATCTTGTCAATATTGGCTTTTATGTTTCTGATGCTGATCACTCACTTTATGTGAGAAAGGGAGATGCAGGTTTGGTCATCATAGTCATCTATGTGGATGACTTGATTATTACAGGTGATAGTGATAGTGGGATTGCTGAAGTCAAGGGCTATTTGAAGATGAAGTTTGAGATGAAGGATTTAGGTGAGCTAAGGTACTTCCTTGGCATTGAGGTGATCAGATGTGATGATGGTATATGGCTGTTCCAAAGACAGTATGGCCTGGATATGTTGTCCAAGTATGGTATGACTGCATGCAAACCACTTTCAGTCCCGTTGGAGCAGAATGTAAAGCTGAGTGCTGATGTTGGGGATGAGATAGAAGACCCTACTATGTTCAGGAGGATAGTGGGGAGTTTGATCTACATGACCATTACAAGGCCAGACTTGAGCTATGCTGTTGGTCTTGTGAGTCAGTTTATGCAAGTACCTAGAAAGCCACATTTGGATGCAGTGAGACGCATATTGAGATATGTCAAGTTCACATTACATTATGGACTTTTCTATGAGGCAGGTACAGACGTACATGTGTTTGGATACACAGATGCAGATTGGGCTGGTAGTATGTCGGATAGAAGATCTACCAGCGGATACATGTTCTCTCTTGGTAGTGCAGCAGTTGCATGGAGCAGCAAAAAGCAATCTACAGTTGCTTTGTCGAGTACAGAGGCTGAGTATAGAGGTGCTGCTGTTGCAGCATGTGAGGTAGTATGGCTGCAAAAGTTACTGGCTGATTTGGATGTGCAGGTGGAAGGTCCAGTTGTCATTTATTGTGACAACATGAGCAGTATACAGTTGGCTAGGAACCCTGTGTTCCATGCCAGGACAAAACATATTGAGGTACACTACCACTTTGTGAGAGAGAAGGTACTAGCAGGTGAGATTGACTTGGTGTATGTCAGCACACAGGATCAGATAGCTGATATCTTCACGAAGGCATTGGGTACAGAGAAGCTTCAAAAGTTTCGAAGCTTACTTGGAGTTGCAGAGATGCAGTTGAGCTTGAGGGGGAGTGTTGAGATGGCAAGCTCAACACATGTGGACATGGATGATGGACCGCCTGGTTAGATGGGTCCACACGTCTACACTTAGCACATCGGTGGTCATTATGACTCTCACATGGCCACTGACTCATTACTTATTATATTCAGGTTGTTACACCTATTTACAGCTGGCATAGTTATAGCGCCAGTCGACTAGTAGAGTCGGTTATGCATTGTTTGACTTAGTAGGCCACTTTCCTTTTATGTTGTATCTTATCTATACTTTGTGTACATTGTAAGTGTGTGGAAGAAAAAAGAAGAAATCAGCAAGAAAACGTTTTGGCCTCCATCTCTCTTCTTGTCTCTTGAGTGAGCTTCTCCTTGTGCATTCTGTGTGTGTTTGGCGCAGCATCTTGAGCAATCCCCTCCACCACGCGATTCTTGACAACTAGGTTCTTAATTTTTAATTATCGACCAACCTAAATGGTATGCATAAAAACTAGCAAGCTTTTCATCATTTCATTCAGCATTTAAACACCTTTTATACACTCTACCCCCTCACCCGTTTAGATTGTGCATTATTTATCAGTTTAGGGTTTATTTCCATGTTTTTCTTGTATGAAAAGCAATAGAAACTCACTAAAACATAAAGGTAGGGCTGAACTGAGGCTAAACCTCATACTTCAGACCCCCCATACATACACAAATATGAATCTTATTTTTCCTTAATTGATGGCACTCAAAATCCATTTTTCCCTTATTTTTCTCTATTTTCCCTATTTTTCTTGTAATTTTTGCAATATTAAATGACTGAAAATACAAAATGAGTTGTGGACTGTGGCCCTTAGGTTCATTTGCAGCACAAACACAAATTTAGTTGGTGTGTCTTATTATATTTTTCATTTATATATCAAAAACACCCAATTTCCCCCTATTTCGCATGTTTTACGGGTTTTACACTATTAATTTCAGTCACAATACTTATGATTTTCTGATTTTCTGAGCATAAACTGATCAAACTCATAGCAAACAACAACATAATGCATAATCATCCCATGGGAACAAATATTCATGAAGCAAATTGCACAAAACATCAATTTCCTTTGTAAAAATGAAATTACCATTCTTTGCGGGTTGCGGGTTTTTATTTGCCATGTCTCGGGACTGACTTCCAGCAACCATTAATGCTCATGAAAATCCACAATCAACAATCTTCATTCCTCTTGCATCACGGAGCAATCCGGTCTTCATTGGACAAGCATCCGTCATCCATTCTTCTTCACCACATGAATCTGTCCTTAGAAGAGAGAGAGGGAGGAGAGAGAAAGACTGAAATCAGAGATCTTCATAGAGACCGCCATTGGAGGAGCGAGAGGTGGCAAAATGATCGGCATCCAGAGGGGAATGAAGGGCAATCATCATCTGCAGGGGTTGTATGCAACCTCCATCCCTCAAGATCAACATAGAGGGCGCAAATTTCGGCGCCCTCTGATCACGTTTTTCTTCCTTCTTCTCACACCACGATTTCATGCTAACTAAAATTTTGGCATTTTATGCCCCCTAGGCCCCAAAGGTCACCACTCCTTTGGCCAAACTCATGTCCACCTTTTCAAATCTTGCCCACTTTGTGGCCATTTCCGTGTCCGGACTCCGAATTGAGCTCTGAAAAATCCTGGGCGTCCGGCTTGACATACCGCATTGGCCGGTAACTCTTGTCAACCCGCACGATAGTCTGAAAAATTATGAAAAATCAACAAGTGTCGCTCGGGCGCCTTTAAAGCACTTTGACGCTTAAAATCGTCCTAGATTGAGCCGCCGCCTTCGATGTTGAATATTTTTCCCTTGATATTCGTAATTTTTAGCTATTTTTAAGCACTTCTCCGCACCAAAATTCCGCTCTTAGAAGATCGCGAGTGTCCAGCTCTATGTGAACTTCATTGTCATGAAGAGAGTGGACTACAACATTATGTGTATGAGGAACACTCAAGTCATTAAGGACTAGGGAAATGGTCTAATGTTCTTAGGAAACCGAATAGAAGTGGTAAAGGTTGAGATGGACACTTGGAAGACAACCCCTATCAACTTGGATTCTATCTCAGCCATGCTAAGGGGTGACACACCAATAAGAAAGTCTCATGGACCCCTGACAAAATACATTCCTTGCCATGACAATGAGCGAGATTGGATGCATGCACTAGCAACCATCAATCTCCCATTCTCAGACAAGGGGGAGACGTACAAACAAGCTGCAAAAACCCCAAGTGTCTCAAGGAGGGAGCCCATAGTGACCCTCTGTACAATGGACATGAGCGGACATGAGCATAAGCAACCGACCTAGACCTATCCCCTACCATGTTCCTACCAACAAGCTAGGACTGCATGAGACCCTCGAGTAACTGGCGAGAAAGTTGACTGGCAATCCCGATGCTAATCTCAAGCTCCTCAAAGACCTCCTGAATGCTCCTAAGTGGAGATGGACTAAGGTGCATGACTTGAAGTTAATGTACAATTGGGCCTTAGTTACCGACAAAGGACATGCCAGAGACGAGAGTCCGGGGGATAATGGGCAAACAAGAGAAGCCAATTTTGATGATGAGGACAAGGACTGCTACTCCAATAGTGAGGAGACTAGGAAGGAGGTAAACACCATAGAATACGACATTGAAGGTGAGGGCATAGGCTTCTTTAATGGCAATCACATAAATAAGTACTATCCTCCCACACACCCACTACTGGAAGCCCCTATCAATGTCTGTGTAGCCACCATCACCAAACTAGAGGATGAGGATGAAGAGGTAGTAGCACTAGCATACCTTTGCATCATGGCCACTGCTCAATACACGCATGCTTTTGATGTCTTGATTGATGAGGGAGTTGACTCCAATGTCTTGACCTACGCTCATTCGACACTTATTGGTCAGCCACAGTTACATTCCACCAATGCTAAACTATGTCCTTTGGGGACAAGTCGTATGCACTCCTAGGGAAGTGCAAGATTTCAGTATCTATTGAGTCTAAGAGCCTACCAATCATCTTCTATGTATTGCCAAATACGAAGGATGCAGGTCAAGAAACGCTATTAGGACACACTTTCAAGAAGCAAGCACACTGCAATATGGACTACGATCTCAGAAGATTCACCTTTCCATTGTCAACTTTCGAATCATGACATCTTCTAGCAAGGGCAGCAAGTCTCCACCAAAGCCTACTATGCCATTGATAGAGCCACCTAGGACCAAGCCTAAGGAGGGGGGTCGTGAGTTATCACAATCCACCTAGACCACAAAACCACTGCCAACTAAGGCCATCCCCAAGGCCATAGAGCCCACACTTAAATGGGTGCCAAGGCACCAAAAACGGCCTATGTAGAGCAAGCAAGCACGGCCCTGTAGGGCCAATAGCTATCATTCAAAACCTAAGCGACCGATCCGATGCTATTAACATAGATGCACAATCAAGCCGTGATGGATTCCCAAAGATCTGTTGCAAGTTTGAGGATACTACCAAGGCAACACCTGGATATGGGTGCCCAAGATGCGAGATCCTAGAAGCATAGCCCAACCAGGACCATCGATTGCCACTCCACCTCTAGGAAGCCCCAATCCTACTAAGGAAAGGAACACCCAAGAAACTCGAGCTGCAAAGCCCACAGAACTCGTGACGATTGTGAGCAAAAAACCCCAACCAATATATCGACCAAAAAAATAACTTGATATCTTGGAATCGTCTAAGTCTAGAGAACTTGGCACCCCATTGGCTGCGCAAGAGGGAAGCAATGCACCATCCAGGCCACTAGAGCCACCCTCAGTACCCCAAAGTAGAGCTGGACACGTGGATCAGACTACAAAGTTATCCTTAGATCCAGCACTGCCTAGTCCAAACCATTACTGCCTAACTCAATTCCACCCCAACCATCAACATGTCTTAGGCCTTCCTATGAGCGACATTCATTTCTATCGGTTGCCAAGGACCTTGGTGAGAATACAGGATGATGACTTGGTGACTTGCATCAAGCTCTTGGATAACACCTTTACCACGTTCACTAGGAGCTACGAAAGACTTGACCTCGGCATGCTTGATGAACCCCTTGCCTCTAAGGTTCATTCCTTATCCTGCACTTGGGAAGAATATGAGTTTATAACCATAACATCCCCCAAAGTCTCAAAGGAGTTAATCGATAATGGTGAAATCTCAAAAGAGCACACATTCATCAAATGATTAGTAACATCCTACCGCAAGCCCCAAAGGCCTACGTCAACCATTGAGATTGATAAACTTACCCACCTTGCTCACTTTAACTCCTCGTTCCTACAAAAATGGGGTAACCTGTCTCCAATGGGAGAAGCAAGGCTGCCAAATAATGACTAATGCTAAGCAAGTGACGTGCCATCAAGACAACTGAGTATGACCTGACTTACGTAGCACCAATCTGGTTTAGGGTCTTGGCCACCACTCACTCCAAACACCTAGACGATCAAGTCTTGTCCCCCATCCTTACATTGATTGTATTCTTATGGAAGAAGAGCTACATGTGGCTAGTCGCATCAACTTGGGTGACTTTCTAACTGATATCCTGACTTACATTACCCAAGGATGCATTAGCCCTCATAATCTCGATCATCATGCCCAATTGGAATACAACCCTAATTTATGTAATTGGCTGATGCCCAAGTAAATAGCACCCTATGGTGCTCAAATGTTTTGCCTCTCCCATGTCCAATCCTGGGAAGGATTCTTCTCAGGGGAGGGGGTAAAGGTGAAGAAAGGCAAAATCAAGGAAAAGTGTCATAAGATCTTGGAAATGAATAGAACTGCTCAAGGGAAATTTCGTTTTGTTGCTTCAAGCATGTTCTTCTTGCCATAAAAGCATGATCAATTCCTATATATTTTCTAGCAGGAAAATGTCTTAGGAATACCAATGGTGAACCATGATATATGACAAGAACCTAAAATGATAGGGCAAGATAAAGGCAGCAAGCTTCCGTTCACAGAGGAAGAGCAAGCTAAGTATGGCATGACGGTGAGGGGCTATAGCCAGTTCACATTCAAGCATGTCGTGAACCTAGAGGATGTCTTCATGGAAGAGCCACCCATAAAATGACTCATGGACCAGTGCAACCTGCAAAAGTACATAGAAATGGTTGGGCATGCCATCAACTACAAAAAATGTGCAAAGTTTCTGAGGAGCTTCAATGCTAAAAGGAACTCTAGCATGGTGACAATTAGGAAAGGGGAAGAAGCCCACCAAGTAGAGGTGGAATTGAGCCCTAAGGTGGTGGAGAAGGTCCCTAGGCTTAACTAGCATGACCAAGCAATGCCCAAAAAGGGACGTGTATAGCATGCTAGGGATGAACAAGGCTACCGTCGTACGCACAGTTGATGGGGTAAGTTTAGTGGATATTCCAAATCCTGAGATCAAATTGTAGGAAAAGATGGTCCATAATCTCTTCTCCAGTCAAAGGTACAATGCCCTTATTAACAAAATCGAGGTGCCGTTGTTGGAGAGCATCGCAGCAGGATCCCTAGACAAAATAAATTAGAACACCTTCATGCACAAAACTATTGAAAGCTCAGCAAAAGCATTGACCATCGGTAGAATGGTGTCAAGAGGAGAATCCTTGACCTCCATAGCAATATCATTTTGAAAGAATTCCTCCTCGAAAGCATCCACCATCAAGTTTGGTGGGATCCTAACGGCCATCATCCAGCAAGCTTTGAAGGACACATAGGAAGGTGGAGTGGGAGTAGGGGAAACCCCTAACCGACTGCCTCACCATAAACAGGTGCAGTCAAGTGAAAGGACTATAAGTGATAAGGAAGAGCAAGAGACGTAGTCTCTGGCCAAGGAGAGCCGAAGGCACAGAGATGAAGGGAACCCCACCAAAGCTACAGAAGGAGACAAAAGAAACGATGACAAGGGAGGAATGGGCCGGGTTGAGGAAGGCCCAAAAAGAGTCCAAGAGGGCCAAAGATGAGAGAAAGAGAAGAGCCAAGAGAGAGGCAGAAGAGCTACAAAGAAAGGAGGATGAAGACATGGTGAAGGCCATGCACAGGTGTGTGGAGGAGGCCTATGGTTCCAAAGGAATGGCCACCTTGAGCAGCCCATGACACGAAGGCAAATCAAGCGGCAGCACTGAAGTAGCCCTAGTTATCATGGGAAAGGGAAAGGCCCCGTTGCGTTGTCGAAGGATTTGTGAAAACAAAGTCGCGTCTTCAGAAGACCTTGATAAATTTCAGGATAAAAGATCGAACAGGTGAATAATCAAGATGAGAAAAATAATGTCAAGACTCTGTTTTATTTCTGCCAATAGCAAATACAAGGTTCAAGAAGAAGAAACTCGAGCGACCTCTTCGAATCCAGGAAAGAAAATAGAAAATCCCTTAACTCTTCATCTTTCATCATTGTTCTAGCCTCTACAACTTTCCCTCGAAAAGATCGGGACTTATGGGTGATGGTAAGGAATCAAGAATATGTTGTCCTTTTCCAACCAGCACATACTTCTTTGGATCCAGTAACGATATACATATAGTCAAAGAATGTATTAGAGTTGATTTGAAATCTGGATCCTTAAAAGCATGATGGAATAGCTTCCCAATAAAACTAGGCATTGACAGTTTAGCTACAAGTGTTGACTGTGACAATCAAGACCCTGCTGGAAGAGTTTTTTACAGCATTAGCTTATGTCTCTGAGGAGTTTGCCTACAGACCTTTAAACTTATCAAGCTGTATGATCTTCAGATATGCATCCCAATGCTTAGAATAAAGAAGGTGCTTTTGAACTGAAAGTAAAGTCTGCTGGGTACAACAATAGTTTCAGCAGGTCTATATTCAAAGATTCAGATTGCTTACAGTCTGTTTGCCCTTCCACAGTATTTTCTGCGTAATAATCCTGCTGCTTAATATTGACACCATACTATTGAAGTGCTAATGTCAAGTCTACTATTTCTGGGGAAGCATCCTCAAACACCGTACGGCTTCTGTACTTAGTAGGCCCTCTCTCAGGATCTCTGCGCTATGCTTGATAGCTTATTCCAGAAGCTGCCCTTTCCATCAACAAGTCCCAATGCAGTCCTCCATCTTTGTAAAGAAGTCTTCGTTGAAGGTCCCTCAAATCCTCCTCATTGATGGCAGACTTGGCTGCACAATCAGCTGTTTGGACTGGCATTCATCACTTTGTTCCGACGGTGCAACAAGCTGGGTGCGAGTCGATGGCCTTATTACTCTAAGGTTGTCCCTCCAGCGCAATAGAAGTGCGTGTATGTCTCGATCTCCATCAATTGCTGATCTTTTTCCCTACGTTTCGACTCCTTTCTACAGGCCATTTTCCCCCCATTGCACAGGTCGCTGCTCCGGCCTGTCATCAACTTGGAGAATAACATCCATGGCACATTCTGCTCTCTGCTGAGTCTCCGCTTTCTCTGCTTCTTTCTGAGCAAGCTTCCGTTGAAACTTCTTGCCATTCATATGCTTCCACAGAGCCTCTTCTGACTTGTTCAATAGATCTCCAGTCAGTTTGCATATTACCTTGTCCTTGAAAGTAGGACTCTGCTCGAACACATTAAGAGGAGGCTTTCGCTGGCGGAGGCACAAATCGAATAGGGCACGGTGGCTTTTCTTGCTGCTGCTGTACCAGAGTTTGTCAGCAGCTGGCATCTCATGGCATGTCTCCACACATCGTTTTTGTTTTAACCGTCGACGTTGTCTGAGCTCATCATCATATGTGTCTTGTAGTGCGTCCTTGTATTCATCATCTTCGCCACTGCAACTTCGTCCACCACCCTTCCTGCATCATTTTGTCCTTAGCCTTTGTCTTCCCCCCAGCTACGTCAACTTAGATCCACCTTCGTGCTTTCTTCCCTTCGGCTTCGTCACAATCTTCTAGCTTTTCTCCGTCACAGCAATGTTCTGCATTGTATCTCCTTTGTCACATGTGGTGCAGGTTGCCGTCGTTCCTTCGTCATCATTCTACAAGTCCCAGAACTACTCAGAATTTAACTTCTTTGCATCACCTCGTCCCTGTCTGCCAGCTTTGCCAGTCCATCTTCTCCATCGTTCGTCTTCTGCCAGTCATGATTCGATGTTTTCCCCCCTCCCTCTACTCTGCGCATCCTGTGTCAGATCCATACCTCCCCACCCCCCAAAATTCTCGTGACAATCATACGTCTTCCCTCCAAAAAAAAACCCCTTTTTAAAAATAGCCCAAAAGCTTCTCCTTTTTCCCCTCAAAGCACGGCGATTTGTGCCTTACCCAGTTGACCTGTGTGACTGCATGCTTTCAGCACACTACTGAATATTATCAAGTTTGGTTTCATGCCTTATGCCCTCATTTTGTCAAATATATAAAATACATCTTTAGCCTTTCCAAGTTGTGCATATCCTGTGATTAGGGCATTCATGTGCCTAGATCTCGATTAGGAAACATATCAAACACTGCTTGTGCCTCTGCCAGCCACATTTAGCATACATATCAACTAATGCAATACCCACATCCACATTTGTCTTCAATAGCCCTATCTTATCAATCTCAGCATGTATTTCTTGGCCCTTGTTTATAGCTCCAGCCATGCCACAAGCTTTTAAGGTGCAGACAATTGTGATACTATCCAAAGAGATATCCTCCTCATGCATTTGTTTGAATAATTGTAATGTCTTGTCTCCTTGATCCTGTTCAACATAGACTGAAAGCAATCCTTCATACTCGATACTATACTCATACGCAGAAAATAAATGTAATCACAACAACTAAATATGTACAAAGTACCAAATCCCATGCACAACTTTTGGGTGGTTTACACACCTCGAATGCGCAGCAATACGACATCCACCCCCTCTAATCCTGCGCATCCTCCGGATGGGCCAACTACCCATGATCATTATCATCAAGATCCACAAACAAATCAATCTCTTCGTTATGCATTTCCGGTAGATCAACAAGTTTATTAGCCATATCATCTGTCTCTTCCATTGGAGTTTCTTGTCATTGCTCTTCTCTTGAAAATTCTTCCAATGCATAATCCTCATCATCTCTTTTCTTGAAAATCTTGATTCTTTTTCCAGCAATAGGCACTCTAAGCACTGTCCCATCCAATTCAGTCAGCTCATATGTTGCATTATCAAAAACATGTCTGACTATGTATGGCCCAAACCATCTTTTCACCATCTTCCAAAGTGCAGTATGCTGATTTTCAAGGCCGCTATCAAAGACCAATACCCAATCTCCCTCTTCTATTGCTCTAGGCCGCAAGCGATGCCTGCTATCAAACCTGTCCTTGTTCCTTAGTCTAGCAACTTTCAACCTGTCAATAGCTAGCTGAATATCCTCAGGTCTCCTCTCCAACTGTCGAATCCGAAGAGCTAAGAGCTCCTCTCTCGTCAAATCCTCCTGCCAAGGTAAAACTGACCAAGTCAAAGCACAAGTCTCAATCGGCATAACAGGTTTCTGACCATACATCAACTCTGTAGGCATATATCCTGTAGTAACACTATGAGTCGTACGATCAGCCCATAAAGCAAATGGTAGAAGTTTTGGCCATTCTCCAATCCGTCCTCTGCATGCTTTGGCTAATGCTTTCACTATCGGCGGATGCCCTCTTTCACTCTTTCCATTTCCCTCTGGATTGTATGCTGTGGTTAGAGCCAATTTGATTCCTAGCTGAGAGAAAAACTCCCTAGCTTCATCTGCATCCAATTCACCACGATCCGCAGTGATCTTACCCACACAACCATACCTGCAGAAAATTTCCTCCAATAAGAACTTACACACTGCACTAGTGGTCTTCGTTCTCAAAGATCTGCCCTCAACATAATTGGTAAGATCCTCTCTAGCCAAAACAATGTATCTCATCTGCCATAGACCTATAGGCATGGTAACCAAATCAACTACCCACTTATAATGAATGCATAGTGGATAGGTCGGATGAAGCTCATCTCTATGGCGCACTACTGAATACATCTGGCAGTCTCTGCAAGTCTCAACAAAGTGAGAAACATCTCTATACATGCCTTTCCACCAAAATTTCTCCCTGATTTTCTCATAAGTAGCCCATACTCCTCTATGACCAGCCCAAGGACTCTCATGAAACTCCCTCATCACCTGTAACTGTGTCTCTCTATCGCAGACAACCCGCAAAGGTAATCCACCTCTTTTCTTCGGATGCTTCCAAAGAAATCCGTCCTTGAGAAAATATCCATAGGCTTTCCTTCTAATCTTCTTGAACTCTTCATCTGTCCATTCATCTCTTTTGCTTAGTGTACTAAGGTACCTGCCAATCTGCAACCAATCTCCAACATAAAGTTCTTCTGTAAAAGCCATAATATCAAAGACATGACAAACATGATCAACCATAGTGGCTGAAATTTCTGCATCATCCTCTTCTGCAAGTAGAGTCTCCTCATCATCATATCTGGCTCTAGATAGCATATCTGCCACTGGATTATCTTTCCCTGCTATGTGTTTAAATTCCGAATTTAATGACTTGATGTATGCAATCCATCTCAACATAGCTATATCCGGAGTAGAGCAACTCGTGATCATACCAATCAATGGCAAGCAATCTGTCTCTACCACAACTGAAGCTCCAATAAAGTACTCCTTGTCACATTTGAGAGCCGTGACAATCCCCAATAACTCCCTCTTGATTTGCGGATATCTCCTCTGTCTCTCATTTAGGACTTTCGCCCCAATCCGAATAGCATACCTATTTCCATCTGCATCATCTTGACCCACAGCCCAACCTATGCCAATTGGACTAGTGTCAACTGTCAATACAATAGGCCTATCACAATTATAATCCGCTTTCCTGAGAGTAGGAGCATTCTGCAATAACTTCTTCAATTTTCGCATGGCTCTAGTGTGACTCTCATCCCAATAAAATTTCTGCCCCTTTCGAAGCAGCTGATACAAACAATCTGCAATGTGTGCAAAATGAGGTATCCAAATCATATAAAACACACAAGCACCAATGAATCTCTGTACCTCTGAAGTAGTAGAACAATACTCTGCAATCTTGCCTATAGCATTCACCTTATCAGGTGAGGGTTTCCTGCCATAATATCCACACATATGCCCAACAATGACAACCTCATTCACTCCAAAAACAGATTTTTGCCCTGAAAGTGTCAAGTTCACTTCTTCTAACCTGGCCAAAATCTTCTCACATGCTGAAATATGATCAGCCACAAAGTATCTGCATCCCTGCTCATTTAGGCTCTCATTCTTCTCTTCTTCTGCACACCCCTTAATGGGCACATCATCCAAGAAAGGCATAGTAAGCTGAGGTATGTAATCACGAAGGACCTTATGCATGGCATTCATCATATGCGCAACAGAATTAGTGGCACCTTGAGGTAAGGTACAGATCCTGACAAGCCCAATAGGAGTTCTCATGGTGGTTATGTCCCTGCTTTCCAAAGCCAGCTGAAACTGATCATAACCTGAATACAAATCACCCAAAGAATAGATGGCACGTCCAGCAAATGCCTCTGCAAACTCATCCACAACTGGACCTATACCAACATTCCTGATAGTAACTCTGTTTACTGGCTGCATGTCCTGAATAAATCGAAGAGTACCATTCTTCTTTGGAACTGTAAACCACCTGTTTGAGTATGGTGCAGATGAAGGCTCAAGGATTCCCATCCTGATTTTCTCATTCAATAAATCAATCAGCTTTGGCAAGTGTGCTTTAGGCACTGGAATAGGTCGGAGATTCCATGGAACATGAGGAATAGTAAAAATAACCATAGGAGCAACAATATCAGGATTCACACATCCAATCTCATGTGGGACAAAAGCAAATCCCCTTCCATGACGCTCAAGCATCTCCTGAAAGCATTGCTTCTCCATGGGTAACAAGAAATCACCATTTCCAATTTTCAATTCAGCAAGTGTCTCTGCTGAAAATTTATGACCAATATGCTCCGGATTCCTCAAAATTTGTTGTTTAGCAGCCCTCTCTATTTGCTAATCACTATCAGGTGGAAGCGGTACAGCAACCGGCTTCACCTTCTTATCCACAGTTTTGTATTTCGTGTCAACCCTGGCTTCATTATGCTCTTCTGCATTACATAAACCTTGCTGTAAATCAGCAATTCTGCACTCCAATGGCTGAATAATCTCAGCCCTCTGCTCTATGGACTGCATAGAAACAGCCCCATACTCTGAATGCTGAAATATTTCAGCAGTAAACTCTGTTGGCTGAAAATTTTCAGCCCTCTGTCTCTCTGAAAGCTGATCATAACCAGCTGGAAACTCTGTTTGCTGAATTTCTTCAGCACTCAACACTCTTTGCTGAGTTACCTCAGCCTCTAACTCAATCTGTGACATAAAATCTGCAATTTCATGAAACATGTCCAGGGACTGCACTAATACATTACCATGACAATTCAGCATATCAGTTTTCAGCATATCTCCCATTTCTGTCATCGTATCTGCACAAATCACACTGTCATACATACCATCTATGTGCTCATCATCCTCCAAAATTCCTGCATTTTTCAAATTTTTCTCCTTCCTGCATATATACTGCCTGGCAGCTCTAGGCAACCTAGAAGTCTTCTGATAACTCATTGAACTGTTTGCTGAAATCCCAACATAACCGGAGGAGAAAACACTGCTGCTGCCAGGAGGCAAGAACTCCAATCTCCTCTCCTCTGTACCACCGTCGTCTCGCGAAACGGCGGTACCTAATGAAAACCCGAATCCCTCACAGTGGGTAAGGGTGCATCTCTGAGAGTATCCCTGTTTCTAACATGGTTCACACATACAGTCATAAACTGAACTGCTCTCATACCATCTTTACTGCGAATCCGTGCATAAGCAGATCCATCATCCATGACCTTTGTCTCCATGCGCATCTCTGTAATGAATGGCTGACCAAGAATTATGGGATAAGAGCATGAATCCTACACAAAGAAATGAAAATCCTCCTCTACATCACCAATAGAAACCCTAACACTAGGGCAAGCAGCATATAAATCACCTGCAGTATTATTGGCGGCTCTCATACGCCACCCATGCTCTACATCCATAGGCCATCTGTTACTCTCATAAACTCCACGAACAATGAGATTAATCTCTGAACCATGATCAACCAATGCAACATAAGGCACCTGTTTCTCTCCAATCTTTACCATCGTCTCTGTAGTTGCCCTAGCCCAATGGCTCCGCGAAAAGTGACTACGCGGTATCAAAACAGGTTCATCAACTTCAGCATAATGCATAGGCTGAACCCTCTTCTCTACCTACGGAAAAACAGAAGCATTATCAACCATAACCTCATCCTCATCCTCATCCAACTCTCCAATCAAAACTCCCTGTGTATCAGTGGTAGCCAATGCATGTCTTTTCCTCTTCAGGACCTCCTGAAACTGATCCTGAAACTCGCTTTTTGAGATGCCCAAAATCTCAGAAATAGTGAAAGTCACCTCACTGCCAAGTATCTTATCATTAAAGATTTTCTTCATGTCTGTAGATGTCTCAATATCGGACATCAATCTGAATCCTGGCTGCTTTCTCTCTCTAGGCTCTTGCCTCTTTTCCCTCTTTTGAGCATCCTCCATCTGTCGATCTGGCCCTGATCGTGAAGATGGTCCTACAGTAGGTGGAGTAACAAACTCACCCCCTCTAGTCTTCTTAGCTGCACTTGGATTTTCTTCATCCCTCTTATGCTTCTCCTCAACAAATACATCTGCACCATGAGATTTAGCCAAATAAGCATAAATAGAATACCTGTCAACAGGCGAGTCCCAACCTGTCTCTGATCTGATGCTAGAGCCTGCACTAGTCAAAACAGTTTGCTGAATTTTCCCCTTGTTTGCAGTCTCCATAGCATAAGTCCATAGTGCGGACTGAGTCTCTGATCCCTTCTCAATCTGTACTCCATATGCAGAAGCATCACCTCTAGCCGTCACATAAGAAGTACGCGCAGCCATGTCCTCCACTAACTTCTTCATTCCACCTTTACCAAAGTTGGTAGCAAGTGGAGCTCCTGTCTCAGTCAACCAAATCTTACCATCTTGCCCCCAATATACCAAATTATGCCTCCTTGCGTCCTGGAAAGAGTCACAATCCCTGCAATGCTGATGCTCCGTACTATCACACCAAATACATCTCCGATCTGTCCTAGGTGCACTAGGAGCACTCCTAGGTGCAATAGGAGCACTAGAAGAAGTAGCAGGCATAGTCGAAGCAAACTGCTCCTTTAACTTAACCACCAACTCCGCTTTGACTGACTCAAGTGTCAAATCTGTGATACCTTTGATTATGTCATCAAGAGAAGTAGGCACCGATGGAGCGGATGGTTTTGGAGCAGAAGGTGTAGGCATCGGTCGTGGAACAGGAGGAATAGGTGGAGTAGAAACAGTAGGCACTGGCATAGGCCAAGAAACTGGCTGAGGAGGAGAAGAAATAACAGGGATAGAAGTAGGCATAGGAGTAAATGATGGTGTAGGTGTCATGGAACCATTCTGTAGGCGAGTCTTCCATATCCTCCTCTTGGTCAATGTCGAGATTGCATCCTGAGCATCCTGCCAATCAGTTTTAAGACCCATAGGCTTCGTGCGATCTTCAAGAATCTCACCCAATTCTTCTTGAAGAGCAGGATCTGCAGCTTGCAAGAAAAGCTCAACTTTTTCAACATCCAATGCTCTTTGTTCAATGGCATCAAGCTGACTATACCTTTCCTCAAATTCTCGAATCAACTCCGAAGCAGCAAGACCTTTGTTTGGCATGTAGACCCACTCTCGGAATGACCGTCGAGTAGCCATACCAAAGTCCTCAAGGAAATATTCTTCTTTAAGAGCCTTCTTAAAATCTTGCCAATGTGTATTTTGAATAAATAAATCAGTCACCTTTGTCCTCAAAGCAGGTGTGACAAGACGAAGGAAGTACTTACTCATAAGTCCAGCAGGAACTCCAAAAAAACCCCATCTTGATCTCATATGTCTTCAAATATGCTGAAACATTACGCCCGTCAAATAGCTTCTTCTCACTCTCAACTGCTTCAATAGCCTTAGTCGCGCTGTTTGCATTCTCCTGCTCCGAATAGAGTTGCCTTTGCTGAGACAACTGTTGTTGATGCAATTGTTGTTGCTGCTGCATATACATTTGTGTTTGCTGATTTTGGAGCTGCATATACATGGACATATTCTGCAAAATCTGTTTTAGATCCTCCGTTGAAGTACTTGACGCAGCAGTCATTGAGGGTGCTGAAGTAGAGGCAGCTGGAGTTGTAGAGGAAGCTGAAATAGAGGCTGAAGTGTCTCCCATCCTGAAATTTCTGCGACGCTTTCACGTCAGGTTCACCAAAGATGTCGAAGGATTTGTGAAAACAAAGTCGCGTCTTCAGAAGACCTTGATAAATTTCAGGATAAAAGATCGAACAGGTGAATAATCAAGATGAGAAAAATAATGTCAAGACTCTGTTTTATTTCTGCCAATAGCAAATACAAGGTTCAAGAAGAAGAAACTCGAGCGACCTCTTCGAATCCAGGAAAGAAAATAGCAAATCCCTTAACTCTTCATCTTTCATTATTGTTCTAGCCTCTACAACTTTCCCTCGAAAAGATCGGGACTTATGGGTGATGGTAAGGAATCAAGAATATGTTGTCCTTTTCCAACCAGCACATACTTCTTTGGATCCAGTAACGATATACATATAGTCAAAGAATGTATTAGAGTTGATTTGAAATCTGGATCCTTAAAAGCATGATGGAATAGCTTCCCAATAAAACTAGGCATTGACAGTTAAGCTACAAGTGTTGACTGTGACAATCAAGACCCTGCTGGAAGAGTTTTTTACAGCATTAGCTTATGTCTCTGAGGAGTTTGCCTACAGACCTTTAAACTTATCAAGCTGTATGATCTTCAGATATGCATCCCAATGCTTAGAATAAAGAAGGTGCTTTTGAACTGAAAGTAAAGTCTGCTGGGTACAACAATAGTTTCAGCAGGTCTATATTCAAAGATTCAGATTGCTTACAGTCTGTTTGCCCTTCCACAGTATTTTCTACGTAATAATCCTGCTGCTTAATATTGACACCATACTATTGAAGTGCTAATGTCAAGTCTACTATTTCTGGGGAAGCATCCTCAAACACCGTACGGCTTCTGTACTTAGTAGGCCCTCTCTCAGGATCTCTGCGCTATGCTTGATAGCTTATTCCAGAAGCTGCCCTTTCCATCAACAAGTCCCAATGCAGTCCTCCATCTTTGTAAAGAAGTCTTCGTTGAAGGTCCCTCAAATCCTCCTCATTGATGGCAGACTTGGCTGCACAATCAGCTGTTTGGACTGGCATTCATCACTTTGTTCCGACGGTGCAACAAGCTGGGTGCGAGTCGATGGCCTTATTACTCTAAGGTTGTCCCTCCAGCGCAATAGAAGTGCGTGTATGTCTCGAGCTCCATCAATTGCTGATCTTTTTCCCTACGTTTCGACTCCTTTCTACAGGCCATTTTCCCCCCATTGCACAGGTCGCTGCTCCGGCCTGTCATCAACTTGGAGAATAACATCCATGGCACATTCTGCTCTCTGCTGAGTCTCCGCTTTCTCTGCTTCTTTCTGAGCAAGCTTCCGTTGAAACTTCTTGCCATTCATATGCTTCCACAGAGCCTCTTCTGACTTGTTCAATAGATCTCCAGTCAGTTTGCATATTACCTTGTCCTTGAAAGTAGGACTCTGCTCGAACACATTAAGAGGAGGCTTTCGCTGGCGGAGGCACAAATCGAATAGGGCACGGCAGCTTTTCTTGCTGCTGCTGTACCAGAGTTTGTCAGCAGCTGGCATCTCATGGCCTGTCTCCACACATCGTTTTTGTTTTAACCGTCGACGTTGTCTGAGCTCGTCATCATATGTGTCTTGTAATGCGTCCTTGTATTCATCATCTTCGCCACTGCAACTTCGTCCACCACCCTTCCTGCATCATTTTGTCCTTAGCCTTTGTCTTCCCCCCAGCTACGTCAACTTAGATCCACCTTCGTGCTTTCTTCCCTTCGGCTTCGTCACAATCTTCTAGCTTTTCTCCGTCACAGCAATGTTCTGCATTGTATCTCCTTTGTCACATGTGGTGCACGTTGCCGTCGTTCCTTCGTCATCATTCTACAAGTCCCAGAACTACTCAGAATTTAACTTCTTTGCATCACCTCGTCCCTGTCTGCCAGCTTTGCCGGTCCATCTTCTCCATCGTTCGTCTTCTGCCAGTCATGATTCGATGTTTTCCCCCCTCCCTCTACTCTGCGCATCCTGTGTCAGATCCATACCTCCCCACCCCCCAAAATTCCCGTGACAATCATACGTCTTCCCTCCAAAAAAAAACCCCTTTTTAAAAATAGCCCAAAAGCTTCTCCTTTTTCCCCTCAAAGCACGGCGATTTGTGCCTTACCCAGTTGACCTGTGTGACTGCATGCTTTCAGCACACTACTGAATATTATCAAGTTTGGTTTCATGCCTTATGCCCTCATTTTGTCAAATATATAAAATACATCTTTAGCCTTTCCAAGTTGTGCATATCCTGTGATTAGGGCATTCATGTGCCTAGATCTCGATTAGGAAACATATCAAACACTGCTTGTGCCTCTGCCAGCCACATTTAGCATACATATCAACTAATGCAATACCCACATCCACATTTGTCTTCAATAGCCCTATCTTATCAATCTCAGCATGTATTTCTTGGCCCTTGTTTATAGCTCCAGCCATGCCACAAGCTTTTAAGGTGCAGACAATTGTGATACTATCCAAAGAGATATCCTCCTCATGCATTTGTTTGAATAATTGTAATGTCTTGTCTCCTTGATCCTGTTCAACATAGACTGAAAGCAATCCTTCATACTCGATACTATACTCATACGCAGAAAATAAATGTAATCACAACAACTAAATATGTACAAAGTACCAAATCCCATGCACAACTTTTGGGTGGTTTACACACCTCGAATGCGCAGCAATACGACAGCGCCCCCTCCCTTTGACTCTCATGCCTCAAATTGCCACCACCACCACCTCAACCATACAAGAGCCAGCATCTACCATGGACACCACTCAGCTCATGTCCATGATGCAAATCCTGGTCACAAAAGTAGGTGCCCCCTGCCACAGACTATGAAACCTATATGGGTGAACTCCTAGCCCAAGTAGAGAGGGCCAAGGAAGAGAAGAAGGCCATTGCTATGGAGCTGCTGGCCGAAAGAGAGATTGTAGCAACCCTATGACTAGAGATGACACTAGTGTCCAAGAAAAGAAGGCTCAATAAAATGAAGATTGCCTAAGGCAAATACTAAAGGATGGACTTGGTGGCAGAGCAGTAGGGCCACAAGTGGCTCATCTAGTAATATGCTGAGCTCTATTGGCTCATCTAGCAATATGCTGAGCTCTAGCAACGAATGGCATGGGTGGAAGCTATGCATGCAAAACTACAGGGAGGCTCGCAAGAAGGAGACCAAGCACCAAAAGAACAACGCTAAGAATAGGAGGATGCCTTGATGTTCCAGCTGTGGACAACAATGGAAAAGCAAGAAAGGATGGAGAGAGAAATAGAAGTTGTGTCAAAAATGAGGGACAAGGCTAGGGACAAAGCCACAGGAAGCCTACAAGATGACCTGAAGAACGCCCAGGAGGAGGTGGAGGCATTAATGGCCATGGCCATGACCGAAAGGAAGCTGCACCGGGAAGAGCTTGAAAGTTGTGTGCAAACTACTGAAGATCTATCATCATGGACCGTAGAAGCCTACCAACAGTACTCTATGTCTGAGCAAGGTAGGAGGATGGTAGAGGAACAGTTGAGCTGCCAAGATAAGGAGAAGACCCAGATGATGAAAATCTAGAGCAAGCAGCAATAGGTTGTAATGATGTTGTCTCAATAGATGGAGAGGGTTAAGGAAAACATGGAAGAAAAGGCACAGCAATGGGAGGAAGAGAACCTTGAAAGAGTACAGGGAGTGATAGAGCTCATGGCAGTATCAGAATGTGAGAGGGTACTCGTAGAGTCGAGAGCTGAGGCCACTGAAGCGTAATCCAACACACAGAGGCAAGTCTTTTTGAGCACTGTGCTTCATGTCACACAAGTTAAAGGCAAGGACTCAATGGAGAGAATGAGGAGGAAGCAAGAATTGACAATGAGAGCTTTAAGATATGGACCGTGAGAGCACACACTTCCAACCAGCATGGGCATAACCAAGGAGTAGCAACGCAGCTACTTGCGACAAGCCAGCCTCTTCACTCATGAGCTCAAGGAACTTGGATTCGAGGAACAAGAGCAGCGCCACCCATCCCCAATCCAACTCCCTATGGAACAAGACATCGAGAAAGGGCCTAACCTCAAACAAGCATTCAAAGAAGAACCGCAAATCACGGAGGTAGTCCGCCCTAACCTAATCTACCCCTAGAAGAGCTAGAGGGTACCCAAGTTCCCGAGCACATTATGATGTAAAAAGAAGAAGATGGGAACTTGGGGAGCAAGCCCAATAGAGGGCGTAGGCATGGCCACAACAGCTTCCTCATGAGACCATGCCACCATGCAAGGATCACTACCCCGTTAACTAGCCGTAGGAGCTGACTATCTGGCAACAACAAGAGCTCCAATCCCGACCCTTCGAGTTCTCCTTCCTCTACCCACGAGCCTTAAACTGAGTCTTACCCTTGGAAGTAGTGGAAGGAATCATTCGTTTGGGCAATACCCTAGCAAACTGATGGATCGAGGAGTGGATCATCATCATCACCCAATGGAGGCAAGATCCCAAGGACTACTAGAAAGATAAGGTCTATCACGTTCCCAAAACCATCCAAGGCTACGAGGTGCAGCCAAACTGGCAGAGGAGGATTTGGGACACCAATTTTGATGCTTGGACAACTTTCTGTGGCACACTACAAAAAGAACAGAATGATCCCATCTACCGGCCCTACCTTCACAGACAGAGAGTGGATTACGATAGGGGGTCCATGGCAAGTATGACTTTTTGAAGATCTACAATGTCAATGCAACAACTCCTGGGGAATGCATGACCTTTAGAGTAGGGGATTGGCGCCCTTCTATTAACTGCTTCCTCAAGGATTTCTCTTTGTGCCCAGACCCAATCTTCATAACCACTTGTAATTACCTTAGGATCATTAGGATTTTGATTAAACAAAAGCTAGTAGCTAAGGAAGCTTGCCTCCCCCCACTCTTTTTTGACATTAACCTAGGAATAGATAGTTGTGCTATGGCTAGGCTCATGATGAGGGCAACCCTGCTTCCCTCGTTTTGCATGAGGATCCTTGAAGACATGAATGATAGCCACTTTATGAGAGGTGCAGCGACCCTTTTTTGCCAACCACACCTCTCAATGCAAGGGCTAACATCAAGGAATACCAGCAGAGCCACGCCTTCTTGACTAAATCCTTAAGATCACCTCGCGACTCGTCCGAGGAAGATCAGGGTAGAGTCTCAGACCACCCCTGTGGCTTTTCACGCCACAAATCATTGCACCTAGTGTTTTCATACCTAGCCCCACACCCACAACACATGCTTAGGGCACAACAAGGGCATGCCACATCTAGGGAGGTACCACTCGCCTATAGTTAGACCTATCACCCTAAGCTCCACACACTACACCCTCTGTCTCCACCAACTGGGTCCTCAAGTGTGGGGCACCACCAAAGGCTTGCCTAAGGTAGACCCACCACGGGCTTACCCAAGGTAGACACATCTCCGAGTTCTGTAACATTGGCACCATGCACTCCACGGTCAGGCAGACACACCCCAAGTAGTGCACCTTCTTTTCATTCTAGGTACAACCAAAGGCCCCACCACCAAGTTTAGAGAACCCCCTCATCCATGCAATGCCCTCCCCATCCTATGCCATGTGCCATTAGACAAAGCATAACCAACCAAGGGGCGAACGCAAGAGCCACGATCAAAAAGTGAATGAAGATGGTCATTTGGAACAGCGCAGGCAAACTCAGCCACACAGAGAGTTACATGATGGATCCGTCTAACACCATCTTAAATATAAAATAAGGATTTGTCCACACACCATCCTCCAAGTGTGGATCCATCTAACACCTTTTTGAAATTCAAAGATGGACCCACCCCTCAACATCCCTCCAATATCAAGGCCCCTACCTAGCCCAAGGGCCTCTCAAATCCATAGATTCCTCTAACAGGTCCATAAAACCCTCCAACACCAAGGCCCCTACCTAGCTCAAAGGCCTTTCAATTCCATAACTCCCTCCAACCCATCCAGAAATCCCTCCAACACATCCCCACCATGGTATGCCCACAACCTCAAGAAACCCCTAGCATCCCATCACCACTGTCCCCCACAAGTGCCATGGGATTGGCACTCGTCTAGAAGGGGGTAATGTTAACCCTTCGACGAACAAGGTGGAAAATTGGGAAAATCTAATGAAAAAGATAAGGTCAAGGCAAAAGTGAAACGGGAGATGAAGACGCGCTAGGAGAAATATGGAAACACTAGAAGTGCAGAAAAGTCCTGAATCAAGGAAAAAGGAGCACAAGAAAAAGTGTAAGTCAATGCTTTTGTAAAAGAACGCAAGGCACACCATGATTTATTTTGAGAGTGTTGGGTTCTTAGCCGTGCAAATTGTAAAGGTAGATGGATGGTAGGAAGGAAGCTAGGAAGATAGGAGGACAATGGAAAAATGGCCTAGGCTAGGGCTGGGCCATGTAAAAAGGGGATGATTACCCAAATGGGATTTAGGGCTTGTATATAAAGTTCAAAAGATGAATGAGAGCTCATTCTTGGGTGTGGAAGAAAGTAGCTCTCTTCTTCTCCTTCTTTTTTTTATTCTTGCTTGCATGAGCTCGTGCTTGAGAGAGGGAGTGTGAGAATGTGAGGGAGTGAGTGTGTGAGGGTGAAGGACCGTGGTGGAGAAGCTCTCCATCTTCTCCTCTCTTCTTCTCTTCACTTCTCTTCTCTTCTCTTCTCTTCTCTTCTCTTGCTCGCGAAAATGGAGCTTGGAGCATGGATCTTGAGGATGGAGCTTTCTTGAAGCTTGCACTTGGATCGTGGAGCTACCGGAGTGCTCGAAAGAGGAGGCAACTCGATCGAGAACGAAGGTAAGCTCACTACACTTGAAGAGATGGATGGCGCGTCGGCTGCTACGTGAGAGGTAGCCATTAGTGCTTGGCTTGGAACGTTTGAAACAATAAGTAGTCTGTGGGACTTGGTGGTTGATCGCCTCTACATCATGTCAAGATTGTGGGAGAGAAGGAAGGAGTCTCACTTGTAGCTTTCTTGCTTGCACAATGGGGGAATACACACAAGGGTGGAGGCTGAAAATAGTTTTTCTCTTCTTAGTTGTGTAAGCCAAAAAGAACTCTAGTATATAGAAATAGAAGAACCCTATATATGGGTCTCAAACCAAACTCAACTAACTAAGGTGGCATACTAACTGAGCCACGAACTAGAGTAGATAAGGATAGCTGTCATCTAGCTATTATTCATGGGCGGTGTACCAACCACATCTGCAATTGACAAGTCGGTGACATAAATGCACAACGGTCACCCTTGCATATCACGAGTGGAGCTCGATATCTCAACACTCCCCCTCGAGCTCAATCCCAATTCCTGCACACCAAGCAGGTCTCTGAACTTGTGCAGCTTCTGTGTGCCCAATGCCTTCGTGAATATGTCAGCTACCTGATCCTCTGTGCTGACGTAAACTAGATCAATAAGACTTAGTAAAACCCTCTCCCGCACATAGTGATAATGCACCTCAATGTGCTTTGTTCTAGCATGATAGACTGGGTTATTTGCCAAGTGTATACTACTCATGTTGTCACAATAAATGACAACTGGCCCATCTGTAGGCTGATGCATATCATAAAGTAGCTTATGCAACCAAGCTACCTCACATGCAGCCATTGCTGCACCCCTGTACTCAGCCTCTATGCTCGACAAGGAAACTATAGGCTGTTTCTTGCTGCTCCAAGTGACTGCAGCACTCCCAAAAGAGAACACATATCCACTGGTAGATCCTCTATCAGAAATACTACCAGCCCAATCAGCATCAGTATATCCATGCAACTGTATCTGAACCCCTGTCTCATAAAATAGTCCATACTGCAATGTGGACTTCACATATCTGAGTATGCATCTAGCCGCATCCAAATGTGGTTTCCTTGGAGCCTGCATAAACTGACTTACCAATCCAACAACATAGCTCAAATCTGGCCTGGTAATAGTCATATAAATCAAATGTCCTACTATGCATCTGTACATAGTAGGGTCTTCGAGAAGCTCACCTGCATCTGTGCTCAACTTCACATTCTGCTCCAAAGGAACTGAAATAGGCTTACAGCCTGTCATCCCATATTTGGATAGCATGTCCAATCCATACTGCCTCTGCAAGAGCCATATCCCACTTGGTGATCTAATCACCTCAATGCCCAAGCAATAACGCAGCTCTCCCAAATCCTTCATCTCAAACTTTTGCTTCAATAGCATTTTCACATGAAGGATATCTTCATCACTATCACTTGTGATAATCAAATCATCAACATAAATGACAAGCAACATAATACCTTTCTCTGTTTTTCTCACATAAAGTGAGAAATCTGCCTTGGAAATCTGAAAGCCAATAGTGACAAGATACTATCCTATCTTGTCAAACCATGCTCTAGGTGCTTGCTTCAAGCCATACAAGGCTTTCTTCAACCTGCAAACAAACTCAGGATGAACAGCATGCACATAACCTGGTGGCTGCTCCATATAGACCTCTTCTTGCAAATCACCATGCAAAAAGGCATTCTTTACATCCATCTGATGTAAAGATCATCCCTTTGATGCAGCCATAGCAATGACTGCTCTTACGGTTGCCATCCTTGCAACCGAACTGAATGTTTCTTCATAGTCAATGCCATATGTTTGTGCATACCCCTTGACTACTAATCTTGCCTTGTATCTGTTCACAAAACCATCTGCGTTGTGCTTCACCTTATAAACCCACTTATAACCAATTGCATTCTTATCTTTAGGCAAAGGTACCAACTCCCATGTAGCATTTGCTTCCAAGGCATCCATTTCTTCATCCATGGCTTTCTCCCATTTTTCTTTTCCCATGGCTTGCTCAAAAGAAGTGGGTTCTGGTTCCTATATCACTTTGACTATATATGCATAGTGAATGGCTATAAATCCATCATATTTCAGCCTATCCACAAGATACCTAGCTCTGGTAGACCTACGCAAAGTAGGCTCACTTCCAGGTGCTCTCAAAACATCCCTGGTCTTCCTTACTCCAGGTGCAACAATAGAAGGAATACCCAACTCATCATCAATGCTCTGTTCTAAGCCACTGGATTCACCATCCACATAAGAGTGACCTGCATTCACATCAAACATGGGCTGATCTACCTTCTCTTTTCCTTTTCGTGATACCTGCATACCACTATCTGCATTTCTTTGAGAAGATTCTCCTAATCTCAATCTACCTGTCCATGGCAAAGAATGTGAACCACTACTAGAGGATGCTCCAGGTCCACTAATATCTTGTGACTGCTGCTGTGAATTCTGTGCAGCATTACCATTTTGTGCATCTACATTATCAATCACATTTACTGGTTTATACCAGCTACTCATCTCATCAAAAACAACATCTCTGCTCACTGTAAACTTACGAGTAGAAGGGTTATAGCATCTATACCCTTTCTGCTACAAAGAGTAACCAATAAAGATGCACTTCTCAGCTTTTGGATCCAACTTGGATCTCAACTCATCTGGCACATGAACATAGGCAATGCAAGGAAAAATTTTCAAATGAGAAATATCTGGTTTCCTACCAGTATACCTCTCCTCTGGAGTCATGCCATGTATTGCTGCAGTGGGAGTCCTATTCATTATGTAGACTGCTGTAGCAACTGCCTCAGCCCAATAAAAATGTGGCAGGTCTTTTTCATTGAGCATGGCACGAGATACCTCTCCAATATGCCTGTTTTTCCTTTCTGCAATTCCATTTTGTTGTGGGGTATGACTGCATGAATATTGCTGCTTTATGCCATGCTCCTGCAGGAACCTTGCAAACTCATTTGAGAGGTACTCTCCCCCTCCATCTGACCTTAGGCATTTTATTTGTAGGCTTGTTTCTTTTTCAACCATAGCTTTAAGAGTTTTGAAATGCCCAAAAACTTCACTTCTCTTTTTCATAAAATACACCCAAACTTTTCTGCTATAGTCATCAATAAAAGTGACAAAATAATGACATCCTCCAAGAGATGTAGCTTTAGTAGTCCACACATCAGAGTGGATTAATTCCAATGGCTTCTTACTCTCTTGAACATGTCTAGGAAATGGTTTCCTTACCTGTTTTCCAAACTGATAGGCTTCACATACCTTATGCATTTCTGCAACCTTGAATTTAGGCAATCCTGCAATAATATTTTGGGTCTGCATTGATTTAAGTCGCTGTACATTAACATGACCAATGCGTTTATGCCAGATATCAATATCTGCAACTACACCGGTCCCATGTGCAAACATTGCTGCACTCAATTCAGGCATGTCTGCATCCAATGTAAACATTCTGCCCTTCTTCTTTCCTTTTGCTATCAAGCAACCTTTATTTTTCATATCCTCAACAAAGCATCCATGAGGATTAAATGTGACCTGCAAGCCCTGCTCAACCTTTTGACCAACAGAAACCAGATTCTTGGTGATATTCGGGACATGAAATACATCTGATAGGTATTTCTTTTTCCCATCCTGCATAGACAAAGGAATTTTTCCAATCTGCACAATAGGATGTGCAGTATCATCACCAGTCTTCACAAATCCTGGATTTTCCATTTTTCTTGCATCCTGCAACCATTCTGCATGACCTGTCATGTGGTTTGATGCACCTGAGTCAACATACCACACTTCGTTGCTTTCTTCTGCACTTGTCACAGAATTGTTCATGTGTTGCACCATAAACAAATGCTCATTTCTATCATCACCCTGTCTACTAGAAGATGCATAATTTCCTTGTTGCAATTTCCCATTCATGATGTCATTCTGCTTTTTATAGCAGTCTTTAGCCATATGACCCATTTTACCATAGTAGTAGCACTCAATATTGCTGTTTGCATTTTGGCCTCTTTGCCATCCACCATGACCTCTTTGGCTCCCCCTGCCTCTAGAGTTACCACGTCCTCCTCCATAGGACTGGTTTTATTGAGTCTGCTGCATATTCTGATTTCTACCACGGCCTCCAGATCGGCCTCCTCTACCTCTGCCTCTACCTCTTCCAGCATTTGAGTAGAAGACAGTTTCTTTTGAAGTTCCTCCTGAAGAAGATGCACCACCATTTCTCTGCTCCTCAGAAATTAGAAGAGCAATCAACTCCTCAAAATCAAGAAATCTTTCACGAACTGAAATGAATGTCCGAAACTATGCATAATCCTTTCCTAGACCATTCAAGGTCACAGAAACTAAATCATCATCTTCCACTGGCGACCCAATGGAAGCAAGTGCATCTGCAATCTTCTTCACCTTCATGTGGTAGTCATTGATGCTCATACATTCTCTTTGCACATTATGCAACTCTTGCTTGAGCTGCATTTTCCTGGCTTGCGTATTTGTACTATACATTTTTGACAAAGTATCCCATGCCTCCTTTGGCGTACTTGCATCCTGAATATGCACAATCATAGAGTCTGAAATACTGATAGACATCCAATACATAACTTTTCTGGCTCTCTCATGCCATGCTTTAAATGCGTGCATTTGTTGTTGATTGGGAATATCAGG
Organism: Lygodium microphyllum; assembly: GCF_053477565.2. NCBI lineage: Eukaryota > Viridiplantae > Streptophyta > Polypodiopsida > Schizaeales > Lygodiaceae > Lygodium > Lygodium microphyllum. Next base: position 21,856,685 of record NC_141136.1, on the reverse strand, counting down.
AAGAACTGGTTCTTCTTCATTTCCTGCAACAAATTCCCAATATCCTTTTCCCATAAGGAAATTCGTCATTCTAAACTTCCATGCTTGGAAGTTGTTCTTGTCAAGCTTTTCAGTTACAATCTGTGAAAGAGAATCAAACGCCATTACAGAATACTGCAAAAAAATTCTATCACTGCAAAAAAACACAGCTTCACCCTCACAAGGGCAAATCTGCAAAACTGACGAAAGTGGTATTTGACCACACAGTCACTTCCTAGTGACGATTTTGCATAAACAGGAAACAAGGATGATTCTGTAACTCCCAATGTCTCTGCACACAAGCATACGATGCAATTTCTGTGGTAACTTTTCACTGACCTGTAGAATAGTGGTCGCACAGCATAAAACAGGGCCTTTTCCTGAGTGCGTGCAGAAAACTTTCGCCTCCAAAACAGGCTCCGAAATGGCCTCAAATCAAAAAAATAGAGCAACCAAGGGCTAAAGCCTTTCCCGCAGCATATACTGCCCTCTTGCTACACCGTGAAGGGCGTCTCAATTTGAGACAATACACTCTTGCACTTTTCGGCTGTGCTACCTGCAGAGACTTGCTCCCAAAACAGAAAAATGAAAGCAACATTGGTCCTCTTACCAGAACACTGCGAACTTGGCTTGCTTTCTTGAACTCCTTACCATGAACAAGGCTCTGATACCATGTCAAGATTGTGGGAGAGAAGGAAGGAGTCTCACTTGTAGCTTTCTTGCTTGCACAATGGGGGAATACACACAAGGGTGGAGGCTGAAAACAGTTTTCCTCTTCTTAGTTGTATAAGCCAAAAAGAACTCTAGTACATAGAAATAGAAGAACCCTATATATGGGTCTCAAACCAAACTCAACTAACTAAGGTGGCATACTAACTGAGCCACGAACTAGAGTAGATAAGGATAGCTGTCATCTAGCTATTATTCATGGGCGGTGTACCAACTGCATCTACAAACTGACAAGTCGGTGACATAAATGCACAACGGTCACCCTGGCATATCACAAGTGGAGCTCGATATCTCAACACATCACCCCTCTGGCTAAATGTTGTGGCCCCATTGCAGCTCCCTTGCATCGAGAGGATTGCCTCCTCGATGCACTGCTCTAACACAAAGAACATATGAACAATCTCCAATCTCATATATTTTGAACAATCTAGGAGATAAAATTTCCTCACTTAACAATTCCCCAAAGATTCGATTGTCTAGCCTATAGCTTAGGTTTTCTCACAACTTGGTGTAGGTCATGTAATTGGCAATCAATTTCTATGCATCTAGGAGTTACCATGTTGCGCTCAATGCAAATGTGGATGATCATTGTACTCAAGCATTTTATGATAAAAGAAAACCACCCACGTGAGGTGCAAAACCAATCCTTTAATGATTTCCAAGCTAGTCGTAATTGTGGTATTGCTGGAGACTAGCACCGAGTTTCCTCGTGCTACTAGTCTCTCTTAAATTTAAATAGTGATAGGATTGTATGCTATGCATAATCAAATAAATCAAAATTTAAAACATTTTCGACAACCACTCACTTTTAAAATCCCTCTTTCCTCCTACTGGTTAAGTGTAGGGTTCATTTTTATGCAGTTTTTCATGTAAAAATCGATAAAAACACACTATAACATGGAAAAAGAATCCTCATGCTCCAATCTTGTTATACGCTCACAGATACAAAATGTATTTTGTTTAATTTTTAAGGTAAGGAAAATATTTCTTTCTTATTTTTCTTTATTTTTTTCATTTATTTTTTTAAAAAATGAGATATTTTAGAATTATGAGTTTTTACTGATCAAGGATACTCAACAATATTTTCATATCAATTTATGTCCCATATGACCCTAAAACACTCAACAAAAATCCCAAATTCTATTATTTTTATAAAAACTGCAACTTGCAGGTTTTACATGTTTTGCGAAAAATTATTATATCATCATATTTTCTAGTTGTCTTTCATATTTCAGAGAGAATGCACCATGGGAAATCAAGAACAAACAGAATCAAGCACTTTCTTCAACCATTTTTTGTAAAACAAAAGAACCACTCACTTACTCATAGAAACCATGATTTCGAGGCTCATATCTCGTAGACAAGAGACTACTGACGCTTCTTCTCTGCCATTGTTGATACACTCCCTTAGCCTAATCTATGTCTTCCATTGCTCCAACATCATCATTTGGTCCAAATTCTTCATCACAACCCTCCCCCTTCTCTCTTGAATTGATGCATATGAACAACCACTACTAGAGGAGAGAGGAGATAGGAGAGAGAAATACTAGAAAAGTAGAATTCTGAATACTTCATTAAAATCAGCAAACTCACAGTCATCTTTTTCCTCTCTTTGTCCTGATTAGGAATATCTCTCTCTCTCCAAAAGGTTGAGGATCGGAAAGGTAACAAGAAATTTTGAGGAAGCACAAAAAAATTTGCGTCCCCTCCTATTCGTCATTTTTTGCCATTAAAATGAGGTATCTTATTAAGCCTAAGATTTAAATCATTAAAATAATCGGTTCAGGCTTCTATGTTCACACTATCTTGCAAGTAGATATTTCGGTTTTGAGCGAACAAACGGACTCAGATTTGAGATCCATCTTGACAGGTGGCTTCGTAGCATCGAAATCTAGGAAGTTAGTTCCCCATCGCGCACTTTCCAGTTCCCAGATCTAGTAGCTGCTTTATACCGCCAAACCTTGCGAGGATTAAATGGGGGGTCAAATGACCTCCGATCAAGGAACCGAGACTTGCGTTGGATTTTTTATGTCGAAATACATCTAGAAATAGTCCAACTCGGCTATCGGCCACCATTTGGGTTTTCCTGAAAATTTGGTCTTTAGTGCTTTCCGGGCACCTTTTGCTCCAGAAAAGGCCTCTAATGCTTCAAGCATCTATCACAATCGGCTCCTAAAATCTAGCTCTCATTAGCAACCACAGGATAGGGTGACTTAGCCTATCGAATCCCATGAACAGATTTGAACATGCATAATCATAAAGAGCATCAAGCTGATATAAAATATATAATCAATAAAGCACAAGAACATCTCTCACCCTACCCCCTGACAAAATCAAGGCATGAAAATCCACAAGGGATAGGTTGAGCATAATTTGATAGAAATCTGGAGTCTCTAACAAATTGCTCTGACATCGAGTGGCTAAAAAGCCTATAAAAAAGGTTATCCTAGTGGGGGTTTGAACTACCTACCTAACTGAGAGCTGATTTTGGACTCCTTAAAGTGCTTAAAAATTGCCAAAAAATCCACACTTCAAGGGAAAAATAAACTCTGTCTAAGGCGATATAGGCAATCGAGTCGATTTTAAGTAGCAAGTAGCTGTTGGGTTCCTAAAGTGCTTTAAAGATACACCAACTCACAGTTACGATTTTTTCATAAAATTTTCAACTGTTGGATTGGATCTTGAGAAGTGCCACAGAGTGCGGAACCTCACGATGGTCGAGCACAAATTTACTGATGTAAAACCGGATGCTAGACGTGAGAATGGGAGTGCCCGAGGCCAAGAACAAAATGGGATTAAGTCTAAAAAGACTTAAGGAGGTGTAAAAGGGTGTGACCCTTGGGAGCTCCCCTTAGGGCCCCAAAAAACTTGACGCTTGGAGGGGGGGTCCGTTTTTTTTGCATGAAGAAAAAAAAAGAGTATGGCGATCTGCATGACGACGAATTTTGAGGAGAAGGGGAGCTATAGGCATTTGCTACCTCAATATACCCATATGATCTGATCTTACCAGGCATTTGCTTGCTTCCTTTGCCCTCCATTGCCACTCTTCGCTTCTCCAATGGTTGCCCAATTACTGAGTTCCTATTCTAGTATTTCTCTCTCCTCCCTTTCTCTCCCCTCTATGGTTTGTTCATGCGCATATCTTGAAGGAGGAATCGGGAAGGAGATTGAAGAAAATGATGATGGAGATTAACAGAGATGCTGAACATTGATGTGCATCATGTGATTGAGAGTGATGAAGGCTCTGTCCGCTGATCATGTAGTCATTCAATGCGTCTCAGGATTCGTAGAAACACGGTATGACTATTTTCAATGAAGGAAATGAAGGTTTTTTTGACATTTTTAATGCGTCTCGAGTTTCGTAGAAACACAGTATGACTATTTTTAATGAAGGAAATGAAGGTTTTTTTGACATTTTATGATGGAAATGAAGTTCTTATGTAATGAAAAATTGTTCGAGTGCTGGTTGCATCACGTTTAATGATTGTTTATTAGAAATTACTGATTTCGTAATGACTTACATGTGCTATTTAAATCCTGCAAGACTCGAAATGCAAATTTTAAGGGTAAAATGAATTGAGCAAGAAGATGGTACCTTTGTGTGGGAGATCAAAGTTTTTAGCCATCACTGCTTACAAATTTTGACAAGCATCCCTATTGAGTTTAATGAAGAAGGTGGGATGGAGCCGTCAAATCATCCTCTCAATATGTTGAACTCTGACTATAATAATTACAAATAGGGGAGTTCCTAATGGCTAGTTGTGTAAACCCATTGTTGACATACACATTATATTTTGATGGGGCATCCAGGGGCCCTAATAAAAAAGGGAGCGTTCGAGTAGTTACTCAAGATCCCCGATGTAGAGTTACAATGAAATTAGTTGTTTATCTCGGGGTAGGACTCACTAACAACATGGTGGAGTATAGAGCCTTGATTATGGGTCTGAATATTGCCAAGAAAGGTGGTATTTGGTAGTTGTTAGTAAAAGGGGATTCCCATCTGATCTTAAATCAACTAAATAGGACATACCCAGTCCGGAATCCTATCCTTTTTGCATGTATCATTGAACTACTATAACCCTACTTGATGAATTTAAGAGAGTCTCTCTTCAGCTAATCCCACATTCTTGGAATCAGTTTGTAGATTCCCTAGAAAATTTTGCTTACAAAGAGGACATCTTCTTCAATTGTGGTCCTAGTCCAGATGTTGCTATTGATAAAGACACAACCACTGGTCCGTTGTAGGGAATTTTATCAGACCACGCATTATATGACAGGCGATAGTTGATATGGGTAATGCAAATAGTGATTGAGACCCATCTACTACTATTATCTTGGATCCATAGGTGGATCAGATGACATGCTATGCATACACCTCTCTCTATATATGGAAGAGGGATGGGTCACAACTTGGTGCATTTAGTTTAGGGCTAAGAGCCCTATTTTTCCCCTTGGAATGGAGCGCATTTACATATATCTGCCTTATTCCAAGGAGCAATGCATAGGTGTTGTTCCGTTTGATCTCATTAGGCCAAGAGGGCCAATTTCTTTAACGTTTTAATAGTTGATTTTATTAGGCCAAGAGGGCCAGTTAGTTTGCAGTAAAACGTGTTATTTCTCTAGGCGAAGAGGGCCATATGCATGTTTGGTATAGGTACGTTTAATGGTTTTCTGTTTTAGTGATTGCATCATAAAGGTTGACGAAGACACTGGAGGGAGCCTTTGCTATGGAAGAGTTTCTTGTGGCCATTCCGGGTGGTTTCATCCCCCTTCCCAAGTCTTTTCCCTTAAGCAAATAATGATGTATGTGTATGTAAGGGGTGTTTTTTTTTTCTTTGTTGGGGATCGGCAATCAAGGCATGAAGTCCTAGGTTTAGGTTTTATATGTCTCGGGGAGGTCTGCATAGTCATTGCCTCGTGCAAAGGCATTTTGAGGCACTGAAAGACCTATTTTAGACGGTAACCCTAGCGACCCTATTCTATTGACCTGCTAGGCGGCCATTCTAGGAGTTTTTGTTTGTATGAGGTAGTAAGAGAAACTTGCTAGACAAAATGATGATACCAAGGAAAAAACCCTAAATATGTGGAAGGAAATATATGAAAATACAGAGGTGTGTAAAAACGGGTTCTAACCTCTCCATAAAAATAGAACAAGAAAGAAATAAAAATCCTTGAGTGGATGTTCATCACCTTCTTGTGAAGGCCTGTTAGGTTCCTGAGGATGAGACAAGACCCGGGGCATATGCCTTGTCTTCCTAGGGCTGACATCTAGCTGACAAAATTAAAAAAAAGGAGAAGGTTGGAGCAAAAATAAAAGTGATCGTTAGAAAAGGATTAAGTGTCGCCTTGCGAGGGCTTGGTCGGTTCTTGGGTACGGAGATATGACCTGATGCTGATGCCCTAATCGTATAAGAATATCATTTCCATCATAAAATGTCAAAAAAACCTTCATTTTCTTCATTAAAAATAGTCATATTGTGTTTCTACAAAACTTGAGACGCATTGAATGATTGTGTGACCAGTGGACCCAACCTCCATTGATGTCAATCCCATGTTGCACATTAATCTTTAGCATCTCCATTAGTCTCCATCATCATTTTCCTCAATCTCCTTTCCTATTCCTCCTTCAAGGTTATGCGCATGAACAACCCATAGAGGGGAGAGAGAGGGAGGAGAGAGAATATAACAGGAACTTATCAACCGGGCAGCCATTGGAGAAGCTAAGAGTGGAAATGGAGGGCAAAGAAAGCAAGCAGATGCCTGGTAAGATCAGATCATATGGGTATATTGAGGTAGCAAATGCCTAAAGTCCCTCCTTCTCCTCAAAATTCGTCATCGTCCAGGTCGACATATCCTTTTTTTTTCCTTCACGTGAAAAAACCGGACCCCACCCCCCAATTGTCAAGTTTTTTGGGGCCCCAAGGGGAGCCCCCAAGGGTCACACCCTTTTACACCTCCTTAAGTCTTTTTTGACTTGGCGCCCTTTTGGTCTTGGCCTCGAGCACTTCCATTCTCGCGTCTAGTGTCGGATTTTAGATTTGTAAATTTTTGCTTGACCATCTTGAGGTCCCGCACTGCCTATCACTTCTGGAGATCCAATCTAGTAGTCATAATAGTTATGAAAAATCTGTAACTGTCAGTTGGTGTATCTTTAAAGCACTTTAGGAACCCTGCAACTGCTTGCTGCTTAAAATCGACTCAATTGCCTATGCGGCCCTCGACGAAGCTTTTTTTTCCTTGAAATATGGATTCTTTGGAAATTTTTAGTCACTTCACAGAGTCAAAAATTAGCTCTTACTGGAGACCACAGAATAGGGTACTGACTCAGCCCATCGAATCCCACGAACAGATCTGCATATAAACACAACCACAAAGAGCATAAAATTGATATAGAAAATACTCAACAAAACACATCATAGCTATCATCGTTCCCCTTGTCAAAACCAAGGCATGAAATCCATGAGGAGTAGGCCTAGCATAACTTGATAGAAAGCCTAAATCTAGTCACTAACTAACTGCTCCAATACGGCCAATCTAAAAAGAACTATCAAAGAGGTCATCCTCCGTGGGGTTTGAACTACCTACCTAACTAAGGACAACTCAACCAAGACCTTCTACGAGAGGCAAGGACTCCTATTGCCTAATCAAGAAATATTTCCTTTTAGCATAATTTCCCTCTTCGGCCTTTATTTTCCATACTCGAGCGTGTAAAAAGAAGGGAGCTGAGCATAGTTACCCATATTAACACAATCACAATTAGTCAAATGATCATGTTTCAAGGAGGGGTTGACATATGAGCTTGCAATTTTTGTGGATAGAGCTTGAGTGTGAAGTAATGAACATACTTACATATGGGTGATGGTCTACAAAATAGTTTCTAGGGTGATAATGCATAGTGGATATCATCAAGAAACACAAGAATCGACGTCTCAATAGGTGAAGAGTAGCAAGAATGTGTATTGCATGTAATCCTTTCATGCTATCATGTAGTATCAACATGGGATTAACAACATGCAACCTTGGTTGATCCTTTGTGATCTTCCAATCCCGTGATAACTTACATTTAAGGCTATTGATTGTGACATTGTCGGAGCATTTGGGGTCGAAAGTCTACCGCGGGGGTAAGAGATTGCAAGGTGAAGGGAGATTTAGTGAGGAGAGGAGTAGACAGAAGAGAAGGGGTTGAAAGAAATAGGAGACGTAGAAGAATACTCATAGAGATGAAATAGATGATATAGAAGAATACTCACAGAGGTGAAGCCTGTCAATTAATTTCTGCAATATGAGAAGATAAATCTCTTGTAGAAAAAAATGTACATAAAATGATACCTTCCTCTATGCTTCTCAGATTGCCAATTTGATGCTTTCATTGGCTTTGAAAGGGTTGTTAAATACTAGCACACCTAGTGAGAATACTCCCAGCTAACTCATTCTTCTTCTCCCTATTCTCGAAATGTAATTAATTGCTTGAAAACTGCAATTATGCATCGCACAATTTCGCCAATCTCTCTTTTTACATAAAATCCTCCCAAAATGGCTTAAAGCTATATGCTTTCTTTTACATGTCAAACTACTCTAGAAGTTATCTCTAGCTTTTGGATATTTACAAGAGATAATATCTAAAATATAAAAAATTGGCTAAACTTGTCCAAAAATCTAGTATTTTTGGACCATCCACACTACGTACACTGACACTAATGTCTAAAATGGCGTTGACTCTCTAGATCAGTAAGAAGCCACACTCCAGAGTTTTTCACATGGTGTGCGCATAGCATCAGGACAACGTTTGGAAACAAAATGCTAATGTGAATGATGTAGTTCAACTCAGATGCTGGTTTCATCTTCATAAAGTTATTTGGTGTTACGATGATCTTCAATCATAACATCCTTGTTAGAAATTGTATAAACTTAGGAGCTACTATGTAATGAGTGGAAACTTTATGATATGGATATGGGAAAGAAGGGGAGAAATCATAAGAGCCACCCTCATTTAAAGAAGGTGAACATGTTTGCAATATGGTGAAAGGTATAGTTTAATAAGAGTTTATGTAATGGGATAGAAAGGAAACTAGGAGATGATGTTTTGAATCTAAAAGAGTGCCATGTCCTCACTCCTCATCAAGGCTAAATTACTAGGGTTTTTTTTTAGTTCACAACCACTCCTAGGAGTACAAGGGCCTAGATGACATGGAGGACTAACTTGTGTCACATGAATGGGAACCTAGAATTCTAGCTCATTTTTGACTTTGAATGTCTAGTGATTTAGAATATATATAAAGCTTCACTTTCTATTCTTTCATTACATTTTTGTTTCTCTTCACTCCTCTTTCATGAATTGCTTGTAAAGACCCCATATATTTGCAGCCTACACACACATCCCTCCGACATAAGTGGTGAGCCCAATGTGAAATGCCACATCACATTTGCAAGATGGGAGACTACATGAATCATGAAGTTGAGAGGGATTTTAATAGGGAACATAGCAAGAGCGGATGCAATTATTGGAAAAGTCTATACAAGTTGTTAAACATGAAGATTTTTATATAGAATGTAGGGTACAAGGAAGTCAAATATTTATGAAGGTAGTACAAATGCACTTACTACATCAAGTCATATATATGAAGGAACATGAAATTACTAATGAACAAGAACCTAAGTAGATGAAGGATTTTGCAACAGAATGGGTCTTTTTAATTAAGAGGACATGTCTAACTATTTCAAAGTTTTTGATGAAAGAATGTAGTAATTTGATATCCTAGATGATTACAAGATTGAACAAAGAAGAAGCTCAAGAGATATGACGTACAACCTAGGATGAATAAAGCATGCTCTTAAAGTCTGGGAAAGAATTAAGCATATTCAAAAAGCTAAGATTTGTATGTAGAATCATGATTTGTCTCTTGGATTGTTTGAGCTTCCACTGCTAGATAGTGTAGAAGTGATAGAGGATAATGCTGATGTGGACATAGAGCTAGAGGGTATTGGTATGATAGAGGATATGTTGTATGAGGATGTTTCTATGATGTTTGACATGGCATTTGGTGCTATTGATGCAAATGTATAAACTATCAATATTGATATAGAAGTAATGCCCAAGGATTGTGAAGATGTAGAGGCTTTGAACGAGGATACCACTATGTTTTCTACTATGCAAGTTGATGGTTAGGACACATATGCATTGTTTGATGTAGTGCTAGAGGAGGATGTTAAAAATGTTGTGGTTGCTAATGTGGACTGGCTAAATACCAATGTTATTGGAAGTGTACCTAATGATGGTGTGATGATGATGCTATTGTGAAAAAGAGAGATGATGTTATGACACTTGTGGACGCAAAAGAAAAATATCCTTTGGAAGAGTACTTGGATGTGTAGATGGTTGCCCCAATCATGCATGGCAAAGAGAATGTATTTTCTAGTCATAATCTAACAGTACATAAAGGCTAGGATTAAATTCTTTAATGCACATGATGACGGGGACAAGATGGAAAGGGTTTATTCATGTGAAGCTATTGGCCTTTGATGTGATGTCACCCTTGTGCAAATGCATGTATGCTTATGAATAGAAACAATACATGGAGAAAATCATGTTATGATTATACTATTTTTGTTAAGAGTTGATGAAAATAGAGGAAAAAGGTGGTGCCATTTGGGGGAAGAGGAAAAGAAGTTCACTCTTTAGCAAGTGCTATGCTACATGCTTTTTGTGAGGCTTATGTTATTTATGGATGAGTTGGGTGACGTGAATACAAAGGGAGGCTATTATTATATGAGAGTTCAACATATAGAAAACCCAATGCAATCTAGAGGGGAGGGAAATGCTTCTCTAGGAGCCTCAAAATTGGTAGATCCAAATATTTAGGAGACATTTGTGAACAATCAAGCTCATTTTTGGTCCAACTCCTTGTCCATTTGTAGGTTAGTTGGATGTCATGTATGTCTCAATAAATGAGTCGAGATCTAACTCAAATGAGGAGTATGCTTAGGTTCACATTATGGTTTGCACTCTATTGTAGTTGTGTGTAATATGTGGGTTACTAAATAAATAATGAAGAAAAATATTGAGAGAACTCTCCTCTCTAAGATGGTCTCACTTTGTGTCTTTCTCTCTCCCTTTGCATCTTGAACATGGTATTAGAGCAGGAAGTGTTGAGATATCGAGCTCCACTCGTGATATGCCAGGGTGACCGTTGTGCATTTATGTCACCGACTTGTCAATTGCAGATGCAGTTGGTACACCGCCCATGAATAATAGCTAGATGACAGCTATCCTTATCTACTCTAGTTCGTGGCTCAGTTAGTATGCCACCTTAGTTAGTTGAGTTTGGTTTGAGACCCATATATAGGGTTCTTCTATTTCTATGTACTTGAGTTCTTTTTGGCTTACACAACTAAGAAGAGAAAAACTGTTTTCAGCCTCCACCTGTGTGTGTATTCCCCCATTGTGCAAGCAAGAAAGCTACAAGTGAGACTCCTTCCTTCTCTCCCACAATCTTGACATGGTATCAAAGCCTTGTTCATGGTAAGGAGCTCAAGAAAGCAAACCAAGTTCGCGGCGTTCTGGTAAGAGGACCAGTGTTGCTTTCATTTTTCTGTTTTGGGAGCAAGTCTCTACAGGTAGCATAGCCGGAAAGTGCAAGAGTACATTGTCTCAGATTGAGACGCCCTTCGCGGTGTAGTAAGAGGACAGTATATGCTGCGGGAGAGGGCTTTAGCCCTTGGTTGCTCTGTTTTTTTTTATTTGAGGCCATTTCGGGGCTTGTTTTGGAGGCGCAAGTTTTCTGCACGCACTCAGGAAAAGGCCCTATTTTATGTTGTGCGACCACTGTTCTAGAGGTCGGTGAAAAGTTATTGTAGAAGTTGCATCGTATGCTTGTGCTCAGAGACATTCGGAGTTATAGAATCATCCTTGTTGCCTGTTGATGCAAAATCGTCACTAGGAAGTGACTGTGTGGTCAAATACCACTTTCGTCAGTTTTGCAGATTTGCCCTTGTGAGGCTGAAGCTGTGTTCTTTGCAGTGACAAAATTTTTTGCAGTGTTCTGTAATGGCGTCGGATTCTCTTTCACAGATTGTCACTGAAAAGCTTGACAAGAACAACTTCCAAGCATGGAAGTTCAAAATGACGAATTTCCTTATGGGAAAAGAATATTGGGAATTCGTTGCAAGAAATGAAGAAGAACCAGTTCTTCCTAATGTTCCCAATCAACAGCAAATGCAAGCATTTAAAGCATGGCATGAGAGAGCCAGGAAAGTTATGTACTGGCTGTCTATCAGCATTTCAGACTCTATGATTGTGCATATTCAAGATGCAAGTATGCCAAAGGAGGCATGGGATACTTTGTCAAAAATGTATAGCACAAATACGCAAGCCAGGAAAGTGCAGCTCAAGCAAGAGTTGCACAATGTGTAAAGAGAAAGTATGAGCATCAATGACTACCACATGAAGGTAAAGAAGATTGCAGATGCACTTGCTTCCATTGGGTCACCAGTGGATGATGATGATTTAGTTTCTGTGACCTTGAATGGTCTAGGAAAGGATTATGCACAGTTCCGAACATCCATTTCCGTTCGTGAAAGATTTCCTGATTTTGAGGAGTTGATTGCTCTTCTAATTTCTGAGGAGCAGAGAAATGGTGGTGCATCTTCTTCAGGAGGAACTTCAAAAGAAATTATTTTCTACTCAAATGCTGGAAGAGGTAGAGGTAGAGGTAGAGGAGGCCGATCTGGAGGCCGTGGTAGAAATCAAAATATGCAGCAAACTCAAGAAAACCAGTCCTATGGAGGAGTGGTAACTCTAGAGGCAGGGGGAGCCAAAGAGGTCGTGGTGGATGGCAAAGAGATCAAAATGCAAACAGCAATGTTGAATGCTACTACTGTGGTAAAATGGGTCATATGGCTAAAGACTACTATAAAAAGCAGAATGACATCATGAATGGAAAACTGCAACAAGGGAATTATGCATCTTCTAGTAGATAGGGTGATGACAGAAATGAGCATTTGTTTATGGTGCAGCACATGACCAATTCTGTGACAAGTGCAGAAGAAAGTAACGATATGTGGTATGTTGACTCAAATGCATCAAACCACATGACAGGTCATGCAGAATGGATGCAGGATGCAAGGAAAATTGAAAAACCAGGATTTGTGGAGATTGGTGATGATACTGCACATCCTATTGTGCAGATTGGAAATATTCCTTTGTCTATGCAGGATGGGAAAAAGAAATACCTGTCGGATGTATTTCATGTCCTGAATATCACCAAGAACCTAGTTTCTATTGGTCAAATGGTTGAGCAGGGCTTGCAGGTCAGATTTAATTCTCATGGATGCTTTGCTGAGGATATGAAAAATAAAGGTCGCTTGATAGCAAAAGGAAAGAAGAAGGGCAGAATGTTTACGTTGGATGCAAACATGCCTGAATTGAGTGCAGCAATGTTTGCACATGGGACCGGTGTAGTTGCAGATATTGATATCTCGCATAAACGCATTGGTCATGTTAATGTACAGCGACTTAAATCAATGCAAGCCCAAAATATTGTTGCAGGATTGCCTAAATTCAAGGTTGCAGAAATGCATAAGGTATGTGAAGCCTGTCAATTTGGAAAACAGGCAAGGAAACCATTTCCTAGACATGTTCAAGAGAGTAAGAAACCATTGGAATTAATCCACTCTGATGTGTGGACTACTAAAGCTGCATCTCTTGGAGGCTGTCATTATTTTGTCACTTTTATTGATGACTATAGCAGTAAAGTTTGGGTGTATTTTATGAAAAAGAAAAGTGAAGTTTTTGGGCATTTCAAAACTCTTAAAGCTATGGTTGAAAAAGAAACAGGCCTGCAAATAAAATGCCTAAGGTCAGATGGAGGGGGAGAGTACCTCTTAAATGAGTTTGCAAGGTTCTTGCAGGAGCATGGCATAAAGCAACAATATTCATGTAGTCATACCCCACAGCAAAATGGAATTGCAAAAAGAAATTAAAACAAGCATATTGGAGAGGTATCTCGTGCCATGCTCAATGAAAAAGACCTGCCAGATTTTTACTAGGCTGAGGCACTTGCTATAGCAGTCTACATAATGAACAGGACTCCCACTGTAGCAATACATGGCATGACTCCAGAGGAGAGGTATACTGGTAGGAAACCAGATATTTTTCATTTGAAAATTTTTGGTTGCATTGCCTATGTTCATGTGCCAGATGAGTTGAGATCCAAGTTGGATCCAAAAGCTGAGAAGTGCATTTTTATTGGTTATTCTCTGCAGCAAAAAGGGTATAGATGCTATAACCCTTCTACTCGTAAGTTTACAGTGAGTAGAGATGTTGTCTTTGATGAGATGAGTAGCTGGTATAAACCAGTAAATGTGATTGATAATGTAGATGCACAAAATGGTAATGCTGCACAGATTTCACAGCAGCAGTCACAAGATATTAGTGGACTTGGAGCGTCCTCTAGCAGTGGTTCACATTCTTCGCCATGGACAGGTAGATTGAGATCAGGAGAATCTTCTCAAAGCAATGCAGATAGTGGTATGCAAGTATCGGAAAAGAGAAGGTAGATCAGCCCATGTTTGATGTGAATGCAAGTCACTCTTATGTGGATGGTGAATCTAGTGGCTCAGAACAAAGCATTGATGATGAGTTGGGTATTCCTTCTATTGTTACACCTGGAGTAAGGAAGACCAGGGATGTTTTGAGAGCACCTGGGAGTGAACCTACTTTGCGTAGGTCTACAAGAGCTAGGTATCCTGTGGACAAGCTGAAATATGATGGATTTACAGCCATTCACTATGCATATATGGTCAAAGTGATACATGAACCAAAACCCACTTCTTTTGAGCAAGCCATAGGAAAAGAAAAATGGGAGAAAGCCATGGATGAAGAAATGGATGCCTTGGAAGCAAATGCTACATGGGAATTGGTACCTTTGCCTAAAGATTAGCATGCAATTGGTTGTAAGTGGGTTTATAAGGTGAAACACAATGCAGATTGTTCTGTGAATATTAGTAGTCAAGGGGTATGCACAAACATATGGCATTGATTATGAAGAAACATTCAGCCCGGTTGCAAGGATGGCAACCGTAAGAGCAGTCATTGCTATGGTTGCATCAAAGGGATGGTCTTTACATCAGATGGATGTAAAGAATGCCTTCTTGCATGGTGATTTGCAAGAAGAGGTCTATATGGAGCAGCCACCAGGTTATGTGCATGCTGTTCATCCTGAGTTTGTTTGCAGGTTGAAGAAAGCCTTGTATGGCTTGAAGCAAGCACCTAGAGCATGGTCTGACAAGATAGGATAGTATCTTGTCACTATTGGCTTTCAGATTTCCAAGGTAGATTTCTCACTTTATGTGAGAAAAACAGAGAAAGGTATTATGCTGCTTGTCATTTATGTTGATGATTTGATTATCACAGGTGATAGTTATGAAGATATCCTTCATGTGAAAATGCTATTGAAGCAAAAGTTTGAGATGAAGGATGTGGGAGAGCTGTGTTATTTCTTGGGCATTGAGGTGATTAGATCACCAAGTGGGATATGGCTCTTGCAGAGGCAATATGGATTGGACATGCTGTCCAAATATGGGATGACAGGCTGTAAGCCTATTTCAGTTCCTTTGGAGTAGAATGTGAAGCTGAACGCAGATGCAGGTGAGCTTCTAGAAGACCCTACTATGTACAGACGCATAGTAGGAAGTTTGATTTATATGACTATTACCAGGCCAGATTTGAGCTATGCTGTTGGATTGGTAAGTCAGTTTATGCAGGCTCCAAGGAAACCGCATTTGGATGCGGCTAGACGCATACTTAGGTATGTGAAGTCCACATTGCAGTATGGACTATTTTATGAGACAAGGATTCAGATACAGTTGTATGGATACACTGATGCTGATTGGGCTGGTAGTATTTCTGATAGACGATCTACCAGTGGATATGTGTTCTCTTTTGGAAGTGCTGCAGTCACTTGGAGCAACAATAAACAACCTACAGTTGCCTTGTCGAGCATAGAGGCTGAGTACAGGGGCGCAGCAATGGCTGCATGTGAGGTAGCTTGGTTGCATAAGCTACTTTATGATATGCATCAGCCTACAGATGGGCTAGTTGTCATTTATTGTGACAACATGAGCAGTATACACTTGGCAAATAATCCAGTCTATCATGCTAGAACAAAGCACATTGAGGTGCATTATCACTATGTGCGGGAGAGGGTTTTACTAGGTCTTATTGATCTAGTTTATGTCAGCACAGAGGATCAGGTAGTTGACATATTTACGAAGGCATTGGGTACAGAGAAGCTACGCAAGTTCAGAGACCTGCTTGGTGTGCAGGAATTGGGATTGAGCTCGAGGGGGAGTGTTGAGATATCGAGCTCCACTCGTGATATGCCAAGGTGACCGTTGTGCATTTATGTCACCGACTTGTCAGTTGCAGATGCGGTCGGTACACCGCCCATGAATAATAGCTAGATGACAGTTATCCTTATCTACTCTAGTTCATGGCTCAGTTAGTATGCCACCTTAGTTAGTTGAGTTTGGTTTGAGACCCATATATAGGGTTCTTCTATTTCTATGTACTTGAGTTCTTTTTGGCTTACACAACTAAGAAGAGGAAAACTGTTTTCAACCTCCACCTGTGTGTGTATTCCCCCATTGTGCAAGCAGGAAAGCTACAGGTAAGACTCCTTCCTTCTCTCCCACAATCTTGACAGGAAGGCCTTGTGTGGCAGTGAGCAGAAGCTAAAGAGTGACCTTGACCTACAACTTGAAGGGAAACCTTAAGTGAATTAGGAGCCATAGCCTACAATTGTAATGGTATATATCAGTGTTTTAAAAGCTTATACTTGATAGAGCCTATTGAGGCTTGTAAGGAGGAATCATTGGCCTTCACTTGAGCTTATGAATGAGCTCAAAAAGACCAGCACATTCATCAATAAATTAGCATGATCTATTAGGATTGTGCCCATTTTTTTGAGTGTTAAATGGGCAACATCACCAAATGGTTGCCATGACCAATGGGACTGACATACTTTGCATCATTTTGGGCCACTTGAAACTCGTCAGTTAACAAGACATATAACACTTCTAAGTGCTCATTAAAAGGTCATTAGTAGTAGCCACATGGTCTCCAAAAATCAATGTGGAGTTTGAAATTTGTGCCTATTTGATGGCTCTCATGATTAGAGGATTTCAGCCAATCATTGCTTTGACATTGGCATATCCAACATCATGTGGATAATCTTGAAGTGCATTTACAGGACAAATCCTAGAAGTTTGACAAATTACACTTCAAATCTTGGAGCATATTGAAGCTTGGTTGGTACCTCCAAATGCTTGGACCTTGTCACATGAGTTGTGGGATTTACTGAGCATTGAGTACTCAAATATCAATCAGTTTACTGTTGGTTATAACAAAGTGGTGGATGTTTATATCTTGTGAGAAGCATAATATCACATTGTTACTTGAAGATAGGACAAGTAGTGATGTTTCTATGGCTACATATATTGATTCCAAGATGCATTGGCAAATTTCTACTATGATCTAAAGGTGGTTTGAGTTGAGAATACTTTTGATTTGTGCAGAGTTTATACTGCTAGTTATTATAGATTATTTGTCATTAGATATTGAGGCATAGGTGCATGTCCACTGTGTAGTCAATAATATCTACATGCAATGCTATTATCTCTCCATATGTTATGATACATGTTTGGAGATTTTTGACATGTTTATGAGAGCTCAAATATATTGGTTGATATAGAAATTTTAATGTTGTGAATTCTTGGACTAAAATTATCCAATTTAAGAAGTAGCACACTTATACTACTTGATTAAAAGTTTTTGGGATTATCATTTGTGAATGATGTCGACAATATGTTTAGATGAGTTGGATTGAATTGGTTGTAGGATATCAATAGAAGTACATGTGGTACTTGGATGTTATAGAAACATCTTCATTAGTGAAAGATTGACTTGGTTTGTAGGGAGTCAAGCATTGATTGTTTGAATGCTACAGCAAATACATAGAGTCGCAAACATGGCAAATGCAAATAGATCTAACAATATTACATAGATAGTGGGTGAGAAGTTGGAAAATAATAACTATGCAATATGGAAATTTTGCATCTAAAATTTCTTGATTGGAAAAGGGTATTGGAACCTTTTTATAGGTGTTGAAGATGAATCCAAGCTTCCAAAAAAGAGTCCAACTATTGAATAGCTGAGAGCACATCGTGTTTGGTTGGAAAGAGCTCATAGAGTTCTACATTGGCTCTTGCTTCAAATACCATGGTAATGCATATTATGAATTGAAAGACACTAGAAGATGCATGGAGTATTCTAATGAGATATTATGGTACTACTACTAGTGCAAGGAGAATACAATTGAAATAGAAGTTCAATACCATGGATAGGAAAACATGCTCACATTTAGGAGTTTAAAATAGAGATAAAAACCATTGCTAATCAAATAGCAACTATTGAAACTGAAGTAAAGGATAAGGATTTGGTTGCAGTGATCCTAAATAGCCTTGGACCTAAATACAAGTCATTTGCCACGTCTATATTAGTGAGTCTGAGATGGCCAACTTTAATGAGCTAGTTTCATTGCTTGTACATGAAGAGGTGAAGTTAGGTTTAGCTACTAGCTCAAGTAGCTCAAAGTGGAAACTATGGTAGGGGGTCCATTCATTTAGAGAGACTCAACAAAATGCATCTTGGAATATGCAAAATCAGCAAGGACATAATGCTAGAGGTGGTGGGTATAGCTGAGCGAGGGGGAGATCCAACTCTAGAGATAGGGGATGATCCTCATAGTTATAGACTACTCATATTTATCCAAACAGAGATAAGGATTGTCACTACTATGGAAGTATGGACACATTGCTAAAGAATGCTAGAAAAAGTAAGCAAATCAAAGAGGCAAGCAGTAGGCTCACTATGCCTCATATTATTTAGGAGCATCAAACCATATGGCACCACATGGGAAGTGGTTTGACCAAATGAAAGTAGGAACAAATGGCTATGTATGCACATGCGATGGGACTTAGCATGGCATAGCTCATACAGGAATTTTTCCATTGGTTATGCTTGATGGTAAGAAGAAGGGATTGTATGATGTTTTGCATGTTTTGTGTAACGTGTCCACTAGTATCATCCATGACACGTCTTAGCAGTCCATCAGAAAGGATGTCTAGAAAGCTCTGCCCGGCACTCCCATAGAATGTTACGGGATTTGTGATCTAGGGTTTTCCACATCTGCCACGTAGCGCAAGTATTCTGGCCGTTCCCACTTAGGATCGACCGGAATTAGGGTTTTCCTGATTGGTCATTTCCTAACAGTAACTAGCGTCGGACCCAAGCGAACTACTTTACGCAAAAACGCCATGTCTGAAGCGGATTCACACTGCACTTGGTTCAAGGAGAATGGGAAACGAGAGGGATGCAAAGCTCAACCTCTCTGCCATAAGGCATAGTACCATTCCGTTCCCCTAAAACAGCGTAAATCGGTTAAGACATAACTCTAGGTCAACGCTTTCGTTGTTCATGTCCTTTGACGATCATCCTGCTCTTCTTCGAGATTTGAGAAAAGTTCCCAGCCAACCGGGACCACCCAACAGTGGGACGGACCCATGGCCCATCCTCCGCACTTTCCTCGGTTTGTTTTAGTTATGTAATTATCTAACACATTAATTGGATATGTAACAACCAGCTTCTTTAATTAATCCGTTAAGCACTGGTTCCTTCACATAATCTTATCACGTGACATAGAAAAACAATATCAGACAAGTTCTTTATTAACATATCATCATATTTATCTTTGAAATACAAGGAGTTCCGCCCGTAGGCTTGTCCACAATCCGCCCGAAGGCTATCCAACAATCCACAGGGATCACTATTCCAAGTTTCCGCCCATAGACTAGTATGCGGGCCTCGAGATCCAATCCCGAGTCACGTTAGCCTCTTGTGCAGGACCTGAAAGGCGAGGGATTTACGGCCAGATCCCCCCCTGGCATCCAAGCGTCCTCCTGCTCCAAGTAGCGCTCAACGGAGAGACCTCTCGCGGCGGGTTCGGTCCACGTTCCCGGTGCAGTCAACAACCCCCTTGGTTAGGGTCAGGCAGGCAGTCGGGGGTAACTGAAGCTGCCACTCCCTTCAGGCCTTCAACTTGAAGTATAGATACTTATTTACTTTGTAATTCATTGGTCAAACAAGTCAAACAGTGCTCTAAAATCTCTAGCAAGCACAAACATTTTCATTGATCGATCTTTGTTGTTGGCAAATTGCTAAGGAAGGAATCTTTCCTTTCAAATGCATCCAGCACTCGATCCGGGGTGTCGCCTATAGGCATGATGCAACACATAAATCAGATTTTAATTCATATTTTGACACTCAACCTCCCCTCTCACCCTACCGTTTAATGTTTTGCATTCGTTGATAGGTGAAAATGTCGTTTTATGTGTATTTCTTTACAAAGAAAGCGATAAACACGGACGGAAACTTGGAAATGAGGGTGAACCGAGGCCAACCTCTAGCTCTACCTTCATTATACATTGCACAAACACACATGTTATTTTCTCGAATTTTTCTTTTACCGTTTCCTATTTTTCTCCCATTTAAAACCCATTTTTCACTATTTTTGGTATTTTTTCTCTATTTTCTTCAATAAAAAATGACTAGAAATTAAGATTGATTGTGGGTTGTGGCCCTTAGGTTCCTTGACAGCAAAATTTCAGGTTTTGTTGATGTTATGCCTCATATTTCCCATTTATTTTGCAAAAAACTCCATTGTACCCCTTAAACGCATATTTTACGGGTTTTATACCATTAATTTGAGCCATATCACTTATGATTTTTTGATTTTCTGATCATAAACTGATAAAACTCATAGAAAACAACATCATGATGCATAATCAGCCCATGGGAACAATATTTCATCAATCAAATAGCATAAAAACTCATTTTTCCTTCATAAAAATTGAATTACCGCTTAGGTTTCATGTCTCGGGATCTCGGTTTTGCTACGAGACTGCAAGTCAGCCCACATTCAATGTCCAGCATCTTCACAATCAGCTGTCAATGTCCAGCATCTTCACAATCAGCTGTCTTCATGTCTACATCAATTCGGAAGCAATCCGGTTCCAACCGGACAAGCTTTTCTTCACCATTCTTCATTTTCCTCTTGCACACAAGAACAGCCCCTTAGGGGAGAGAGAGGGAGGAGAGAGAAAGACTAGATCTGGTTCTTCTCATTCCCACAGCCATTTCACGGGCGAAGACAGGTGATAAGACCGGCAAAGAGGGAGAAGATCAGGGGTATCATTGGTTGGATAGGGTGTTTGTAACCTGCCATCACCCCCATCATGAGAGAGGGTGCAAATTTCGGCGTGATGTTGGCGCCTCCATCTCCACCTTCTTCATCTTCTCTCTCCACGTTTTTTGCTTCATAAGGTGCATAAAATTTTAGGAGGGGGTCCAAACTCAAAAGGCATGCCCAATTTTGGCCTCCCAAGTGTCCACCTTTTCATATCTTGACCATTTTGTGGCCATTTCCCTGTCCTGGCTCCGATTCGAGCTCTGAAAAATCGTGGGCGTCTGGCTTGACATCCCGCACTGCTTGGCAACTCTTGACAACCTTCATGGTAGTCTGAAAAATTATCAAAAATCAATAAGTGTCGCTCGAGCACCTTTTAAGAGTCGTATTTCACTTGGTGCTTAAAATCATCCTAGCTGGAGCCGTCGCCTTCGATGTTGAATATTTTTTCCCTAAATTCTGGATTTTTTGGCAAATTTTAGGCACATCCCGGGCTCAAAAATCCTCTCTCATTGACGACCATGGGATAGGGCAACGCAGCCCGTCAAATCCCACAATAGAATGGGCCGGCACTGGCTATGGCACTAGCCGGACCTCATACTCATAATAGACAAACACACCCTCATGGCCTCGCGGACCAGGAGCGTCAATCTAATGCTAAAGGACAAACTGCCCTAAAGCCTAATCTATACGTTTATAGTTTTGTAGTTTTGTAGTCCAACGTTCCCCTTTCTATAAACTCCTTAGAGGGAGAACCCATACACATTGGCACTGCCACGATCACATACATGGAGGCAACCTCTCAGTAGAAACACCGCCCCATTGCAGCTCTCCTACATCGCAGGGATTGGCCCCTTGATGTGCTGCTCAATATATAACACAAACAAACACAAACTCTTCTCTTTCATTTCGAATCCAGGAGATATACCATGCTTCCTCACCAAACAGTCCCTTAGGAAACCGACCCTCTATCCTACGGCAAGGGGCAACCTTACGCTCTCAATCGTGGGTCAAATTCCTAGGAAAACAATTGCTATGCAGTCACAAACAGAAGAAAATCAGCATTGTGCATCATGCGAAACCAATCTTTTCATGATTTCCATGCTAACGTTTATGTAATGAGAAAAGACATTGAGCCTTACGCTCATGCTGTCTTTCCCTTTATTTTAAAACAACGGCCTATAGGTATGATGCAACACATAAAGTAGTTTTTAATTCATATTTTGACACTCAACCTCCCCTCTTACCCTACCGTTTAATGTTTTGCATTCGTTGATAGGTGAAAATGTCGTTTTATGTGTATTTCTTTACAAACAAAGCGATAAATACGGATGTAAACATGGAAAGGAGGGTAAACTGAGGCCAACCTCGTACTCTACCTTTATTATACATTGCACAAACACACATGTAATTTTTTGGAATTTTTCTTTTACCGTTTCCTATTTTTCTCCCATTTAAAATCCATTTTCACCATTTTTTGGTATTTTATCTCTATTTTCTTCAATAAAAAATGACTAGAAATTAAGATTGATTGTGGACTATGGCCCTTAGGTTCCTTGACATCAAAATTTCAGGTTTTGTTGATGTTATGTCTCATATTTCCCATTTATTTTGCAAAAAACCCCATTTTACCCCTTAAACGCATGTTTTTTGGGTTTTATACCATTAATTTCAGCCATATCACTTATGATTTTCTGATTTTCTGATCATAAACTAATAAAACTCATAGAAAACAATATCATGATGCATAATCAGCCCATGGGAACAATGTTTCATCAATCAAATAGCATAAAAACTCATTTTTCCTTCATAAAATTTGAATTACCGCTTAGGTTTCATGTCTCGGGATCTCGGTTTTGCTACAGGACTGCGGGTCAGCCCACATTCAATGTCCAACATCTTCACAATCAGCAGTCTTCATGTCTACATTGATCCAAAAGCAATCCCGTTCCAGCCAGACAAGCTTTCCTTCACCATTCTTCATTTTCCTCTTGTACACAACAACAGCCCCTTAGGGGAGAGAGAGGGAGGAGAGAGAAAGACTAGATTTGGTTTTTCTCATTCCCACAGCCATTTCACGAGTGAAGACAGGCGATAAGACTGGCAAAGAGGGAGAAGATCAGGGGTATCATCGGTTGGATAGGGTGTTTGTAACCTGCCATCACCCCCATCATGAGAGAGGGCGCAAATTTCGGTGTGATGTTGGCGCCTCCATCTCCACCTTCTTCATCTTCTCTCTCCGCATTTTTTGCTTCATAAGGTGCATAAAATTTTAGGGGGGGTCCAAACTCAAAAGGCATGCCCAATTTTGGCCTCCCAAGTGTCCACCTTTTCATATCTTGACCATTTTGTGGCCATTTCTCCGTCCTGGCTCTGATTCGAGCTCTGAACTGGGCATCCGGCTTGACATCCCGCACTGCCTGGCAACTCTTGACAACCCTCACGGTAGTGAAATTTTATAAAAAATTAACAAGTGTCGCTCGGGCGCCTTTTAAGAGTCGTATTTCACTTGGTGCTTAAAATCGTCCTAGCTGGAGCCACCGCCTTCGATGTTGAATATTTTTCCCCTAAATTCCGGATTTTTTGGCAAATTTTAGGCACATCCCGGGCTCCAAAATCCGCTCTCATTGGCAACCACGGGATAGGGTGACTCAGCCCGTCGAATCCCACAATAGATCTGCACAAAACAACCAAAGGAAGCATCAAGCTGATACAAAATAGACATATACTAAAAACACAGCACAATGCTCACCCTACCCCCTGACAAAACCAAGGCATGACATCCACAAGGAGTAGGCCTAACATAATCTGATAGAAGGTCCGAAGCTAGTCAGTAACCGACTGCTCCAACACGGCCAGACTAAAAAGAACTATCAAAGAGGTTGCCCTAAGTGGTGGTCTGAACTACCTACCCAACCAAGGACGACACAACCAGGAGCTCCTACTAGGCGAGGACTCCTATAGCCTGATCAAGAAGTATTTTCTTTCAGCATATTTCTTCTTTTAGGGTTTTATGTTTCATACTTGGGCATGTAAAAAGGAGGGAGCTGAGCGTAGTGACCCAAGGAGAACAGGGCATCGGTCTTAGGTCCTGTCCCGGTACCCAAGAACCTACCAAGCCCTCGCAAGGCGACACTTAATCCTTTTCTGACACTCACTTTTATTTTCACTCCAACCTTTCTTAATTTCTTCTTTTCCAGCAAGATGCCACCCCTAGGAAGACAAGGCATCGGCCTCGGGTCTGACTCGTCCCCAGGAACCTACCAGGCCTTTGCAAGGCGATGATCAACTACTTATAGATTTCCCTTTCTTTTCTTTTCTATTTTTATAGGGGTTAAAACCCCTTTTTACATACCTTTGTATATATTTATTTTCCTTAAGATATTCAGGGTTTTATTTCCCCTATATCATCATTATTTTCCTTCCGGCAGGCTTCTCTAACTGCCTCACAACTAACAAGAACTCCTAGAATGGCTGCCTAGCAGGCTAGCAGAACGGGGTCACTAGAACGGCCTTCTGAAATAGGTCTTTTGATGCCTGACAATGTCTTTACAGGAGGCAAGGACTACTCAGACCTCCCTCAGACATACCTAACCTAAACCTGGGACTTCATGCCTTGGTCATCGGTCCCCAACAAGAAAAGAAAATCCCATACAAGTACACAGACACATATAGCATAAAACCATAGTACTCATAAAGGAGAGATATTACCTAGATAGGGCCACAAGAAGCTTCCACGCAACAAAAGGCTCCTTCCAAGCTCTTCTTCGAACCTGTCTAGCACAGAACTGAAACAAGAAATCATTAACCGCACTTGCACTAAGCAGACAACTGGCCCTCTTGGCCTAACAAAATCTGGACGTAATATCCAAAGCAGCTAGCCTTCCTAGCTTAAAACTAGATAGGTCATTTTAGTCCACGTAATGCTGATGTCCTTGGCATATACTTGTTTACGTCCATACTGCAAATTTTCTTCCATAAGAACCATGCTTTCATTGAAGGGAACAACATCCACCCGGAAGCATGATTCCAACACCAAAGGTCTCTCAAGAGCCTTACTAGCAACAAAATTAGAACCACACATAGAATGCTTATCAACACTCATAGGCCCATTGGTTCTATCCATGTTGCCATCACAACTACCTCTCGTGGAAGTGTTGCAAGCCCTAATGGGACTTACATGGCTTGGAATCTTTTCACTGAGAGACATGTCATTACTACTCATAGGATGGCCATTTTCTGCTTTGAGATTTTGACCACCAAGGTTCCTCTCATAGGCTTCTTGGTATCAACAAGTGAGCTGTCTTCTTGCAGAAATGGTTGGAAGCTAGGATGCACTTGTACTGAGCGGAAAAAACTCCAAAAGTTTTCCCAACATCTCTGAATATGACCCTCATAATCAATGGCATGCATTTTTTCTTCCCTTAACGACTTAGGATTCCTCAATTCCACTTGGATTTGTGTATTAATCTCTAAACCATTCAGAAAGAGCTCATGTAGCACATCATCTGGTAATGCACTGGCTCTTCTTGGCCAAAGCCTAAGAGTACTATCAAAGGCTCTAGCATACTCTTTAACAGAAAGATAAGACTCCTGTGTAAACTACATAAGCTGCCCTAAGACCTGAATCATAGGGAGCTTCTTTTCATACTCATCTAGAAATCTATCACAAGACTCCTCAAATGATTTGATCGACCCTCTTGGGAGGCTCCAGTACCATTTCCTTGCCCCTCCCTTTAGGGTACTTGGGAATACGAGCATTCGATGTATATCGTCGAACCCACATGTAATGCAAGTTAGGCCATATTCTCTTAAATGAAGCATCGGATCCTCATTTGGCAACCCATAAAACAGTGGGAGATCCCTATAAAGAGGAGGACATTTAGTCCTCTCCTTTGGGATCAACACCGGGTCTATGCGTTTATAGTTTTGTAGTTTTGTAGTCCAATGTTCCCCTTTCTATAAACTCCTCAGAGGGAGAACCCATACACATTGGCACTGCCACGATCACATACATGGAGGCAACCTCTCCGTAGAAACACCGCGGCCCCACTGCAGCTCTCCTACATCGCAGGGATTGGCCCCTTGATGCACTGCTCAATATATAACACAAACGAACACAAACTCCTCTCTTTCATTTCGAATCCAGGAGATATATCATGCTTCCTCACCAAACAGTCCCTTAGGAAACTGACCCTCTATCCTACGGCAAGGGACAACCTTACACTCTCAATCGTGGGTCAAATTCCTAGGAAAACAATTGCTATGCAGTCCAGGAGCTTTTACGTTGTTACCATGAACTATGCATAGTGCATAATGTGGACGATTTAGTGCACAAATAGAAGAAAATCAGCATTGTGCATCGTGCGAAACCAATCTTTTCATTATTTCCATGCTAACGTTTATGTAATGAGAAAAGACACATGTGAAAAGGTCGTTTTATGTGTATTTCTTTACATAGAAAGCAATAAACACGGACAGAAACATGGAAACGAGGGTAAACCAAGGCCAACCTTGTTGTCGTAGAGTTCGTGCAAGAGCTGTTGAACACGGGGTTCAAGTTGCAGCAAGGAAAGAGGCTAACAAGATGAAATCACATTTTTGATGCCAAAGATCACTATATTGCTTGTCAAGTAAATTACAAGAGATCCATGAGTGCTCATTCTGAACATCCAGCTTGTGCAGGAATTTGCATAGGCTAAGCGTCAGTCAGCTGCAAAGTTTTGATAAAGCTCTTTTCATAGGCCAGTGATGAAGACTTATGGGTATAGAGTCAAAATAAATGACAAAGCATTACAATCTGTCCACTACTTTACAGTCAGTTGTCTATCCAGTTGTGCAAGTATGCTTTCCTTTAAGGATGCAACAGTTGTCGCAGGTACATATCTGTTTGGTCCAATATCTATACCAACATCAGTAAGGCGAAATCTCAGCTCCAGTAATTCATCTGCTACCATGCCTTGCCACAAGATGACTCTATGTAGTGCACAAATCAACAGCACTGTGGGATGAAGAAGCTCAATGCCACCCCTTTGACTAATAGGGCTCAGCTGACAAATACTTCAATGGACTTGGCTTGAGGATTTGTCATATTGTGTATTTCTTTGATCATTCTAACATACCCCTGCTATGAAAATTCATCAATTCCTCTATGATTAGAACAAATTCCATTGCAGTAGTTGTGCTTCAGTTTCATTACACCCAACACTAGCAAGCATCTGCATAATTGCATCTGTCTGTATTCTCCCATGGCAGGCGCGAATCGGAGGCGTGTTTTGATGAGAAGTAATGTGTGTTGCTGCTTCAGATCGACAGGGGATCCCACAAGAGGAGTCAGAATGCGATGATTCTTTCTGTGCGAAGAAAGCGAGGCTGAAATCCAAGACTTACAAGCCGGTCATCTGATTGCATTCTAACTTTAACCAAATCTGCAGGGCTAGTAATGACCTTAAATTGAGATATTCTGGCACAAAGACCTGTGCAATGATTCCAGATACACCACTGAGAAACGCTTGTCTGGGAAGAGATGAGTTTCTTTCATCTTTCGAGTATGTATGCCTCCATTGCTCATAGGTAATAATCCGAGTGCTTGTGTAGAAAGCATGCCTTCCTTGACGTCACCTTCAGCGTGTCGTCCTCTTCCGTCCAGCTCTCCGATCCTATCCTCTTCTCCATAAGCTCCAGCCCTCAGCGATGGCAGCTGATTCTGGAAGAGAGATAGCGACCCCAAAACGAAGCCGTCACACTTGTCCCTTGGCATCCAAAAGCCTCCATCTCCCCCCCTCGATCAGCTCTTATTCTCATCAAGCTCCTCATCTCGATCATCTGCAGTCTCAATCGCTTCTGTCAACTACTTTTTTTTTCCTTTGGCATTCTCGGAATGTCAATCTTTTTTAAATGAGTGATAGCCGCTTGACGTTCATAGCTCCACGCACCATGTCTGGGGCGTCCCCTAGAGCGCTTTTCTCATCTCACAGACATCAACAATGGCCACCAGCTTTTCATAGCTTGGACCATAATTCGATATAGCAATGCGCCCCAATCTCAACATAGCGTCCGAAACGCTATATTGAGGATGCGAAGCTTTTGGTCTTTCCCTCCAACTTACTGCCTCCTGGATCTCAATGTTGGAACAATTTTATGTTCCTTTGGGCTATTTTTCGAAACAGGAAGCCTAACCCAAAGCAATCTGGTTCACATCCTGTTGTCACTACACCAAAGCAATCGAAAAGCTTATCTGAGCAAACTATTGCAACCTGGTTCTGGTTCTTCTCTAAAAGATGATGAGTTTGTTATGTCAGAAAGCAAAAAGGGCCAACAAATTTAGTTGCTCCTATTAGCAAGGACTAAAACCTCCGCTGGTAACTTCTCCGACAACCTTCTCTGAAGCATCCAGTATCTCTGAGTGACCACGTGGAAGAGCCCCTGTGGCTATTAGACCAACCCTGCAAATGGCATGTTTGTAACAACAGCATCATTTATCTTGCCTCTGACTGAAACTTTCAATTTTGTACCATTCTTATGATTCCCTGAACTTACATAACCCATGGCTATGTTCTTCTTCAAGAATGCTTTATCCCGCATGTTACGTTGGCCTTGTTCACGTGCAACCTTTATCTTCATAGCTTAAATGTAAGCTTCCTTTGATTCCACGATATCCTGCACTTTTCTTGGAATTCATCATTGAAATTGACAACATAATATTACTCTTTGGCATCAGTTTTTCATATTTTTCTGACACACACACAACATGCACACAAACTGAAACACACACAAACACAAACACACAAGTGGAGTATGTACATTGGATACGGGTACTGAAAAGGATGGAAAGATAATGCATCAATCAAACACAATGAAACACACGTGAAAAGATAACACAGATGCACAACAAAAATGGAGGTGTTTACGGCTCGGATCCGCAGCAGCACGACATCCACCTCCTCTAAACCTGCGCTCTCGAAGGGTTTTGAAAGCAATGTCGCAACTTCAGAAGTCCTTGATAAATTTCAAGATAGAAGATCCATCATGTGAATAATCCTATTATCCAATTTCCCACACAGCAACAAGTTCTGGACGACTAAAGAATTATGAATGGTTTTTGCAGAATACAATAGCAAGCTTTTGGAAACCCTTTTTTCCTGTGGTTATCTGAGAAAATTAAAAGGTTCAATTGCAACAACCCCTGTCTTTCTGAGCAGCAGGTCAAACGAACAATAAGTCTTTGCTAATGTTCTCTGATTTTGTTTTTTAGTGTCTTCACAGGTATCAGGTTGCAATGTCACTGAAAACTCTGGTAGATCTGGTATCTTTTATGAAATCTTCTCAAGGCTGCTGTCACTTTGTTTGTGTGCTTTGCTGGTTGCATCTTTTGATATCTTCTCAGACAAGTACTTCATGACTTCCCATAGAGGAGGGCCCTTGTTGCTGGAGTGTTCGCGCAGAAATCAGCACAGAACTTCTTGCTTTCCATTAAAGAACTCTCAGACAGTTGTAGGCATGCTGCTGCCTTTGCATGTTCAGATCCCTCATCCAAAATCAGCTCATGAAAATAGTATGCCGCAGTCTGCTAATAGTCCACCCTATGGTTCGAGTAGGCTCTGTATTGTGTTCACTGAAACAGCTCAACCATCAATATTGCTTGAACATTTCCAATTTGGATGATGTTTTCTCAACACCAACTGTTCCATAAACTCCTTATGCTGTGTTTGATAAGGGATCCTGATGATGACCCTGAATCAAGTTACTCAGAGATGTTGCATGCCCAATGGGTTAATATTTGGGTGTAGTAGATGATAGGTCATCAGTTGATTCAGTAACTGAGCCCACACTATAGCCACTCCACAAATTCTTTGCTCTGTACAAAGTCCTGCTATTCCTACAGAGGGCTCAAGGTTGCGCTGCTTCTCCTTCGTTCCGCTTATGTAGAGGCTCTTGATGGTCAGCGAGAAGAAGTCGAGAAGCTAGCATATGTAGCAGGCATGGTGCTTATAGGTTTTAGGTGTGATGTCGATGCTCAAGAGCACAACCAATAGCATGATGATGATCAGGACGGGCAGGTAGCCACATCAGCGTGGTGATGAAAAAGACAATAATCCTCTGATCGAATTTATGTGGCCTCTGCTTTGTATCCACCTTCACCTTAATGATCTCTATCCTCTTCACTCGCAACGAACTACTCAGCCCATGCTGTCGTTTTGGCCCCTTCATTAGGTAATTTTCTGCATTGGTTTTCCAGAATTCTCATTCCCTTTTCCCCAGCACTTTCCCAGCATCATTTCATTCCTTCTTCTCCCCGTTTTCTTCCGCGTCCGTCCCTTCATCCTCAGCTAGATGATTCCTGCTTCTGGGCACCACAGTCCTCTCTCCTTCATTGTTGTTTCTTCTCATGGCCACTTTGTCTTCCCGCTCACAGCAGTGTCCGTGCCTCCAAGTTCTTCTTCACCTTGTTCTTCTTCTTCATTCGTTCATCAGCTTCCTTTCTTCATTATCATCACCAGCGTGATCTTCTGACATGTTGATTTCATTATTTTCTGCAGATCAGAGTTCGTCAAGGACTTCCTTTATCTTCAGCAAAGCTCGCCAATGCTTCTTTCCATCAGTTGCGGCAGAGGAATCCAATTGTCGTAAAGTCTTCCTCATTGATTCCAGCTCCTTTGCAATGTACTGCGCCCTCTTCTCCCTCTCATCCTTCCCTCCATCATCGTAGTGCAGAAGCAACGCAGCTCCTCCTTGAGGCTTGCATACATGGTCGACTGCATCTCTTCTTCTGTCCTCAACTCCTCATTCCCCTTCAATTGCCTCCTCCAGCGTCGTCAGCCTTCCTCCACAGTCCATCCTGCTTTTTCTTCCCCCTTGCTTTTTTGCTCTCTCCTGCTAGATTCCCCTTATCTCGCGCCTCCTCTTCCCCATATGTCGTTTGTTTAATTTAAACACACTATGCCGCCTTTTTCAGCCTGTTTGCTTTTATCCTCTTTTCCAACCTTTTCACCAATTCCTAAAGCCATAATTTGGCTTGATTGTTTTCCTTAAATAGGGGCTTCATCGGGGCCTCATCTAAATTCACAAGGAGGCCACATGCTTGATGAGTAGGAACAATCATTAACTCCAGCTGAACTAGCCAAACCCTTTCCTCTTACATTTGCTTGTACAATTTTAAAGCATTGTTACATTTACCCTGCTCAACATATACTGAAAGCAATGCTATCCATGACACCTCATCGCGACCAGTTCATTCTACAAACACATGTTCTGCTTCTGGTAAGCTTCCACAGCATCAGAATGTAATATACGACCAATATCCAGAGAATTTGCTCTTCAGCCTCCATTTGCTTGTAAAACTGCAAGACCTTTTCTACTTTGTTATGATCTACACAGGCTAAAAGCATTGTGTTCCAAGACACTGTATCATGGTGATGCAACTCTTTGAAAGTAGCCTCTGCTTCTGCAAATAAACCACACATGGCATACATATCAACCAATGCGCTGCCAACAAAAAAGATATTATTCTAACCCCTCCTTACTATATTTCCACGCAGAATAAAGATGCAAACATAATAGCTAAGTATGTACAAAATATCAACTCCCACACACAACTTTTGGGTGGTTTTCACACCTCAAATGCGCAGCTATATGACATCCACCCCCTCTAATCCTGCGCATCCTCCGGATGGGCCAACTACCCATGATCGTTATCATCAAGATCCACAAGCAGATCAATCTCTTCATTATGCATTTCTGGTATATCAACAAGATTATCTGTCATATCATCTGTCTCTTCCATTGGAGTTTCTTCTCGTTGCTCTTCTCTTGCAAATTCTTCCCATGCATAATCTTCATCATCTCTTTTCTTGAAAATCTTGATTCTTTTTCCAGCAATAGGCACTCTAAGCACTGTCCCATCCAATTCTATCAACTCATATGTTGCATTATCAAAGACATGTCTGACTATGTACGGCCCAAACCATCTTTTCACCATCTTCCGAAGTGTAGTATGCTGATTTTCAAGGCTGCTATCAAAGACCAATACCCAATCTCCCTCTTCTATTGCTCTAGGCCGCAAGCGATGCCTGCTGTCAAACCTGTCCTTATTTCTTAGTCTAGCAACCTTCAACCTGTCAATAGCTAGCTAAATATCCTCAGGTCTCCTCTCCAACTGTCGAATCCGAAGAGCTAAGAGCTCCTCTCTCGTCAAATCCTCCTGCCAAGGTAAAACTGACCAAGTCAAAGCACAAGTCTCAGTCGGCATAACAGGTTTCTGACCATACATCAATTCTGCAGGCATATATCCTGTGGTAACACTATGAGTCGTACGATCAGCCCACAAAGCAAATGGTAGAAGTCTCGGCCATTCTTCAATCCGTCCTTTGCATGCTTTGTCTAATGCTTTCACTATCAGCGGATGCCCTCTTTTACTCTTCCCATTTCCCTCTGGATTATATACTGTAGTTAGAGCCAACTTGATTCCTAGCTGAGAAAAAAACTCCCTAGCTTCATCTGCATCCAATTCACCACGATCCGCAGTGATCTTACCCACACAACCATACCTGCAGAAAATTTCCTCCAATAAGAACTTACACACTGGACTAGTGGTCTTCGTTCTCAAAGATCTGCCCTCAACATGATTGGTAAGATCCTCTCTAGCCAAAACAATGTATCTCATCTGCCATAGACCCATAGGCATAGTAACCAAATCAACTACCCACTTATAATGAATGCATAGCGGATAGGTCGGATGAAGCTCATCTCGATGACGCACTACCGAATACATCTGGCAGTCTCTGCAAGTCTCAACAAAGTGAGAAACATCTCTGTACATGACTTTCCACCAATATTTCTCCTTGATTTTCTCATAAGTAGCCCATGCTCCTCTATGACCAGCCCAAGGACTCTCATGAAACTCCCTCATCACCTGTAACTGTGTCTCTCTATCGCAAACAACCCGCAAAGGTAATCCGCCTCTTTTCTTCGGATGCTTCCAAAGAAATCCATCCTTGAGAAAATAATCATAATCTTTCCTTCTGATTTTCTTGAACTCTTCATCTGTCCATTCATTTCTTTTGCTTAGTGTACTAAGGTACCTGCCAATCTGCAACCAATCTCCAACATAGAGTTCTTCTATAAAAGCCACAATATCATAGACATGATAAACATGATCAATCATAGTGGCTGAAATTTCTACATCATCCTCTTCTGCAAGTAGAGTCTCCTCATCATCATATCTGGCTCTAGACAACATATCTGCCACTGGATTATCCTTCCCTGCTATGTGTTTAAATTCCGGATTTAATGACTTGATGTATGCAATCCATCTCAGCATAGCTATATCCGGAGTAGAGCAACTCGTGATCATACCAATCAATGGCAAACAATCTGTCTCTACCACAACTGAAGCTCCAATAAAGTACTCCTTGTCACATTTGAGAGCCGTAACAATCCCCAATAACTCCCTCTTGATTTGCGAATATCTCCTCTGTCTCTCGTTTAGGACTTTCGCCCCAAACCGAATAGCATACCTATTTCCATCTGCATCATCTTGACCCACAGCCCAACCTATGCCAATTGGACTAGTGTCAACTGTCAATACAATAGGCCTTCCACAATTATAATCCTCTTTCCTGAGAGTAGGAGCATTCTGCAATAACTTCTTCAATTTCCGCATGGCTCTAGTGTGGCTCTCATCCCAATAGAATTTCTGCCCCTTTTGAAGCAGCTGATATAAACAATTTGCTATGTGTGCAAAATGAGGTATCCAAATCATATAAAACACACAAGCTCCAATGAATCTCCGTACCTCTGAACTGGTAGAACAATACTCCGCAATCTTGCCTATAGCATTCACCTTATCAGGTGAAGGTTTCCTGCCATAATATCCACACATATGTCCAACAATGACAACCTCATTCACTCCAAAAACAAATTTTTGCCGTGAAAGTGTCAAGTTTACTTCTTCTAACCTGGCCAAAATCTTCTCACATGCTGAAATATGATCAGCCACAAAGTATCTACATCCCTGATCATTTAGACTCTCATTCTTCTCTTCTTCTGCACACCCCTTAATGGGCACATCATCCAAGAAAGGCATAGTAAGCTGAGGTATGTAATCTCGAAGGACCTTATGCATGGCATTCATCATATGCGCAACAGAATTAGTGGCACCTTGAGGCAAGGTGCACATCCTGACAAGCCCAATAGGAGTTCTCATGGTGCTTATGTCCCTGCTTTCCAAAGCCAGCTGAAACTGATCATACCCTGAATACAAATCACCTAAAGAATAGATGGCACGTCCAGCAAATGCCTCTGCAAACTCATCCACAATTGGACCTATACCAACATTCCTGATAGTAACTCTGTTCACTGGCTGCATGTCCTGTATAAATCGGAGAGTACCATTCTTTTTTGGAACCGTAAACCACCTGTTTGAGTATGGTGCAGATGAAGGCT
Organism: Lygodium microphyllum; assembly: GCF_053477565.2. Lineage (NCBI taxonomy): Eukaryota > Viridiplantae > Streptophyta > Polypodiopsida > Schizaeales > Lygodiaceae > Lygodium > Lygodium microphyllum. The sequence continues at coordinate 21,822,195 of NC_141136.1, read as the reverse complement.
CAAGAATTCCCATCCTGATTTTCTCATTCAATAAATCAATCAGCTTTGACAAGTGTGCTTTAGGCACTGGAATAGATCGGAGATTCCATGGAATATGAGGAATAGTAAAGATCACCATAGGAGCAACAATATCAGGATTCACACATCCAATCTCATGTGGGAAAAAAGCAAATCCCCTTCCATGTCGCTCAAGCATCTCCTGAAAGCATTGCTTCTCTATGGGTAGCAAGAAATCACCATTTCCAATTTTCAATTCAGCAAGAGTCTCTGTTGAAAATTTATGACCAATATGCTCCGGATTCCTCAAAATTGGCTGTTTGGCAGCCCTCTCTATTTGCTGATCACTGTCAAGTGGAAGCGGTACAGCTACCGGCTTCACCTTCTTATCCACAGTTTTGTATTTCGTGTCAACCCTGGCTTCATTATGCGCTTCTGCATTACACAAATCTTGTTGTAAATCAGCAATTCTGCACTCCAATGGCTGAATATTCTCAGCCCTCTGCTCTATGGACTGCATAGAAACAACCCTAAACTCTGGATGCTGAAATATTTCAGCAGTAAACTCTGTTGGCTGAAAGTTTTCAGCCCTCTGTGTCTCTGAAAGCTGATCATAACCAGCTGGAAACTCTGTTTGCTGAATTTCTTCAGCACTCAATACTCTTTGCTGAATTACCTCAGCCTCTGACTCAATCTGTGACACAAAATCTGCAATTTCATGAAACATGTCCAGGGACTGCACTAATACATTACTGTGACAATTCTGCATATAAGTTTTCAGCATATCTCCCATCTCTGTCATCGTATCTACACAAATCACACTGTCATACATCCCATCTATGTGCTCATCATCCTCCAAAATTCCTGCATTTTTCAAATTTTTCTCCTTCGTGCATATGTACTGCCTGGCAACTCTAGGCAACTAGAAGTCTTTTGATAGCTCATCGAACTGTTTGCTGAAATCCCAACAAAACCGGAGGAGAAAACACTGCTGCCAGGAGGCGAGAACTCCAATCTCCTCTACTCTGTACCACCGTCGTCTCGCGAAACGGCGGTACCTAATGAAAACCCGAATCCCTCACAGTGGGCAAAGGTGCATCTCTGAGAGTATCCCTATTTCTAACATGGTTCACACACACAGTCATAAACTGAACTGCTCTCATGCCATCTTTACTGCGAATCCGTGCATAAGCAGATCCATCATCCATTACCTTTGTTTCCATGCGTATCTCTGTGATGAATGGCTGACCAAGAATTATGGGATAAGAGCATGAATCCTGCACAAAGAAATGAAAATCCTCCTCTACATCACCAATAGAAACCCTGACACTAGGACAAGCAGCATACAAATCACCTGCAGTGCTATTGGCGGCTCTCATACGCCACCCATGCTCTACATCCATAGGCCATCTGTTACTCTCATAAACTCCACGAACTATGAGATTAGTCTCTGAACCATGATCCACCAATGCAACATAAGGCACCTGTTTCTCTCCAATCTTTACCATCGTCTCTGTAGTTGCCCTAGCCCAATGGCTCCGTGAAAAGTGACTACGCGGTATCAAGACAGGCTCATCAATTTCAGCATAATGCATAGGCTGAACCCTCTTCTCTACCTGCGGAAAAACAGAAGCATTTTCAACCATAACCTCATCCTCATCCTCATCCAACTCCCCAATCAAAACTCCCTGTGTATCAGTGGTAGACAATGCATGTCTTTTCCTCTTCAGGACCTCCTGAAACTGATCCTGAAACTCTCTTTTCGAGATGCCCAAAATCTCAGAAATAGTGAAAGTCACCTCACTGCCAAGTATCTTGTCATTAAAGATTTTCTTCATGTCTGTAGATGTCTCAATATCGGACATCAATCTAAACCCTGGCTGCTTTCTCTCTCTAGGCTCTTGCCTCTTTTCTCTCTTTTGAGCATCTTCCATCTGTCGATCTGGTCCTGATCTTGAAGACGGTCCTGCAGTAGGTGGAGTAACAAACTCACCCCCTCTAGTCTTCTTAGCTGCACTTGGATTTTCTTCATCCCTCTTACGCTTCTCCTCAACAAGTACATCTGCACCCTGAGACTTAGCCAAATAAGCATAAATAGAGTACCTATCACAACAGGCGAGTCCCAACCTGTCTCTGATCTGATGCTAGAGCCTGCACTAGTCAAAATAGTTTGCTGAATTTTCCCCTTGTTTGCAGTCTCCATAGCATAAGTCCATAGTGCTGACTGAGTCTCTGATCCCTTCTCAATCTGGACTCCATATGCAGAAGCATCACCTCTAGCTGTCACATAAGAAGTACGCGCAGCCATGTCATCCACTAACTTCTTCATTCCACCTTTACCAAAGTTGGTAGCAAGTGGAGCTCCTGTCTCAGTCAACCAAATCTTACCATCTTGCCCCCAATATACCAAATTCTTCCTCCTTGCATCCTGAAAAGATTCACAAGCCCTGCAATGTTGATGGTCCATACTATCGGACCAAATACATCTCCGATCTCTCCTACGTGCACTAGGAGCACTAGAAGAAGTAGTAGGCGCAGTCGAAGCAAACTGCTCTTTCAACTTTCCCACCAACTCCGCTTTGACTGACTCCAGTGTCAAATCTGTTATGCCTTTGGTTATGTCATCAAGAGAGGTAGGCACTGATGGAGCGGATGGTTTTGGAGCAGAAGGTGTAGGCATCGGTCGTGGAACAGGAGGAATAGGTGGAGTGGAAATAGTAGGCACTGGCATAGGCCAAGAAACTGGCTGAGGAGGAGAAGAAATAACAGGGATAGAAGCAGGCATGGAGCTGATGATGGTGTAGGTGTCATGGAATTATTCTGTAGGCGAGTCTTCCATATCCTCCTCTTGGTCAAAGTCGAGACTGCATCCTGAGCATCCTGCCAATCCGTTTTAAGACCCATAGGCTTCGTGCGATCCTCAAGAAGCTCACCCAATTCTTCTTGAAGAGCAGGATCTGCAGCTTGCAAGAAAAGCTCAACTTTTTCAACATCCAATGCTCTTTGTTCAATGGCATCAAGCTGACTATACCTCTCTTCAAATTCTCGAATCAACTCTGAAGTAGCTAGACCTTTGTTTGGCATGTAGACCCACTCTCGGAATGACCGCCGAGTAGCCATACCAAAGTCCTCAAGGAAATATTCTTCTTTCAGGGCCTTCTTAAAATCTTGCCAATGTGTATTTTGAATAAAAAGATCATTCACTTTCGCCCTCAAGGCGGGTGTGACAAGACGAAGGAAATACTTACTCATAAGTCCAGCTGGAACTCCGAAAAACCCCATCTTGATCTCATATGTCTTCAAATATGCTGAAACATTACAGCCGTCAAATAGTTTCTTCTCATTCTCAACTGCTTCAATAGCCTTAGTCGCGCTGTTTGCATTCTCCTACTCCGAATAGAGTTGCCTTTGCTAAGACAACTGCTGTTGATGCAATTGTTGCTGCTGCTGCATATACAATTGTGTCTGCTGATTTTGGAGCTTCATATACATGGACATATTCTACAAAATCTGCTTTAGATCCTCTGTCAAAGTACTTGATGCAGCAGTCATTGATGGAGCTGAAGTAGAGGCAGCTGGAATTGTAGAAGAGGCTGAAATAGAGGCTGAAGTATCTCCCATCCTGAAATTTCTGCGACGCTTTCACATCGGGTTCACCAAAGATGTTGAAGGGTTTTGAAAGCAATGTCGCAACTTCAAAAGTCCTTGATAAATTTCAAGATAGAAGATCCATCATGTGAATAATCCTATTATCCAATTTCCCACACAGCAACAAGTTCTAGACGACTAAAGAATTATGAATGGTTTTTGCAGAATACAACAGCAAGCTTTTGGAAACCCTTTTTTCCTGTGGTTATCTGAGAAAATTAAAAGGTTCAATTGCAACAACCCCTGTCTTTCTGAGCAGCAGGTCAAACGAACAATAAGTCTTTGCTAATGTTCTCTGATTTTGTTTTTTAGTGTCTTCACAGGTATCAGGTTGCAATGTCACTAAAAACTCTGGTAGATCTGGTATCTTTTATGAAATCTTCTCAAGGCTGCTGTCACTTTGTTTGTGTGCTTTGCTGGTTGCATCTTTTGATATCTTCTCAGACAAGTACTTCATGACTTCCCATAGAGGAGGGCCCTTGTTGCTGGAGTGTTCGCACAGAAATCAGCACAGAACTTCTTGCTTTCCATTAAAGAACTCTCAGACAGTTGTAGGCATGCTGCTGCCTTTGCATGTTCAGATTCCTCATCCAAAATCAGCTCATGAAAATAGTATGCCGCAGTCTGCTAATAGTCCACCCTATGGTTCGAGTAGGCTCTGTATTGTGTTCACTGAAACAGCTCAACCATCAATACTGCTTGAACATTTCCAATTTGGATGATGTTTTCTCAACACCAACTGTTCCATAAACTCCTTATGCTGTGTTTGATAAGGGATCCTGATGATGACCCTGAATCAAGTTACTCAGAGATGTTGCATGCCCAATGGGTTAATATTTGGGTGTAGTAGATGATAGGTCATCAGTTGATTCAGTAACTGAGCCCACACTATAGCCACTCCACAAATTCTTTGCTCGGTACAAAGTCCTGTTGTTCCTATAGAGGGCTCAAGGTTGTGCCGCTTCTCCTTCGTTCCGCTTATGTAGAGGCTCTTGATGGTCAGCAAGAAGAAGTCGAGAAGCTAGCATATGTAGCAGGCATGGTGCTTATAGTTGTTAGGTGTGATGTCGGTGCTCAAGAGCACAACCAATAGCATGATGATGACCAGGACGGGCAGGTAGCCACAGTAGCATGGTGATGAAAAAGATGATAATCGTCTGATCGAATTTATGTGGCCTAAGCATCTCCTCTAACACTCAGATAAGCTGATCGCGCAACCATATCATCAACGAGCTTCTTCATGCCTCCCTTACCAAAGTTCGTGTCAAGAGGAGCAGGAGTCTCTGTCAGCCATATCTTCCCATCTTGTCCCCAAAACACTACGTTCTTCTTACGCGCTTCCTGAAAAGCATCACAATCTCTGCAGTGTTGGTGCTCTGTACTATCGCACCAAATACATCGTCTCCCTTTTCTTTGGCCAGCTGGAAAAGCAGTCGCTGGAGCAGGTGCTACAGCAGGTACTAACATAAGTTGCTCTTTTGACTTTCCAACTTTAGCTCTGACTGCCTCTATCGTCAAATCTACCAAGCCTTTAATAACATCATCTACGGATAAGGGCACTGGAGCAGCAGGAACTGGTGGATTTACAACAGGAGGAGTAGGCTTAGGCATAGAACTTGCAGCAGGGGTAGAAGTAGAGGTCTCAAAGGATTTTTCAGAAATAGATCTTGTATTACGATGCAATCGTACTCTCCTGCGCTGCTTCTTAACAAGCGCATTCACAGCATCAATGACATATCTCCACTCGGTCTTTAAACCTGAATCGGTAGCTTGATCCTCCAAAAGATCATCCAACTTTTCCTGTAAATCAGCATCAGTAGCTTGTAAAAATAATTCCACTTTCTGCATCTCTAAAGCTTGCTGCTCAGTTCCATCCAACTGATCATAGCGGCTCTCAAACTCTCGTAGAAGGGCGGTAACTGAAAGTCCCTTATTAGGCATAAAAACCCATGCTAAGAAATTCCTGCAGTTCATAAGACCTGTATCCTCCAGGAAATATTCATCTTTTAATGCCTTCTTAAACTCTGTCCAACCAGCATGTGTTCCTTGATTTTCTGAAATTCGGACTTCAAGCGCGTGAACCACGATCCGCAAGAAGAAGCGGCTCCAAACATCTTGAGAAACCCCAAAAAATTTCATATTTTCTTCATACGAATGCAGGTAAGTTGAAACTTGTTGGCCGTTGAACTGCTTTATCTCCTGTTGGACAGCTTTCAAGGCATCCATGGCATCACTATCGCGTTTCGCGTGAGCTTGTTGCTGCATATAGGTTGTAAATGACTGAAACAGATGCTTCATGACATTCTCATCTGTCATCTCTTCTTGCGAGTCTCCCATCTTGCTGAAAATTGACGCAGCGCTTTCACGTCGGGTTCACCAGAAATGTCGTAGAGTTCGTGCAAGAGCTGTTGAACACGGGGTTCAAGTTGCAGCAAGGAAAGAGGCTAACAAGATGAAATCACATTTTTGATGCCAAAGTTCACTATATTGCTTGTCAAGTAAATTACAAGAGATCCATGAGTGCTCATTCTGAACATCCAGCTTGTGCAGGAATTTGCATAGGCTAAGCGTTAGTCAGCTGCAAAGTTTTGATAAAGCTCTTTTCATAGGCCAATGATGAAGACTTATGGGTATAGAGTCAAAATAAATGACAAAGCATTACAATCTATCCACTACTTTACAGTCAGTTGTCTATCCAGTTGTGCAAGCATGCTTTCCTTTAAGGATGCAACAGTTGTCGCAGGTGCATATCTATTTGGTCCAATATCTGTACCAACATTAGTAAGGCGAAATCTCAGCTCCAGTAAATCATCTCCTACCATGCCTTGCCACAGGATGACTCTATGTAGTGCACAAATCAACAGCAGTGTGGGATGAAGAAGCTCAATGCCACCCCTTTGACTAATAGGGCTCAGCTGACAAATACTTCAATGGACCTGGCTTGAGGATTTGTCATATTGTGTATTTCTTTGATCATTCTAACATACCCCTGCTATGCAAATTCATCAATTCCTCTATGATTAGAACAAATTCCATTGCAGTAGTTGTGCTTCAGTTTCATTACACCCAACACTAGCAAGCATCTGCATAATTGCATCTGTCTGTATTCTCCCATGGCAGGCGCGAATCAGAGGCATGTTTTGATGAGAAGTAATGTGTGTTGCTGCTTCAGATCGACAGGGGATCCCACGAGAGGAGTCAGAATGCGATGATTCTTTCTGTGCAAAGAAAGCGAGGCTGAAATCCAAGACTTACAAGCCGGCCATCTGATTGCATTCTACATTTAACCAAATCTGCAGGGCTAGTAATGACCTTGAATTGAGATATTCTGGCACAAAGACCTGTGCAATGATTCCAGATACACCACCGAGAAACGCTTGTCTGGAAAGAGATGAGTTTCTTTCATCTTTCGAGTATGTATGCCTCCATTGCTCATAGGTAATAATCCGAGTGCTTGTGTAGAAAGCATGCCTTCCTTGACGTCACCTTCAGCGTGTCGTCCTCTTCCGTCCAGCTCTCCGATCTTGTCGTCTTCTCCATAAGCTCCGGCCCTCAGCGATGGCAGCTGATTCTGGAAGAGAGATAGCGACCCCAAAACGAAGGCGTCACACCTGTCCCTTGGCATCCAAAAGCCTCCATCTCCCCCCCTCGATCAGCTCTCATTCTCATCAGGCTCCTCATCTCGATCATCTGCAGTCTCAATCGCTTCTGTCAACTGCTTTTTTTTTCCTTCGGCATTCTCGGAATGTCAATCTTTTTTAAATCAGTGAGTGATAGCCGCTTGAAGTTCATAGCTCCACGCACCATGTCCGGGGCGTCCCCTAGAGCCGTGTTCTCATCGCAGACATCAACAATGGCCACCAACTTTTCATAGCTTGGACCATAATTCGATATAGCAATGTGCCCCAATCTCAACATAGCGTCCGAAAGGCTATATTGCGGATGCGAAGCTTTTGATCTTTCCCTCCAACTTACTGCCTCCTGGATCTCAATGTTGGAACACTTTTATGTTCCTTTGGGCTGTTTTTCGAAATAGAAGCCTAACCCAAAGCAATCTGGTTCACATCCTGTTGTCACTACACCAAAGCAATCGAAAAGCTTATCTGATAGCAGACTATTGCAACCTGGTTCTGGTTCTTCTCTAAAAGATGAGGAGTTTGTTATGTCACAAAGCAAAAAGGGCCAACAAATTTAGTTGCTTCTATTAGCAAGGACTAAAACCTCCACTGGTAACTTCTCCGACAACCTTCTTTGAAGCATCCAGTATCTCTGAGTGACCACGTGGAAGAGCCCCTGTGGCTATTAGACCAACCCTACAAATGGCATCTTTGTAACAACAGCATCATTTATCTTGCCTCTGATTGAAACTTTCAATTTTGTGCCATTCTTATGATTCCCTGAACTTACATAACCCATGGCTATGTTCTTCTTCAAGAATGCTTTATCCCGCATGTTACGTTGGCCTTAATCACGTGCAACCTTTATCTTCATAGCTTAAATGTAAGCTTCCTTTGATTCCGCGGTATCCTGCACTTTTCTTGGAATTCATCATTGAAATTGACAACATAATATTACTCTTTGGCATCAGTTTTTCATATTTTTCTGACACACACACAACATGCACACAAACTGAAACACACACAAACACAAACACACAAGTGGAGTATGTACATTGGATGCGAGTACTGAAAAGGACGGAAAGATAATGCAGCAATCAAACACAATGAAACACACGCGAAAAGATAACACAGATGCACAACAAAAATGGAGGTGTTTACGGCTCGGATGCGCAGCAGCTCGACATCGTGCTCTACCTTCATTATACATTGCACAAATACACATGTAATTTTCTAGAATTTTTCTTTTACCATTTCCTATGTTTCTTCTTAAACCCTATTTTTTACCATTTTTTGGTATTTTTTCTCTATTTTCTTCAATAAAAAATGACTAGAAATTAAGATTGATTGTGGGCTGTGGCCCTTAGGTTCCTTGACAACAAAATTTCAGGTTTTGTTGATGTTATGTCTCATATTTCCCATTTATTTTGCAAAAAATCCCATTTTACCCCTTAAACGCATGTTTTACGGGTTTTATACCATTAATTTTAGCCATATTACTTATGATTTTCTGATTTTCTGATTTTCTGATCATAAACTGATAAAACTCATAGAAAACAACATCATGATGCATAATCAGCCCATGGGAACAATGTTTCATCAATCAAATAGCATAAAAACTCATTTTTCCTTCATAAAATTTGAAATACTGCTTAGGTTTCATGTCTCGGGATCGTGATTTTGCTACGGGACTGCAAGTCAGCCCACATTCAATGTCCAGCATCTTCACAGTCAGCAGTCTTCATGTCTACATCGATCCGGAAGCAATCCGGTTCCAACCGGACAAGCTTTTCTTCACCATTCTTCATTTTCCTCTTGCACACAAGAACAGCCCCTTAGGGGAGAGAGAGGGAGGAGAGAGAAAGACTAGATCTGGTTCTTCTCATTCCCACAGTCATTTCACGAGCGAAGACAGGCGATAAGATCGGCAAAGAGGGAGAAGATCAGGGGTATCATCGGTTGGATAGGGTGTTTGTAACCTGCCATCACCCCCATCATGAGAGAGGGCGCAAATTTCAGCGTGATGTTGGCGCCTCCATCTCCACCTTCTTCATCTTCTCTCTCCACATTTTTTGCTTCATAAGGTGCATGAAATTTTAGGGGGAGGGGGGTCCAAACTCAAAAGGCATGCCCAATTTTGGCCTCCCAAGTGTCCACCTTTTCATATCTTGACCATTTTGTGGCCATTTCCCCTCCGATTCGAGCTCTGAAAAATCTTGGGCATCCGGTTTGACATTCCGCACTGCCTGGCAACTCCTGACAACCCACATGGTAGTTTGAAAAAATATAAAAAATCAACAAGTGTCGCTCGGGCGCCTTTTAAGAGTCGTATTTCACTTGGTGCTTAAAATGGTCCTAGCTGGAGCCGCCGCCTTTGATGTTGAATATTTTTTTCCTAAATTCCAAAATTTTTGCCAAATTTTAGGCACATCCCGGGCTCAAAAATCCACTCTCATAACACACAAGCTCCACTCTTTTCTTGTTTTTTTTCACAATCCAAGCATATATAAATCCTCACCAAACAGTCCCAAGGAAAGCGTACAACTGACCTACAGCAAAGGCTCTTTTCCACTCAATTTATAAGTCATGTCCTAGGAGGACAATTGCTATGCAATCCATGACTGATACCATGCCATGTATCATGCATAATAGTGCATATGATCCTAGTGCACAAACATTATTTATCAAATCAGCACTTTGTCATGCAGACAAAGTAGCCCTTTTATGATTTTCACTAAACGTATGCTTCGATGTATGTAGACTAGCACCAATCTCTCATGCTACTAGCCCCTGAAACTAAATTATCGCAATTCTAAATGGAATGCACAATCAAATGTTTCAAAAATTCAAACCCTCTCAGCCCTCTTAATCTCTTAACCTCACCCTTTCCCTCTAACGTTTAGGTTTTGCTGCGTTGCATAGGTGGAGGGTATTATTTTATATGTATTTTTCACATAAAACGGGAAAACCATGAACTATAATACATAAAAAAAGCTGAAAATTCATGCCTCAACTTTTTTATATAGCCACAACCACGAATCATAATTTTCTAGATTTTTATAACGCGAAAATCCTATTTTTCTCCATTTTTAACAGTTTTTCTCTATTTATTTGTGTATAAAAATAGATTATTTTCTAATTTATGATTAGTGACTGATTATGACAGTTGAAAGATGTTTTGTCTCAAAATTTTATCCCATGTGCATCTATTTTTCCCACCCGAAACCTATAAAACCTTTATTTTTTCACTAAAAAGGTGCCTTTCGGGCCATAATTTAATTATTACGACTATTTATCATTATGGGTCTGCAAATTTTTTATGCATAACCCTCAATCATAATGAAAAAAAGATCCAAAAATTTTTTTGTTCCATATGAATTTCATTTAGACTATCAAACATCAACAAGAAGCAAATTTCCTTTGTAAAAATGAAGCATACCGCTTATTTGCATGTTGCGGGTTTTGTTATTAATTTTTTTGGGTTGCCAATGGACCGACCAACAACAAATCTTCAAATTTGAACATCTCCTCTCAGCCTACTCTTGATCTTGGAGCAATCTGGTTCATAGCGACAAGCAAGCATCCTTCAATCATCAGTCTTCATTTTTCTTCATGGGCATGAACTGCCCCTTAAGGGGAGAGAGAGGGAGGAGAGAGAAAGGCTGAATTTAGATCTCCCTATCCAGGTAGCCATCTCACAAGCCAAAGGTGGCGATGGAGAGCAAAGACAAGAGGTAGATTAGGGATATGATCAGAAGGGGGAGTTGTTTGCAGCCTCCCCATAGCCCCTCCTTCTCACACGTCGCCTTCTCCAATGGCGTCGAATTCCCTTCAGGCGGTGGAAAAAATGACCCTCCCAAAATAAATTAGATTTTTTAGGGGCCGCAAAGGGAGCCCCCAAAGATCACACCCTTTGGGCCTCTAAAACTCATTTACACTTGGCCTTTTTGGGTCTTGGCCTCCCGGGCACCCCCATTCCTGCATCCGGCATCGAATTCGAGGTTCTTAAAATTTTTCCTCGACTATCTCAAAGTCCCCCACTGCATGGCATCTCCCGAGATCCGATCCCATAGTCAAAAAAATTATGGAATTTCCTAACCGTCGCTGGGTGGATCTTTAAAGCACTTTTGGGGCTTTGCCGCTTAAATTTGTACTGATTGCAGCTGCCGTCTTGAACGAAGTCTATTTTCTCCCTGAAATTCAGATTTTTTGGGTACTTTTAAGCACTTATGGATGTCAAAAATCATGTGTCAATTTCCTTCCATATATTTAGGGTTTTTCCATTATATCATCATTCTGTCTAGTAGGTTTTTCTAATTGTCTCATACTAACAGAAACTCCTATAATGGCCGCCTAGCAGGTCAGTAGAAAAGGGTCACTAGGATTACCGTCTAAAATAGATCTTTCAGTGCCTCACAATGCCTTTGCAAGAGGCAATGACTATGCAGACTCCCCAAGACATACCAAACCTAAACCTAGGACTTCATGCCTTGATTGCAGTTTCCCAACAAACAAAAAGAAAGTACCCCTTACATATACATACATCATTATTTGCTTAAAAGAAAAGGCTCGGGAAGGGAAATGAAACCACCTCAAATGGCCACAAGAAACTCTTCTGTAGCAAAGTCTCCCTCCATTATCTTTGTCAACATCTATGATGCAATCACTAAAACAAAAAACCATTAAATGTACATGTACCAAACATACATATGGCCCTCTTGGCCTAGAGAAATAGCACGTTTTACTATAAACTAACTGGTCCACTTGGCCTAATAAAGTCAAACATTAAAACCTTAAAGAAGCTGGCCCTCTTGGCCTAAGGAGATCAAACAGAACAACACCTACGCATCCCTCCTTGGAATAAGGCAGATATACAAAAATACGCTCCACTCCAAGGGAAAAAATGGAGCCCTCTGTCCTAAACTAAATGCATCAAGTTGTGACCCATCCCCCATGCATATATAGCAAGAGGTGTACGCATAACATGTCATCTGATCAACCTATGGATCTAAGATAAAAAAGGTAGAAGAGTCTTGACCACTCTTCGTATTACCCATATCAACCATCACCTGCCATATAATGTGTGGTCTGATAAAATTCCCCACAAATGACTAGGTCCTATCTCATTATCAATAGCAACATCTAGACTAGGACCATAGTTGAAGAAGAGGTCCTCTTCATAAGCAAAATTTGCTAGGGAATCCGCAAAATGATTCCAAGAATGTGGGATCAGCTAAAGAGAAATGCTCTCAAATTCATCAAAGTAGGGTTATAGCAGTTCGATGATACATGCAAAGGATAGGATTTCAGACTGTGTATCTCCCATTTAGTTGATTTAAGATAAGATGGGAATCCTCTTTTACTAACAACCACTGAATACCACCTTTCTTGGCAATATTCAGTCCCAGAATCAAGGCTTTATACTCCACCATGTTGTTAGTGAATCCTACCCTGAGATAAATAGCTAATTTCATTGTAACTCTGCATCCAGGATTGTGGATAACTACTCCAACGCTCCCTTTAGGGACCCTGGATGCCCCCATCAAAGTATAATGTGTATGTCCATAATAGGTTTATAGAGCCAACCATCAAGAATTTCCATATTTGTAATTATGATAGTCAAAATTCAACATATTGAGAGGATGAACTGACGGCTCCATCCCACCTTCTTCATTAAACTCAACAAGGATGCTTGTCAAAATTTGTAAACAGTGATGGCATAAAACTTTGACCTCCCACACAAAGATACCGTCTTCTTGATCAACTACTTTGTATCCTTTGCTCCACTAGTTAAGCTTCCTCTGATGATATCTTTGCTCTAGATATGGGTGCTTCAAATAAGGAATTAACTACCCCATCAATCAGTTTAAGCTCTCGTGCACATCTCAAATCAACCCCAGCATGGACCTGCAATGCATTTATCGTGTTAGCATACTCATAAATAATAAGGTTTAATCTTATTAAGATTAACCTTATTTTTAAATTCCACTCACTGTAGATCACCTTATTTTTATCTATCCTAACTACCTTGTAAGGGCCATCCCATCTAGGTTTCCACTTCCCTGGAAATAGCTCCCTACGTGCATCATAGTATAGAACTAACTATCCTTTCTTAAAGGTATATTTCTTTGCTTTTAGATCATGTAATTATTTCATTCGTTGTTTAGCTACCTCCTAATATAACAAACTCTACAATTTGAGCTCATCCAAGTGGGCTATAGTCGTAAAATACTTGAATAGGGCATGTTCGTCATCCAAAGAGTGATTGATTGCGAATCTTATGGGAGGAAACTCAATTTCTAAGGGCAAGACACACTCTTTCCCATAAATTAGTTTGAATGGGGTGTGGCCAGTGGCTTGTTTAAAAGTCATATTATATGCCCATACCGCCACATACAATTTTGTATCCCAATTTCGTTTCTTTTCAGAAATTATTTTTTATAGGATACCCACAAGTTGCTTATTGGTACTTTCGACTTTCCCATTATCTTGGGGGTTATAAGAAGTCGTCTTATTAAGCTTAATTTTCCATGCTTCAGTCAGGATTTTAATCACCTTATTTAAAAAGTGAGTTCCACGGTTTGATACTATTTCCTTTGGCAGACCAAAACGATAGATGATCTGCTCAAGTAGGAAACTCGTATTCTCTTTTGGATTGTCTTGCCTCGTCGCTTGTGCTTCTGATCACTTTGTAAAGTAATCAATGACTACTATAATGTATCTCGTTTGAGTAGTAGATGATGGGGTAATAGGACCCACAAAGTCAATGCCCCACTTCTAAAATGGAAGGGTAGCCATAATAGGCGTAAGTAGATGCTTCCTATTCTCTCTATTGTCATGTCTCTGACAAGTGTCACATCTCTTAACATACTCAAATGAATCATGGAAGATAGAAGGCTACCAATATCTAACTCTTAAAGCCTTCTGTGCCGTCAAGCGCCCAACAAAGTGCCCATCTCAAGCAGAATCATGGCACTCCTCCAAGATAAATGGAACCTTGTCAGGCATCACACATTGGTGATAGATATCATCAACAACCTACTGATATAGTGTTCCTACAATTAGCACAAATTTTAAAGCCTACTATTTAAATTTCCTCTTCTTGGATTTTGATAGAGTAGCTCGAGTCTCTCCCGTAGATAAATAGTGCATTATAGCAGCATACCAAGAGGGAATAGACGTGGTATCAATCTGAAACAATGCCTCCATGTCACTTCCTTCAGCCAAGACCTCTTTTGGCTCTCCGAAATCCACAAGACATTCTACAATGCCTTGTAGCTCCGGTGGCTTGCTCTTAATCTTGTAATCAAACTCCTGCAAAGTGATTAACCACTTTGCTCAATGATCATGCGGCTGTAACTTATTCAGCAACAATCAAAGCCCTTTCGCCTTCGTATAAAAAACCATCTTCTCATAAAGAATATAGTGCCTGAACTTTTTCGTCACAAATACCATCGCAAGGCATAAATTCCTCATATAAGTGTAGTTAATTTTTTATATGCCCATCTTTGGACTAGCAAAAGCTATTGGATGGTACCACTTTTCCTCCCAAATTTGGGCCAAATAACAGCTAATACTATACATGGTGGCTGCTGAAAATATATAGAACATTTCACCCCTTTTAGAGGCGCTTTTAAAACAGGTGCTTTGGCAAGGATTTTACAAACAATTTGTCAAGTTGATATACTTGCTGGTCCCCTGATTCTAGGTAGAGATGCCAATCATGTAGTAGTGGATGCTTACCTTGAGTCTCCTCAGAGTGAGAGATCTTCTTTATCCTCTACTAAACTAGAAACATTAGATGATCCATCTGGTAGTGAGATGTCATTGAGCGATGGATCTAAAGAAGGGTCCACTATAAAGGGAATTTATCAAATAACTTTGAATGAGCCGATAGAGCCTCAAAATAGGATAAGAGATGTGGACATTATTGAGCTAGACCTTGGTACGCCAAATGTTTCACGACCACTCAAATTAGGTTCCATGCTCAGTTCAGAAGAAGAAAGCACTTTGTGTCCTTAATTCGAGAGTTCTGCCACATCTTTGCTTGGGGAACTTAGGGGCATTCCCCCCAAGTTTGGTTGTGCATACCATTCCTCTAATAACGGAAGGAAGTCGAACCGTACGTCAAAATTTAAGGCACATGCCTTTTGAACTAAGGGATGAAATGTTTGAGGAGACAGGAATTTCAGAAAGTGGGGGGGTTTGATCTTCGCTGTTGAGCATACTGAATGGTCTACTACCCATTGCCATTTATTGACTGAATTTTGGATCAATTAGCGGGTAGGGAAATATATTTGTTCATGGATTTCTTTGCAGAGTATAACCAAATGGAAATTGCTGAGCAAGACAAGCTGAAAATGACATTTATTACTGTCTTTGGTACCTTTGCATACCATGTGATGGCATGTAATGCACCTGATTTGTGGGAAAGAACAGTTGAAAAGACCTTTTGGGACATTTCCCCAGAGTATTTGAAAGAATTCATTGATGATCTAGGCACAACCACCACAAGAGAAAGGAAACTGATCATTTTGCAGAAGTGTTTTGAGCGGTGCAGAAAATTTTACATAGCTCTTAACCCGCAGAAGTGCATCTTTGGAGTGCCTTATGGGATATTGTTAGGTCATGTGGTCAGTCTAGTAGGGATTGCAATTGACCCTGAAAAGATCAAGGTCCGTACTCCAAAGAAAGTGCATAGCTTTCTGTCATCGGTAGGGTATTATCGAAGGTTTATCAATGCCCTGGCAGAAATAATGTTGCCACTAACAAACCTATTATCTACATCAATTTTCATCTCTCACTCTGAGGAGACTCAAGATAAGCATCCACTACTATATGATTGGCACCTCTATATCAACTTGACAGTCTGTTCGTAAAATCCATGGCCTGTCTAGCAAAACTCGATTGCTAGGACATCCTGCAAAACTTATCACCCTAAAGCCCAGATAGAATTCCACACTTGTAACGGTAATGTGAAATTTAGTGATGTAACCTTCTGGTTGCCTTAGACTATCACCAGCCATCCTAAGAAGTGTGCAACCATCTTTTTGGATTTCTAGACCTAGCCTCTCCATCAAGTCTGAACTAATGATATCGATAGAGGATCTAGTGTCCACGATAGCATGCTCCACTAATATTCCATCCACATATGTTGGAACCCTGGGACAATGCTTTTTAGCATGATTGAACCAATCTTCTCCCACTTCTGCTATGCCCAAAGGTTCTACAATATTCCCAATATGCAGGATTTTCTTGAATTCCTTGTATACTCTTGGAGACAGTTTAATCAATTGCAAGAGATTCACATCTGCTTTAATGTCGCAAAGTAAACTTGCTAAATCAAAGTCATGGTAGTTAGCCAAAGTTCTCTTCTCTTGCCAAACCAGTCTCTCCTTTGGTCTTTGGAACGGCTTTGGTGTCTCTTTTTTAACTTTTTCCTTCTTTCTTGGCAATCCTTTATCCTTCTTGGGATCAAATTTACTATCAACAAGCCTTAGAGGTCCACCTTCCATATTAGGATTCAGAACTTGCTTTCCCCTAACATCTTTCTTAAGGTTTCCTTCGACAGGTTTTATAGTTCCTTTGTCACCCTCTCTAGTCTTTTGACCTCTTGTTATGGCTCATAGATTAGAAGTTTCAGTGTCATTGATAAGGACGACCTTAATACGGCTAACTCCACTACCATGAGGCAACTCCTCTTCAATAGCCTTTCCTCTTTGAAGTATTTGTCTTGGTCCATCATCTTGCTGGACATTATTCCCTTGTGCAAGATGATTAACTAGACCTAGTAGTTTACTTCCTTGTTGGAGAGAACTGATATTACTCCAACAAGTAGTAGCTAACTGGCTATACTTTTTGCAAATATCACAGTTGACATTTGGACAATTCCTAGGGAAATGTTGGCCACCACACCACTTACAGGTGAATCTTGAGGGGGTACCCTCTTCAGAGCGTCAATTCCCTATCAAATTCTGTTGCTTAGGAAATTGACATCCACAGCTAATTTTCTATAATGTTTGGTACTCATATTAGTACATTGCTTCATCATATCCTTGACTTCACCAAGGACATTTGAGGTAGTAGACTCATAGCCATGATCCTCTATCTGTTGTCCCATCAGTATAATCATTGGATTAGCAATTGGGGCTGACCTACTAGGACAATATTTGGGTTTGTTGGTTGGCCTCCACCATTTAGTGGGTCCATCTAACTAGCCATAGGCATAGTGAGACTAGGAGGAGCTCGTAACATGGGCAAATTTGGCATGACACTCCCTCTTCCATTCGCATTTGACATGGGGGTCCCCTTGACTCCCATTGATTAGTGCCAAATTATTACCATTCCAATTTATCCTTACTGCATAATCCACTTGCAAGCGCAACTCTACTCCTTATGCTTAGATAATAGCAGTGTCAATGTCAGCGAGAGCGACACTACTCAACTACACTTGGATGTTGAAATCTAATCAAGGTAGGAAATATTGCAATTGTACAACCGATGGAATGGGGATATAAGTATTAAGTTTACGAAGAACTTGCTTTAGTTTCTTGGCATAGGCTTCGACATTCTCATTTGGCTCTTAGCGTGTTTCATTCAAGACATGTAACCAATCCTGTCCACCTCTCTCAATGGCAAACTCTCTATGAAAGGCCGTGAAGAATTGGTCAATGCTAGTTATGGTTCTGGCCTCCAGACCGTGATACCATAATGCTTCCCTTTCTTTAAATGTCATATTGAAGAACATGATTAAGTGTCCTTTGTCTCCGATTCGATAGTTGAACATGAGTATTTGAAACTCATTAATATGGAGTTCTCCATCTTCTTTTGCTAACCCATGGAAGATGGGAAATGGTGCTCCTAATTTTGGTAAATCCAATGTCCCTGTTGGAATTGTGATGGGTTCTGCCATGGTTACAACCCAATCGACAACATGAGTTTGCATAGGTAAAACTACACCCCCACTTGAAGTGGGTTGATTGATTGGAAGAGGGAAAGTTCTAAGACTTCCACTTGCACTCAAAGGGCTACTTATGACACTTAGGTTATTAGAATCACTGCCTCTTATGCGTAGTGAGCTGCTTCTTTGAAGGGAATAACGCCTTAGAATCTTAGCTCGCCATTTAGCCCTCTCACCATGTTTCTCTTTTTGTATTTTGGATTAATGGTTGTTGTCAGAGGTTATAATCTGACTATTTGGCGGCTCCGAGCAACAAACACACCACTGATGAGACCTAAAATGGTCCAGCACTAACTATAGCACTAGCTTCAGACCTCATGCACAAAATAGACACCCCCACTACATAGTCTCGCGGCCAAGAGCATCCAAGACTCACACTACACTAAATGCTAATGTCAATTCTGCGTTTTTATTAGATCATAGTCCAACGTTTACCATTCCTTCTCCTTAGAGGGAGATCCCATAACATATAGGCATAATACCTCGTAGCACAAACTTAGGGAAGCACCTCTCGGCTAACTACCGCAGCTCCATTGCGACTCTCCTACACCTTGTGGATTGGCCCCAAGATGCGTCACTCCAACATAAAGTACACACGATACAAGCTCCACTCTTTCATTTTGAACATATTCCAAGAGATACCATGTGTTCTTACTAAAAAATTTCCAAAAAAAATGATCGACTAGCCTACAGCTTAGGTCCTCACATGCTCAAGTATAGATCATCATAATGGAAAACAAGTGATATGCATCCAGTTCTTTGTATTCTGATACCATGGTTGATATGCACATGCAAAAGTGGATGATCCTAATGTGCTCAAACATAAATTTCAATTAAAAACATGTCGTGCACAACCAGGCTTTCCAATGCTCATTTACTTACTCGTTGCGGCAATGTAATGATAGCACTGAGACAACGCTCATGCTATTATCCTCTTAATTAAAATATAGCAAACCCTATATCATGATATGCATAAGTAAAATCAACAATAAAGAGCACCCAAATCGCATCATTCAAACACCCCACCCCCTATTTTTAGGTATTGCTTCTATTGCATAGATATAGGGGTTCATTTTGTCATGTTTTGATGTATGAAGAGTGATAAATCACGAACTTTGACAAAGAGATAGGGAAAAGTGAGGCTAGACCTCATGCTCTGCCACTACCATCCATTCACAAACACTCATTATAATTTTTCTTATGTTTATGAAGCGTATTTCTATTTTTTTCTTATTTTTATGCATTTATTTGTGAATAATCACTTATTTTTTTAATTTTTTCCATAGTAATCATTTCAGTATACTGAAATTCAATTGAATTTTCATTTTTTTGTATAGGAACACATTTCACCCACCCGAAAAATGACAATACCATCATTTTACCCTTTCAAAACACATTTTGCATCTTGCGAGATTTAAATAGTGCATGTAAGCCATTACGAAATCAAAATTCTTTGATAAACAACCATTAAACTTGATACAACTAGCACTCAAACAATTTATCATCACATAAGAACATCATTTCCATCATAAAATGTCGAAAAAACCTTCATTTCCTTCATTAAAAATAGTCATACCGTGTTTCTACAAAACCCGAGATGCATTGAATGACTATGTGACCAGCGGACGGAGCCTCCATTGCTCTCAATCCCATGTTGCACATCAATCTTTAGTATTTCCATTAATCTCCATTATCATTTTCTTAAATCTCCTTCCTGATTCCTCCTTCAAGGTAATGTGCATGAACAACCCATAGAGGGGAGAGAGAGGGAGGAGAGAGAGAAGGACTAGAACACAAACTCAACAACCGGTGTCGTAGAGTTCGTGCAAGAGCTGCAGAACACGGGGTTCAAGGTACAGCAAGGAAAGAGGCCAACAAGATGATCTCAATAACTCAATATTTGATGCCAAAGATCACTATATTGCTTGTCAAGTAAATTACATGGGGTCCATGTTCACAAAAATTTGTAGTATCTCATAACCAGCTTTGCATTTAGGTGTTCAAGAACAGTTTTGCCATTGGCACATAGGCTTGATGAGTTCAGCTGGGCAGCAATCCCTGTGATCAATTCTGAGAAATTCATACAGTGCTAATACATTGAAGTTCTGTGAGCAACTGGTATAACATACAAAAACTGCATTCCCTGTAAAACTGTGGTATCAAAGTACAACTAGTATAGCTGAGCCATCAGCCATACTTCAATTTGGTCATTAGTTGCTTCAATAGCTCGGAACATAAGAAGCTTATTTCACCTCGGGCCGTGGTATCTTTTTGTAGTCAAAGGAATGAATATCTATCTTCTGCTGCATTGCCTTAAGCTCTTCCTCCAAGTCTACTTTCTTATTCTTCCGAAGCATTCTATCACCCACAGGACCTTCACGAGTGAACCCCTCTTTGTCTTTTATATTCTCCCACTCTTGTTCATCACGTGCAGCTGCTACATCTCATCTTCCTTGCTGCAAATGTGCAAGACCATAACAGCCTACAGTGGTCAAAGAGATGAGTGGCAGTCCTACGTGAAAGAAAGGGCTTCTTCTGCCCAGCCTTTTAAACCACGAGCTAATGGTGCTTGGCTGAACCATCTGATGGGCATCCACTTCTATATGCTTCGTTCTTTGGTTTGCCGTGTAGGGTCCAAGATCTCGCCGCCGTAGGGGATGTAGCCTCGATTCTTCTTGTTGCGGAAGACCTTCATCTTCTTCTCTCGGCTGAGGGAGAAAAACCTCCTGCTTTGCCTGAAAGCTTCGTTCCATTCATCGATGCCATGGCTGATGACGTAGAAGAAGCCAGAGTCAAGGCATGCCTTGCGCAGGATTGATGCAGACGTGGCCGAGCCAGCCCGACCCAAGCGCATCCACCTGAAGGTTTAATATATTTCTTTCATACGAAATGTGTTAAAATCCAGAGCTTGAATCAGCCTCCGTCAAATGATGACAAGATATCTCATCTGCCAAAGTCCCACTGGCAAAGTAACCAAGTCTACCACCCACTTATAATGCATACATAGTGGATAGGTCGGATGCAACTCATCACGTTGCCGCACTAAAGAGTAAAGCTGACAGTCCCTGCAAGTCTCCACAAAGTGGGAAACATCTTTATACATCCCTTTCCACCAGTATCTTTCTTTGATTTTCTCATAGGTAGCCCACACACCTCTATGACCAGCCCAAGAACTCTCATGAAACTCTCGCATAATCTGTATCTGCATCGCTACCTCACAAACTACTCTCAAGGGTAGGTTGCCTCTCTTCTTTGGATGCTTCCAAAGAAAACAATCTTTCAAGAAATACCCATAAGCCTTTCTTCTGATTTTCTTGAATTCATCATCTGTCCAATCAGCTCTTCGAGTCAATGAACTTAGATACTGTCCAATTTGCAGCCACTCATCAACATAGAGTTCTTCAGTAAAGGCTTCAATAGTAGATACATGACAATCATGAACAAGGACAGAAGCTGCAAACTCTGTCTCATCATCTTCTGCAAAAGCATTGACTCCTCATCCTCATATCTCGCTCTAGACAGCATATCAGCAACTAGATTATCTTTTCCTGCTATGTGTCGAAATTTTGGATTCAATGATTTGATGTAGGCAATCCACCGAAGCATCGCTATATCTGGAGTCGAATAGCTAGTAATCATGCCAAGCAAAGGCAAACAATCTGTTTCCACAACAACTGAAGCACCAATAAAATACCCTTTATCACACTTCAGTGCAGTGACTACTCCCCACAACTCTCTTTTAATGTGCGGATATCTCCTCTTCCGCTCATTAAGAACTTTAGCTCCAAAATGGATTGCATATCTATTCCCATCAGCATCGTCCTATCCCACTGCCCAACCTATGCCAATAGGGCTGGTATCAACTATCAACATGATTGGCCGTCCACACTGATAATCTGCCTTGCGAAGAGTAGGAGCTGACTGCAATAGCTTCTTAAGTTTACACATGGCTTTCGAATGCTTCTCATCCCAATGAAACTTCTGCCCCTTTCGAAGCAGCTGATAGAGAACATCTGCTATGTGAGAAAAATGAGGAATCCAAATCATGAAAAATACACAAGCTCCCACAAATCTCCGCACCTCTGAAGTAGTCGAGCAATACTCTGCAATCCTACTTATGGCATCCACCTTTGCAGGTGAAGGCTTCCTGCCATAATAACCAACCATATGCCCAACTATGATGACTTCATTAACACCAAAGATAGATTTCAGCCCTGAAAGAGTCAAATTCACCTCCTCTAATCGTGTCAATATTTGCTCACAAGCAACCAAGTGTTCAGCCACAAACTGTCTACATCCTCGCAAATCAAGACTCTCATTCTTTTCTTCTTCTGCACAACCCTTAATAGGCACATCATCTAGGAAAGGCATGGTATACTGTGGAATATATTCTCATAGAACTCTATGCATAGCATTCATCATATGAGCAACTGAGTTGGTGGCACCTTGAGGCAAGGTACACATCCTCACAAGACCAATAGGTGTCCGCATAGTAGTAATATCCCTGCTTTCCAAGGCAAGCTGAAATTGATCATAACCAGAATACAAGTCACCTAGGGAATAGATGGCTCGTCCTGCAAAAGCCTCAGCAAAGTCATCCACAACTGGACATGTTCCCACATTCCTGATTGTCACTCTGTTCACGGGCTGCATATCCTGAATAAATCTCAAGGTACCATTCTTCTTTGGTACAGTAAACCACCTGTTAGGATAGGGCGCAGAAGAGGGTTCCAAAATCCCCATTTAATCTTCTCATTCAAAAACTCTATTAGCTTTGGCAAGTGTGCTCTAGGCACAGGTATAGGACGTATATTCCATGGCACATGAGGGACAGTGAAGATGACCATAGGCGCAACCAATTCGGGACTAATGCAGCCAATTTCATGAGGAAAGAAAGCAAATGCCTTACCATGTCATCCAAGCATCTCTCTAAAACATTCTTTTTCCACTGGAAGCAAGAAATCAACATTTCCAATCTTCAATTCTGCAAGAGTTTCAGCTGTAAATTTATGTCCAATGTTTGCAGGATCTCTCAACATAGGCTGCTTCATAGCTTTTTCTATATGCTCATCACTATCAGGAGGAAGTGGCCCTGCAACCGACTTAACCTTCTTATCAACTGTTTTATACTTCGTGTCAAACTTGGCATCAGTCAGGCACTCTTTTCTTTGCTGCAATTTCTGCAATTTTTCAGCAACTCTCAACTCTGTTGGATGAAAGATCTCAGCCCTTTGCTCTATGGACTGCATGGGTGTAGCCTGAAACTCTGTATGCTGAAATTTTTCAGCATTAAACTCTGTTGGCTGAATGGTTTCAGCCCTCTGCTCTATGGACTGCATGGGTGCAGCCTGAGACTCTATATGCTGAAATTTTTCAGCATTAAACTCTGTTGGCTGAATGGTTTCAGCCCTCTGCAACTCTGAAAGCTGATCAAGATCAGCCATAGATTCGGTTTGCTGAGTTTTCTCAGCCTCTGACTCTGTTTTCAGCATAAAATCAGAAATTTCCTAATACATATCCAAGGTTTGCACAGGTATGATCTTTGAACCCTTACATACATGAGTTTTCAGCATATTTCCCATCTCAAACAATGTATCTGCATAAGACATTCCTTCATACATCGCATCCACATGCTCTTCTGCTTGCAAAATACCTGCAGTCTTCAACTCTTTCTCCTTACGACCAATGTACTGCCTGGCAGCTCTAGACAAATCTGAAATTTTTTGATAACTCACTAAACTATCTGAAGAAAAACCAACAAAATTATTGGAGAAAGACTGGCTGCTAGGAGGCGAGATCTCCTCTTTTTTCCGCACTGTACCACTGGCGTCTTGCAAGACAGCGGTATCTAATGAAAATGCAACTCCTTCGCAGGTAGTGGTGCCTCACGCAAGAAGTCCCTGTTTCTCGGATGATTTACTCCAACAGTCATAAACTGAACAGCTCGCATACCATCCTTACTGTGTATCCGTGCATAGGCTGAGCCATCATCCATCACTTTCGTCTCCATTCTTGCTTCTGTAATGAAAGGCTATCCAAGAATAATCGGATAAGAGCAAGAATCCTGAACAAAACAATGATAATCCTCTTCAACATTACCAATAGAAATTCTGATGCTCGGACAAGCAGCATACATATCACCAGAAGTATTATTGGCTGCTCTCATGCGCTAGCCATGCTCTGCATCCATAGGCCACTTGCCACTCTCATAAACACCTCGAGCAATAAGATTAATCTCAGAACCATGATCGACTAAAGCGACCAAAGGAATCTGTTTCTCTCCAATCCTTACCACCGTCTCAGTGGTTGCTCTAGCCCAATGACTGCGTGAAAAATGGCTGCGAGGAATGAGGATAGGGGTTTCATCATCTTCATACTGCATAGGCTGAACTATTTTCTCCAACTGTGCATTGACAGAAGCATTCTCAAACATCATTGCATCATCATGCTCTTCTCCAAGAGCTCCATACCATAATCCCTGTAAAGCAGGTCTTTCCATCGCATGTCGTTTCCTCCGCAAAAGATCATGCATCTGATCCTGTATTTCTTTTCTTACAATCCCAAGAGCTTCACCAACAGTAAAAGTGATTTCACTATTCAAAATTCTTTCATAAAAAATCTTACTCATATCTGTCTGCATATCAAGGTCCGACAAGAGCTTGAATCCTGGCTCCTTTCTTGGTTGCCTCTTCTCTTTCATCTGCTTGTCTCCCATAGGTTGTTCAGGACCTGATTGAGCTAGAGAACTTGTCATAGGTGGAGCTGTAACAAGTGGCGAAACAAAGTCACCCCCTCTAGTATTTTTGGAGGTGCTGAGACCCTCCTCATCTCTTCTTCTCTTTTCCTCAACCATGGCATCTAAACCCTGTGTTTTCACCATATAAGTAAAAATAGAGTACCTGTCAATAGGAGAATCCCATCCCGTTTCTCCTCCAATGCTGGAGCCCACACAAGTCATAGTGGATGCCTGAACTTTCCCTCTTCTCGCTATCTCCAAGACAGAGGACCATAAAGTAGAGTCTCCATCTGATTTCTGCTCAAGCTGGACTCCATAAGTTGAAGCATCTCCTCTAACACTCACATAAGCTGATCACGCAGCCATATCATCAACGAGCTTCTTCATGCCTCCCTTACCAAAGTTCGTGTCAAGAGGAGCACGAGTCTCTGTCAGCCATATCTTCCCATCTTGTCCCCAAAACACTACGTTCTTCTTACGCGCTTCCTGAAAAGCATCACAATCTTTGCAGTGTTGGTGCTCTGTACTAGCGCACCAAATACATCGTCTCCCTTTTCTTTGGCCAGCTGGAAATGCAGTCACTGGAGCAGGTGCTACAACAAGTACTGACATAAGTTGCTCTTTTAACTTCCCAACTTCAGACTTGACTGCCTCTATCGTCAAATCTGCCAAGCCTTTAATAACATCATCTACGGATAAGGGCACCGGAGCAGCAGGAACTGGTGGATTTACAATAGGAGGAGTAGGCTTAGGCATAGAACTTGCAGCAGGGGTAGAAGTAGAGGTCTCCAAAGATTTTTCAGAAACAGATCCTGTATTACGATGCAATCGTACTCTCCTGTGCTGCTTCTTAACAAGAGCATTCACAGCATCAATGACATGTCTCCACTCGGTCTTTAAACCTGAATCAGTAGCTTGATCTTCCAAAAGATCATCCAATTTTTCCTGTAAATCAGCATCAGCAGCTTGTAAAAACAATTCCACTTTCTGCATCTCCAAAGCTTGCTGCTCAGTTCCATCCAACTGATCGTAGCGGCTCTCAAACTCTTGTAGAAGGGCGGTAAACTGAAAGTCCCTTATTAGGCATAGAAACCCATGCTAAGAAATTCCTGCTGTTCATAAGACCTGTATCCTCCAAGAAATATTCATCTTTTAATGCCTTCTTAAACTCTGTCCAACCAGCATGTGTCCCTTGAATTTTTGAAATTCGGACTTCAAGTGCACGAACCACGATCCGCAAGAAGTAGCGGCTCCAAACATCTTGAGAAACCCCAAAAAACTTCATCTTTTCTTCATACAAATGCAGGTAAGTTGAAACTTGTTGGCCGTTGAACTGCTTCATCTCCTGTTGGACAGCTTTCAAGGCATCCATGGCATCACTATCACGTTTCCCGTGAGCTTGCTGCTACATATAGGTTGTAAATGACTGAAATAGATGCTTCATGACATTGTCTTCTGTCATCTCTTCTTGCGAGTCTCCCATCTTGCTGAAAATTGACGTAGCACTTTCACGTCGGGTTCACCAGAAATGTCGTAGAGTTCGTGCAAGAGCTGCAGAACACGGGGTTCAAGGTACAGCAAGGAAAGAGGCTAACAAGATGATCTCAATAACTCAATATTTGATGCCAAAGATCACTATATTGCTTGTCAAGTAAATTACATGGGGTCCATGTTCACAAAAATTTGTAGTATCTCATAACCAGCTTTGCATTTAGGTGTTCAAGAACAGTTTTTCCATTGGCACATAGGCTTGATGAGTTTAGCTGGGCAGCAATCCCTGTGATCAGTTCTGAGAAATTCATACATTGCCAATACATTGAAGTTCTGTGAGCAATTGGTATAACATACAAAAACTGCATTCCCTGTAAAACTGTGGTATCAAAGTACAACTAGTACAACTGAGCCATCAGCCATACTTCAATTTGGTCATTAATTGCTTCAATAGCTCGGAACATAAGAAGCTTATTTCACCTCAGGCCGTGGTATCTTTTTGTAGTCAAAGGAATGAATATCTATCTTCTGCTGCATTGCCTTAAGCTCTTCCTCCAAGTCTACTTTCTTATTCTTCCGAAGCATTCTATCACCCACAGGACCTTCACGAGTGAACCCCTCTTTGTCTTTTATATTCTCCCACTCTTGTTCATCACGTGCAGCTGCTACATCTCATCTTCCTTGCTGCAAATGTGCAAGACCATAATAGCCTACATTGGTCAAAGAGATGAGTGGCAATCCTACGTGAAAGAAAGGGCTTCTTCTGCCCAGCCTTTTAAACCATGAGCTAATGGTGCTTGGCTGAACCATCTGATGGGCATCCACTTCTATATGCTTCGTTCTTTGGTTTGCCGTGCAGTGTCCAAGGTCTCGCCGCCGTAGGGGGTGTAGCCTCGATTCTTCTTGTTGCGGAAGACCTTCATCTTCTTCTCTCAGTTGAGGGAGAAAAACCTCCTGCTCTGCCTGAAAGCTTCGCTCCATTCATCGACGCCATGGCTGATGACGTAGAAGAAGCCGGAGTCAAGGCATGCCTTGCGCAGGATTGATGCAGACGTGGCCGAGCCAGCCCGACCCAAGCGCATCCACCTGAAGGTTTAATACATTTCTTTCATACGAAATGTGTTAAAATCCAGAGCTTGAATCAACCTCCATCAAACGATTAGCATCAAACTGTGGATTCGATTCTTCCTCTCCACTCGACATTCTCTGTCCAGGATAGCATCGACTCATGCTCGGCTTCACAAATAAACAAGTCCTGGAAGATCCTGCAGAGCGCCGACTCCATAGGAATTGATGTTTTTCTTCACAAATCCTTCCCCTTATCTCTGCTTTTTTTTTCCAGCTTTCCAACCCCATCATGGAAGACTTGCTTGCCGAAAATGCCTCTGCTCGTCGCCAGCCAAGGGACTCCCAATCCATCCCACCTGCTTTGTTCTCTTCCCCAAGTGTGTGTTAACTTTCTGGTCGATGACATCAACAATGACAACCAGCGCTTTCTTCTTGCTTTTCCCTCCGAAATTCCAGCAGCAGCCAGCTCCCGTATTTTCCTCTTCCAGTTATTTGAAAGAGCAACTAAGTTTATTAGATTTGTCACTTGGGTCTTCGTGTACTCTGGATGAGCACGAATCCAGTGAATGTATTCTGTCTCAAGAAGATAAAATGCCTTAATATAAGCCTCAATGACATGCAAATTTGCGACAAGCCTGTGTGGAGCTAGATGCCACAATCCATTTATCAAAACCTGAAGGTCTAGTGACATTAGAGCACGACCCTCATTAGTACATTTCTTGACGCGCGAGAAACATTCAAGTAGAACCTTAGCCAATGTATCCACTCCATACTCCAAAACCATTTCTCGAGCACTCCTGAGGTGAGAGAGTTTCAAAATTCTCCTGCTTCAACCTTCCCCACATTCAACATGAGCTTCAAATGATGAACAGCTAACCACTTCATCGCAGCATCCACAGCGAATTCCCGAGCCTTCCTTCGATTCCACAATATCCTGCACTTTTCTTGGAATTCATCATTGTAATTGACAACATAATATTACTCTTTGGCATCAGTTTTTCATATTTTTCTAACACACACACAACATGCATACAAACTGAAACACACACAAACACAAACACAAACACACAAGTGGAGTATGTACATTGGATGCAGGTACTGAAAGGAAGGGAAGATAATGCAGCAATCACACACAATGAAACACACACGAAAAGATAACACAGATGCACAACAAAAATGGAGGTGTTTACGGCTCGGATGCACAGCAGCACGACACCAGGCAGCCATTGGAGAAGCGAAGGGTGGTGATGGAGGGAAAAGGAAGCAAGCAGACGCCTGGTAAGATCTAATCATATGGGTATTTTGAGGTAGCAAATGCCTATAGCCCCCCTTCTCCTTAAAATTCGTCATGGTACAGGTCGCCATACCCTTTTTTTTTCTTTAGGCAAAAAAAATGGACTCGCCCCCCAATCTTCAAGTTTTTTGGGGCCCCAAGGGGAGCTCCCAAGGGTCAAACCCTTTTAGACATCCTTAAGTCTTTTTAGACTTGGCCGCCTTTCGGTCTTAGGCTCGGGCACTCCCATTCTCGCGTTCCGCATCCGATTTTAGATTTGTAAATTTTTCCTCGACCGTCTTGATGTACCACACTACCTAGCACTTTTTGATATCCAATCCGATAGTCAGAATAATTATGAGAAATCTATAACTCTCAGCTAGTGTATCTTTAAAGCACTTTAGGAACCCAATGGCTGCTTGTTGCTTAAAATTGACTCGATTGCCTATGACGCCTTTGACGGAGTTTATTTTTCCCTTGAAATGCAGTTTTTTTGAAAATTTTTAAGCACTTCACAGATTCAAAAATCATCTCTCATTGGCGACCACCACGGGATAGGGCGATTCAGCCTGTCCAATCCCACAAATAGATCTACACATAAACACAACCACAAAGAGCATAAAGCTGATACAAAAAATACTCAACAAAACACATCACAGCTCTCACCCTACCCCTGTCAAAACCAAGGCATGAAATCCATGAGGAGTAGGCCTAGCATAATCTAACAGAAAGCCTAAAGCTAGTTGCTAATTAGCTACTCCAACACGACCAAGCTAAAAAGAACTATCAAAGAGGTCATCCTCAATGGGGGTCTGAACTACCTAGCTAACTAAGTACAACTCAACAAAGAGCTCCTACGAGGCGAGGACTCCTATAGCCTGATCAAGAAATATTTTCTTTTAGCAAAATTGCCCTTTTTGGCCTTTATTTTCCATACTCAGGCGTGTAAAAAGGAGTGAGTTGAGCGTAGTGACCCAAGGAGAACAGGGCATCGGCTTCAGGTCTTGTCTTGGTACCCAAGAACCTACCAAGCCCTCGCAAGGCAACATTTTATCCTTTTCTAACGATCACTTTTATTTTCGCTCCAAACTTCTCTTATTTTTTTATTTTGTCGACTAGATCCCACCTCCAGGAAGAGAAGGCATTGGCCCTCAGGTCTTGCTCAAGGATTTTGCTTTCTTTCCTGTTCTATTTTTATAGAGAGATTAGAACACATTTTTACACACCTCTATAGTTTCATATATTTCCTTCCACATATTTAGGGTTTTTTACTTTGTATCATCATTTTATCTAGCAAGTTTCTCTAACTGCCTCATACTAACAGAAACTCCTAGAATGGCTACCTAGCAGGTCAGCAGGACAGGGTCACTAGGGTTAATGTCTAAAATAGGTCTTTCAGTGCTTGACAATGCCTTTGTAGGAGGCAATGACTACACAAACCTTCTCAAGACATACATAACCCAAACCTAGGACTTCATGCCTTGATTACCAGTCCCCAACAAACAAAAAGAAAAAACCCCTTACATACACATACATCATTATTTGCTTAAGGGAAAGGACTTGGGAAGGGGGACGAAACCACCTAGAATGGCCATAAGAAACTCTTCCATAGCAAAGCCTCCCTCCAGTGTCTTTTGTTGCGATATTTACAATCACACCTACTTTAGTCCCTTTGTGAGAAGCAGTCAGGGCTCAGGACCAGAATCCCATATGCATAGTGGGAGAAACTACCACCACTCAATTCCTATAAAGCATTGTACTTGCACTCTTTTTCTAATGCAATGATAGTACTCTTTTCTTTCCAGTAAAGTGTCATGTCACTGTCAATACACAAGATTGTGTTTATAAGTCCAAGTCTCAATCTTGGAACCTAATTAACTTGTGTAACAATTTGTCCTAGTTAGGGTCAATGTCTTCATGAGTTTCTTTTTCCTCTTTCAACCTCCATAACTTCCGCATCTGCCATGCTCTAGATCCTGTGTATCTCACATGGTATCAGCGCTCAGTTGAGCATGGCCCAACTCTCCTTTCACTCCTCTTAGCTCCTTTCCATCTTTTCTCAACTCAGTTTGAGTACTAGACCCTATCTTCAACTTCATTTGCATTCATACCTTCAATGAAGCTTCCATGGTAGCCATAGCCAGTAGCACCTTGTGAGCTTGAAGCTTTCATATCTCTCTCCACAAGCTAAATCTCTTTGAACTTCCTTCTAGAGAAGTGTTTCTCTACTTCTAGAGCTCCTCCTTGGCACCTCAATCATTGAGATTGGGAAACTATAGCTTCAGCATTGCCTCTTTTCTGAGTTGCTACCATAACTGTGTCTGTGGACAGCACCTAGCTACCTCTGTTGGAGTAGCCATATCTCATCAACCAGGACATATCTCTTCAAGCTTTCTTCTCGAAAGTTGTTCTTCAGGTCAAGATGCAACTTCTTGGCACAAAAATCAAGGAGATTGATACACACCATACCCGAAATTTGCATTTTTCCAAATCTGGGAACAAATTTTGACAATGACCACTTTGAAGGCTTAGATCTCTCAACTCGGGCAAAATGAATACAAACCCTTTTAGAGGGAGCTAAGTGTCGGTACCACAAACATGATGGAAATCTAGAGGCTATAGCAGGTACCTCACAAAGCGTACAGAGGCTGTAGTACAAGGATACCTGAGGAGTATACAAGTTTATGTTTGAGGCATTAGGGCTAGGAAATACAAAACTAAAAAAGTCTATCTCAATAGAAGGACTGATGAGGTTTGTCCTTCTCCTGGTGGTCTTCTTCTTCTTCTTCTTCCTTTGCTCCATTTTCTTCTTCTTTTTTTACTGCAACTAGATAGGCCTTTTTCTACGACAACCTTTGGTGTTTTTGCCATGTTTATGGTGTGCCCACACTTTGCAGGTGTTGCTTTCACTAGATAGGCCTTTTTCTATGACAGCCTTTGGTGTTTTTGCCATGTTTATGGTGTGCCCACACTTTTCAGGTGTTGCTTTCACTAAAGCCTCTACACACTGTACTTTTTGTTGTGATTGAGGAGGGGTGTTGAGATATTTACAATCACACCTACTTTAGTCACTTTGTGAGAAGCAGTGAGGGCTCAAGACCAGAATCCCATATGCACAGTAGGAGAAAGTACCACCACTCAATTCCTATAAAGCATTGTACTTGCACTCTTTTTCTAATGCAATGATAGTACTCTTTTCTTTCCAGTAAAGTGTCATGTCACTGTCAATACACAAGATTTTGTTAATGAGTCCAAGTCTCAATCTTGAAACCTAATTCACTTGTGTAACAATTTGTCCTAGTTAGGGTCAATGTCTTCATGAGTATCTTTTCCTCTTTCAACCTCCATAGCTTCTGCATCTGCCATGCTCTAGATCCCACGTATCTCACATCTTTTTCAACGTGTATGATGGAATCACTAAAATAGAAAACCATTAAATGTACCTATACCAAACAAGCATATGGCCCTCTTGGCATAGAGAAATAGCACGTTTTAATGCAAATTAACTGGCCCTCTTGGCCTTATTAAGTCAAACATTAAAACCTTAAAGCAACTGGCCCTCTTGGCCTAATGAGATCAAACAAAACAACATCTATGCATGCCTCCTTGGAATAAGGCAGATATACAAAAATACGCTTCATTCTGAGGGGAAAAATAGGGCTCTCAGCCCTAAACTAGATGCATCAAGTTGTGACCCATTCCTGCTGCATATATAGCAAGAGGAGTACGCATAACATGTCCTCTCATCAGCCTATGGATCCAAGATAATAGTGGTAGATGGGCCTTGGCCATTCTTTGCATTACCCACATCAACCATTTCCTGCCATATAATCCATGGTCTTATAAAATTCCCCACAAACAACCAATGCCGGTCTCATTATCAATAGCGACATCTGGACTAGGACCACAGTTGAAGAAGAGGTCCTCTTTATAATAAAAATTTTCTAAGGAATCCACAAACTGATTCCAAGAATATGGGATCAGCTGAATAGAGATGCTCTCAAATTCATAAAGTAGGGTTATAGTAGTTCAATGATACATGCAAAGGAAAGGATTCTAGATTGTGTATGTCCCATTTAGTTGATTTTAGATTAGCTGGGAACCCCCTTTTACTAACACCTGCTGAATACCACCTTTCTTGGCAATATTTAGTCCCATAATCAAGGCTTTATACTCTGCCATGTTGTTAGTGAATCCTATCCCAAGATAAATAGCTAATTTCATTGTAACTCTGCATCGGGGATCTCGGATAACTACTCCAATGCTCCCTTTTTTATTAGGGACCCACAACGCCCCATCAAATTATAATATGTATGTCCACAATGGGTTTAGACAGCAACCCATCAAGAACATTTCCCCATAGGAACACGTTTCACCCACCCAAGAAAACAAAACCATCATTTTACCCTAAAAAACCGTATTCCAGGTCTTGCGGGATTTAAATAGTGGATATAAGTCATCAAGAAATTGGAACTTTTTGATAAACAACCATTAAACTTGATGCAGCCAACACACAAACAAATTTTCATTTTCACGTGTATTGATAGTTTCTTCTTTTTTTAAACTAGTACTAATGCATGCATGTCAAAATACTAGGGGCCCCTTCTAGGATTATAGTAATATCACTTCCATCCATACAAAGCTCATGAATTTTGATCATGCTAAATGTAGTTCTATATTATAGCTAGCCTTGTATCTTTGATATAATGTGCTTGATCTCAACCTTGAAAATTTAGTTGAAGAAAGGCCCAAAACACAAAGTCTACCTTGGTACTAATATTCTTGTGCCTACATTCCCATGTTATTGTCCCTCTTTAGAGCTTGTTGGCTATCAATGTCTCTTGAATCATTGGATTTGCTAGTCACACTAGGATCCCAAAGAAGCCATTGCTCCCCTCTCTAGATTACACTAGGTTTCCTATATATGTAATAACCATATTATAATAGCCTCCGTTTTTCTTCACATCAACCACTCAGTCCATAAACAACACAAGACTCCCAAAAATCATGCAACATGGTACTCACTAAGGATTTAACTTCGTTCCTCCCCACAATAGATGGCACCACCTATTTTTCACAAGAAGGCATCCTCATGTAGAATAAGCATATCTAGAATTTGCAACACTACATCTTGCCTTGATCACTAACCCATATGACATAAAATTTCTCTAGCTTGAACCCATGAATATATACTAGAGTATTGAACTACTTATAAAGGCAAGGAAGAGAAGGTAATGCCCCCCAATAAGGCTAAATCCATGACACAACTGAGAAATAGCAAAAACATTTAGTAGCATGACTTTTTCCCATCATAGACATAGAGCATCATGACACCACCACTATTCTTTTATGTAAATGCACATATTGATAGAGTGGCAATGATATGACTACACCTCATGGCATCCCTTCTTCATCCTTAATGTGTAGATATTTTATAAGATATGGGGGATAGTAGATCATATTCATGTCAAATTTATTTATTTTAAAAAAAGGAAGGGAGGAGGAAGAAAAAGAAGCATGATAATACCACAAACTCAGGGCATATTAAGGGCAGGTCATCTCAAGCATGTTTGATAGACCTGTCACCCTCCTAGACCTAGCATCCCACCAAATTCTACCCCAATTGGTTCTCAAATGTGGGACAATGTTTTGAGTAATCTTGGAACTTGATCTAGCTCCCAATTTAGAGCATGTGCATCCCAGGTTGCATAGGAGAGGTAGACATATTCCTCAAGAAAAGTACACTAACATGACAGGTACATTAGTGCATTTAAAACCATCAAGTTGAGTGGCCTACACCTTTGGCTTCCTATAACCTCCTCCACCTTTGGTGACTATCATTATCGTCTTCATCGTAACCTACAAAATAGCACCAACCCCACATTTCCTTTACATCCTCAAATAACCATTTTTCTCTAGGATCTCTTCATCACAATCAACCTAGAAATTCTTGCCATATACATTGCTTTCCTATGGTACTAGTGCTATGGGAGTAGCCCTAGAGTAGGAGGGGGGAAAATTTTAGCAATATGATAAGATGAAGAAAGAGAGACCATGGAAGGACCACAGTCTTTTTGCAAATTTCTATTTTTTGTCAATGTATTGAAAGATTTAAAGAGAGCCCACTATCTCCCTCGTGTGCAAACTATATTGAAAAGTGAATAGCACTTAAGTTAAAGATATGTAAATGAATAGATCTAGGGGCATACAAGGAGGAGTGATTGGTCACTTGGCCAAAAAGGGGGTTAGAATGTCCAAGGGGGATGGGGAAACTCTAACCCTAAAAATTTGTATAAAGAGGATGAGAAATAAAGAACAAAATATTCTTATGTTTGCTAACTTTTTGGCTCTTGTGTTCTTGCTTTTGTTTTATGGGAGAGAGAGTGAGAGAGAGAGCTTCAAATCAAGGAAAAGAGAGCAAGAGTGTGCCGTGAGGGACTAAGAGTGAAACCCCCATCTCTTCTTGTGTACTCTCTCATGTCTTATCCATGCTTTCTTCTTGTGTGATGAGGATCATAGAGGGTTTGAGAGTCTGAGCGCATGTCAAATATGCTCAATGCCCTACCCTCATAATGTGCCACCAATGATCCATGGTGCTCAAAGTTGTAAGGTGGGTTATGAGTAGAACCATGTGTAAGCTTGGACATTAGTGGGTTTTGACTTGTATGTCAGATAAGGTCTATGTGGCTTGATGGCCAAAAGGTGATTGTTGTGGGTCTAGCCTTTGGGTTACATAGAGTAATTAAAGTTGCTAGCAACTCGAGGCACACCGCATTGAGTTGCGAGGTAAGGAAGTTATCAAAGACCCCTATTTCGAGTCCTAGGGCTATGGAAGTAGTCCTTGACTAGGGGTAGGTGTAATATTTCCGCGTATCCGTACCGTAAATATTAACCTTCCGCATACCGTGTAAACCCTGTGTAAAGGGTATCTCTTGCATTGAAATTATTGACAGTGTAATGTGTGACCCGCGCGCGTGAAATAGGGTCCTCTACAATGGTAAATCAAAACCCGGAGTTCAAAAACCGCAAGAACCGCAAAAACACCCTCTTGGGAGGGGCAATTTAATTAAATTAATGCAAATTTTCTTATATTTATCCCTTCCCCCAGCCGATGCATGGCTGGAGGAAAGGGAGTGTGGGGGGGGAGGATGGCAAAGTGAGGGTTGCATGGGGAAGTTCTCCACATGGGTGGAGACCCCCTTCCCCACCCCCAAGGCCTATAAAAACACCCCCCATCAAGGGGGTGTGCTTAGGAAGAGGAGGAGAGGGAGACTCTGTGAGTGAAGAGAGGCCGTGAGAAGGAAAGAAGGCCTGTGGGAGAGGGAGAAGATGTCGGTGTGAGAGAAGAGAGGGAAGGCCTGTGAGAGAGGGAGAGAGAAAGGAGCTGTGTGTTGGAGGAGCGGGCCGTGCTGGAGAGGAAGATCGTGGAGGTCGCCGCCAACAAACGCTGCTGCCGCCCAGGCCGTCGCTGCCGCCATCCCCGCCAGCCATTCTGCCGCCTGTCCGCTGGCCAATTCAGGCCACCGCCACACTGTCACGACCCCCCTGCCCACGTTGTCGTGTTGCTGCGCATCTGAGCCATGAACACCTCCATTTTTGTTGTGCATTTGTGTTAATTTCTGCGTGTGATTTATTGTTTGTGTGATGCTTTTTAATAATTCGCATCCAATGTATATATTCCCTTAGTGCATACGCATGATTTTGTTTGGATGCATGATGTGTCACCATTGCTCCTTTCTCACTGAAATCCTCATGAGAGATTGATAATATATAAACTGTCAGAGGCTGTCATAGTGGTTGATTAGGTTGTGAGGAGGATGAATTCCGTCAATAGGATTGAAATGCTGATTGCAAAGAGATGTCAGACATCAGATGTTGCGGAAAATCACTACGTCAGGAGCAAGGAGATGAAAAAAGGCTTTATGCAGAACATGAACAAAAATTAATGCCCTTATTACGAGATTAAGTGGATGATGATGCTGTGTCATAGTGGTGAGGAGAAAAGGAAGGGAAAAAGGAGACTAATTGGGGAAAAGAGTATTTTTGAATGGCAAAAAGAGAGGGAAAAAGAAGGGGATGATCTATCTAGAGGATGGCGGTTGCTATTCTGGGGGGGAACATGAGCATTTTCAGGATGCAATCAGACGCAGACAAAGAAGAAAAGCCCAAGGCATTCTGGATCTTCATCGTCCGACAGTTGAAGGAAAAGGAAGAAATGTTGATCATGTTGATGAAAGAAATGAAGGGAAGGACAACATGGATGAGCTTGGACGTCGGAGGAGGAGAGTGGAGCTGGATACGATGACTCGAATGAGACTGCCGACGAAGCTGATATCAATGTCAAGGAAAGAGTGTTGCAATAACGACGCAGAGGAAGTTGCTACACATGCGGAAGATGGAAGCTATACGGGAAAGCAACAGGAATTTTGATACATTCCAGTGTTAGTGAAAAAGCTAGGAGGAGGGTATCTGGACGTCGTCATCTCCTCTGGCGACCAGTTTGCGTTCTGGGAACCCTGGGACGGCAAGCTCTCTCTGGACCGTAATGGTGGAACCTTGACCGCAGGCCGTGTATTTCGCGAGTACTGGCTCATTCTGAGCAACTGATTGAGCTCAAGTTTCTCTTCTTCCGCAAATATATCCCTCATTTCCAATAATATCGATTTGATTCGATAAGTCGTCGATTGGGCGGTTTTTCTTTCCTGTCTCGTATCGAGAGGTTCTTCAATCCAAGCTCTCTCACATCCGGTTGCACGATAGCAAGGCCGTTCATTGTTTTTGTGCAGGCCAGAGGGCTGTTCATTGATATTGTGTAGGCTTAAGCAAGGGAATCGAGAGGAAGGAAGTAGCCACAGGCACGGAGTTCTTTGATCATGATAGTAAACAGTCTCTCTATTATGTCCAATCGAGCGGGCGATCCTACCTTTCGATAGGATGGGACTCCGCGACGTCAGCGTGCCTTTTCACTTCAAGCTCCAGCTATGTCGATGCTCTGCCTCCTTTCGAACACGCTATCTGTAGCAGCATGGAGAGAAAGCTGAGGGAAAACTTTCCTGATCAGTCCAGAAGAGAAGGTCCTCACTCTCGAATTGAAGACAGTCACAGTATGATTCGCAGCAGTAACGCAGTGTATTTGTGCAGTTCATAAGTGGATTGAAGATATACTCTGAGATGTGTGTCATTAGCTTGTCAACGAAAAGGATTATGAAGAGGGAAAGCAGTTTCCGACTGCCAGTTGCCAGCATCTGTGCTGTGGTAGACATATGCCGCAGAGAACCAGAGAAGGATCAATTACGGGAAAAGCTGTCATAAAACGATTGGAATCTTCTTACAGTGACAATGCAGAAAAGTTCTTCCAAGATCATTTGCTGACATATGGCGCATCAGCAAGGCCAATCTGTCCTCTACTGTCATTGACCAACTCATCAAGTTACTGGATGAGGGAGCTAGCACATTGCCCCTGGTTTTCATATGAATCCTATACAACACTGGGCATTATTTTGGTCTGCACCAAAACAGTTCCCTAAAACCTCTTGAATACACCTCTGAGGATCCTTCGTATTTGTCTTTTACAGCTGCTACAGTCGGGGAACAGTGTGAGATAGAGAAAACCTATGACGTGATTTCTTTACAAACCCTGATTTGTGGGAGGACAACCGATTCAGGAAGTTCAGAACATGCTGATTTCAATCTTCGGATCACTAAAGAGAATCTATGGATTGATGCAAGCTGGAATCCTCCTTGGGTGAGAGTAGTATTATTCCTAATGACACATTTTCAAGCTGTTCCTCTTGATAGTCATCCACTTTTGAAAGAAGATGAGAATGATCATGAAGGAAGTTTACAAGTTGCCGATTAGTGCTTCTATCACTCTTTTATGTATAAGTTGTGGGTACTAGAGGTAGTACCTGGTTCTTTGTAAACAGTGTAAATCCTATTGAGTTTTCTGAGACAGGAGGCCATCCTGGATGTAATGGATGATTGCAGCTAAGTAGACGATGAAGATTAAAGCTTTGATATATGTCTAGATTTTGCTTTCCAGGGAAGACCTGTGAGCTGCCAAGCTGTAGTGATCAGCTCTCTAAGCTTTATACTCATTCTCAGCTATATACCCTTTATAGAGGATATTATTGATTAACATCAGCAGAATCTGCCTATTGAGCTCCCTCAGATGCATATTATGTTCTTCTTAATGGTCCTGGAATTTTAACAAGCTGGATATGACTAAATTCAGAATCTAATTGATTTATTTGGTGCCTTGAAAACCAAACTCTTATGATTATTGTAAAGCTGAGGACAGATTGTCATACTTTGACATTTATTTTGACTCTTCTCTTGTTATAAAGTGAAATTTGGGATTCAATATTTGAGTTCTTCTTGTTAGCCTCATTTCTTGCTGTATCTTGAACCCCGTGTTCTGCAGCTCTCGCACAATCTCTTTGACATTTCTGGTGAACCCGACGTGAAAGTGCTGCATCATCAGCAAGATGGGAGACTCGCAAGAAGAGATGACAGATGATAATGTCATGAAGAACCTGTTTCAGTCATTTACCATGTATATGCAGCAGCAAGTTCATGCCAAACGAGACAGTGATGCTATGGATGCTTTGAAAGCTGTCCAACAGGAGATGAAGCAGTTTAATGGCCAGCAAGTGTCAACGTACCTGCATTTGTATGAAGAAAAGATGAAGTTTTTTGGAGTTTCTCAAGATGATTGGAGCCGCTACTTCTTGCGGATTGTGGTGCGCGCTCTTGAAGGGCGAATTGCAAAAATTCAAGAAGCACATGCAGGTTGGGCTGAATTTAAAAAGGCATTAAAAGATGAATATTTCCTGGAGGATACAGGTCTTATGAATCGCAGGAATTTTTTAGCATGGGTTTCTATGCCTAATAAGGGACTTTCTGTTACCGCTCTTCTGCGAGAGTTTGAAAGCCGTTATGATCAGTTGGATGGGACTGAACAGCAAGCTTTGGAGATGCAGAAAGTGGAGTTATTTTTGCAAGCTGCAGATGCTGATTTGCAGGAAAAGTTGGATGATCTTTTGGAAGATCAAGCTACTGATTCAGGTTTAAAGACTGAGTGGAGACATGTCATTGATGCTGTGAATGCTCTTGTCAAGAAGCAGCGCAGGAGAGTCAGATTGCATCGAAATACAGGATTAGTTCCTGAAAAATCCTTGGAGACTTCTTCTTCTACCCCTGCTGCTGCTTCTTTGCCTAAGCCTACTCCTCCTGTTGTGAATCCACCAGTACCTGCTGCTCCAGTGCCCTTATCTGTAGATGATGTTATTAAAGGCTTGACGGATTTGACGATTGAAGCAGTCAAAGCTGAAGTTGGTAAGTTAAAGGAGCAACTTATGTCAGTACCTGCTGTAGCACCTGCTCCAGTGACTGCTTTTCCAGTTGGTCAAAGAAAAGGGCGACGATGTATTTGGTGTGATAGTACAGAGCACCAACACTGCAGAGATTGCGATGCTTTTCAGGAAGCACGTAGGAAGAATGTAGTGTTCTGGGGACAAGATGGGAAGATATGGCTGACAGAGACTGGCGCTCCTCTTGACACGAACTTCGGTAAAGGAGGTATGAAGAAGCTTGTTGATGATATGGCTGCGCAATCAGCTTATGTGAGTGTTAGAGGAGATGCTTCAGCTTTTGGAGTCCAGCTTGAGCAGAAATCTGATGGAGACTCTGCTTTATGGTCTTCGGCCTTGGAGATAGCGAGAAGAGGAAAGGTTCAAACTTCTACTATGACTTGTGTGGGCTCTAGCATCCGAGGAGAAACAGGATGGGATTCTCCCGTTGACAGGTATTCTATTTTTGCTTATATGGCTAAAATGCAGGATTTAGATGCCATGGTTGAGGAAAAGAGAAGAAGAGATGAGGAGGGTCCTAGTACCTCCAAAAAGACTAGAGGGGGTGACTTTGTTTCACCACCTATTACAGCTCCACCTATGCCAAATTCTCCAACTCAAACAGGTTCCGATCAGCCAATGGGAGATAAGCAGAAGGAAAAGAAGCAATCAAGAAAAGAGCCAGGATTCAAGCTCTTGTCAGACCTTGATATGCAAACGGATATGAGTAAGATTTTTCATGAAAGAATTTTGAATAGTGAAGTCACTTTTACTGTTGGAGAGGCTCTTGGGATTGCTAGAAGAGAAATACAGGATCAAATGCAGGATCTTTTGCGGAGGAAACGACATGCGATGGAAGGACCTGCTTTACAGGGATTGTGGCATGGAGCTCTTGGAGAAGAGCATGATGATGCAGTGATGGTTGAGAATGCTTCTGTTAATCCGCAAGTGGAGAAAATAGTGCAGCCGATGCAGTATGAAGATGATGAGACCCCTATTCTCATTCCTCGTAGCCATTTTTCACGAAGTCATTGGGCTAGAGCGACCACTGAGACAGTGGTAAGGATTGGAGAGAAACAAATTCCCTTGATTACTTTAGTTGATCATGGCTCTGAGATTAATCTTATTGCTCGAGGTGTTTATGAGAGTGGCAAGTGGCCTATGGATGCAGAGCATGGCTGGCGCATGAGAGCCGCCAATAATACTTCTGGTGATATGTATGCTGCTTGTCCGAGTATCAGAATTTCTATTGGTAATGTTGAAGAGGATTATCATTGCTTTGTTCAGGATTCATGCTCTTATCCGATTATTCTTGGACAGCCTTTCATTACAGAAGCAAGAATGGAAACAAAAGTGATGGATGACGGATCAGCTTATGCGCGGATACGCAGTAAAGATGGTATGCGAGCTGTTCAGTTTATGACTGTTGGGGTAAATCATCCGAGAAACAGGGACTCCTTGCGTGAGGCACCACTACCTGCGAAGGAGTTGGATTTTCATTAGGTACCGCTGTCTTGCGAGACGCCAGTGGTACGGAGCGGATAAAAGAGGAGATCTCGCCTCCTGGCAGCCAGTCTTTCTCCAATAACTTTGTTGGGTTTACTTTAGATAGTTCAGTGAGTTATCACAAAATTTCAGATTTGCCTAGAGCTGCCAGGCAGTACATTGGTCGTAAGGAGAAAGAGTTGAAGAATGCAGGTATTTTGCAAGCAGAAGAGCATGTGGATGGATTGTATGAAGGGATGTCTTATGCAGATACATTGTTTGAGATGAGAGCAATGCTGAAAACTGATGCATGCAAGGGTTCAAAGATCATACCTGTGCAAACCTTGGATATGTTTCAGGAAATTTCTGGTTTTATGCTGCAAACAGAGTTAGAGGCTGAGAAAACTCAGCAAACTGAATTTATGGCTGATCTTGATCAGCTAATTGAATTGCAGAGGGCTGAATTCATTCAGCCAATAGAGTTGAATGCAGAAAAATTTCTGCATACAGAGTTTCAGGATGCGTCTATGCAGTCCATTGAGCCGAGGGCTGAATTCATTCAGCCAACAGAGTTGAATGCAGAAAAATTTCTGCATACAGAGTTTCAGGCTGCACCCATGCAGTCCATAGAGCTAAAGGCTGAAATTTTTCAGCCAACAGAGTTGAAAGATGCTGAAAATTTGCAGAAATTGCAGCAAAGGAAAGAGTGCTTGAATGATGCCAAGGTTGACACAAAATATAAAACAGTTGATAAGAAGGTTAAGCCGGTTGCAGGCCCGCTTCCTTCTGATAGTGATGAGCAGATTGAAAAAGCTATGAAGCAGCCTATGTTGAGGGATCCTGCAAATATTGGACATAAGTTTTCAGGGCTGAAATCTGTCTTTGCTGTTAATGAAGTCATCATAGTTGGACATATGGTTGGATATTATGGCAGAAAGCCTTCTCCAGAAAAGATGGATGCCATAAACAAGATTGCAGAGTATTGCTCAACTACTTCAGAGGTGCGGAGATTTGTGGGAGCTTGTGTATTTTACATGATTTGGATTCCACATTTTGCTCATATTGCAGATGTTCTCTATCAGCTGTTTCGAAAGGGGCAGAAATTTCATAGGGATGATGAAGCTGATGGAGAAACAGGTTTACTAGAATCAGAAGATGGACTTGACCTGTTTGTGGAGTTGAATGATCCAGGATAGTTGGCACATCCGGAGGATGCGCAGGTTTAGAGGGGGTGGATGTCGTGTTGCTGCGCATCTGAGCCATAAACACCTCCATTTTTGTTGTGCATTTGTGTTAATTTCTGCGTGTGATTTATTGTTTGTGTGATGCTTTTTAATAATTCGCATCCAATGTATATATTCCCTTAGTGCATACGCATGATTTTGTTTGGATGCATGATGTGTCACCATTGCTCCTTTCTCACTGAAATCCTCATGAGAGATTGATAATATATAAACTGTCAGAGGCTGTCATAGTGGTTGATTAGGTTGTGAGGAGGATGAATTCCATCAATAGGACTGAAATGCTGATTGCAAAGAGATGTCAGACATCAGATGTTGCGGAAAATCACTACGTCAGGAGCAAGGAGATGAACAAAGGCTTTATGCAGAACATGAACAAAAATTAATGCCCTTATTACGAGATTAAGTGGATGATGATGCTGTGTCATAGTGGTGAGGAGAAAAGGAAGGGAAAAAGGAGACTAATTGGGGAAAAGAGTATTTTTGAATGGCAAAAAGAGAGGGAAAAAGAAGGGGATGATCTATCTAGAGGATGGCGGTTGCTATTCTGGGGGGGAACATGAGCATTTTCAGGATGCAATCAGACGCAGACAAAGAAGAAAAGCCCAAGGCATTCTGGATCTTCATCGTCCGACAGTTGAAGGAAAAGGAAGCAATGTTGATCATGTTGATGAAATAAATGAAGGGAAGGACAACGTGGATGAGCTTGGACGTCGGAGGAGGAGAGTGGAGCTGGATACGATGACTCGAATGAGACTGCCGACGAAGCTGATATCAATGTCAAGGAAAGAGTGTTGCAATAACGACGCAGAGGAAGTTGCTACACATGCGGAAGATGGAAGCTATACGGGAAAGCAACAGGAATTTTGATACATTCCAGTGTTAGTGAAAAAGCTAGGAGGAGGGTATCTGGACGTCGTCATCTCC
Organism: Lygodium microphyllum; assembly: GCF_053477565.2. Classification (NCBI taxonomy): domain Eukaryota; kingdom Viridiplantae; phylum Streptophyta; class Polypodiopsida; order Schizaeales; family Lygodiaceae; genus Lygodium; species Lygodium microphyllum. The sequence goes on along the minus strand of NC_141136.1, from coordinate 21,778,401 downwards.
TCTGGCGACCAGTTTGCGTTCTGGGAACCCTGGGACGGCAAGCTCTCTCTGGACCGTAATGGTGGAACCTTGACCGCAGGCCGTGTATTTCGCGAGTACTGGCTCATTCTGAGCAACTGATTGAGCTCAAGTTTCTCTTCTTCCGCAAATATATCCCTCATTTCCAATAATATCGATTTGATTCGATAAGTCGTCGATTGGGCGGTTTTTCTTTCCTGTCTCGTATCGAGAGGTTCTTCAATCCAAGCTCTCTCACATCCGGTTGCACGATAGCAAGGCCGTTCATTGTTTTTGTGCAGGCCAGAGGGCTGTTCATTGATATTGTGTAGGCTTAAGCAAGGGAATCGAGAGGAAGGAAGTAGCCACAGGCACGGAGTTCTTTGATCATGATAGTAAACAGTCTCTCTATTATGTCCAATCGAGCGGGCGATCCTACCTTTCGATAGGATGGGACTCCGCGACGTCAGCGTGCCTTTTCACTTCAAGCTCCAGCTATGTCGATGCTCTGCCTCCTTTCGAACACGCTATCTGTAGCAGCATGGAGAGAAAGCTGAGGGAAAACTTTCCTGATCAGTCCAGAAGAGAAGGTCCTCACTCTCGAATTGAAGACAGTCACAGCATGATTCGCAGCAGTAACGCAGTGTATTTGTGCAGTTCATAAGTGGATTGAAGATATACTCTGAGATGTGTGTCATTAGCTTGTCAACGAAAAGGATTATGAAGAGGGAAAGCAGTTTCCGACTGCCAGTTGCCAGCATCTGTGCTGTGGTAGACATATGCCGCAGAGAACCAGAGAAGGATCAATTACGGGAAAAGCTGTCATAAAACGATTGGAATCTTCTTACAGTGACAATGCAGAAAAGTTCTTCCAAGATCATTTGCTGACATATGGCGCATCAGCAAGGCCAATCTGTCCTCTACTGTCATTGACCAACTCATCAAGTTACTGGATGAGGGAGCTAGCACATTTCCCCTGGTTTTCATATGAATCCTATACAACACTGGGCATTATTTTGGTCTGCACCAAAACAGTTCCCTAAAACCTCTTGAATACACCTCTGAGGATCCTTCGTATTTGTCTTTTACAGCTGCTACAGTCGTGGAACAGTGTGAGATAGAGAAAACCTATGACGTGATTTCTTTACAAACCCTGATTTGTGGGAGGACAACCGATTCAGGAAGTTCAGAACATGCTGATTTCAATCTTCGGATCACTAAAGAGAATCTATGGATTGATGCAAGCTGGAATCCTCCTTGGGTGAGAGTAGTATTATTCCTAATGACACATTTTCAAGCTGTTCCTCTTGATAGTCATCCACTTTTGAAAGAAGATGAGAATGATCATGAAGGAAGTTTACAAGTTGCCGATTAGTGCTTCTATCACTCTTTTATGTATAAGTTGTGGGTACTAGAGGTAGTACCTGGTTCTTTGTAAACAGTGTAAATCCTATTGAGTTTTCTGAGACAGGAGGCCATCCTGGATGTAATGGATGATTGCAGCTAAGTAGACGATGAAGATTAAAGCTTTGATATATGTCTAGATTTTGCTTTCCAGGGAAGACCTGTGAGCTGCCAAGCTGTAGTGATCAGCTCTCTAAGCTTTATACTCATTCTCAGCTATATACCCTTTATAGAGGACATTATTGATTAACATCAGCAGAATCTGCCTATTGAGCTCCCTCAGATGCATATTATGTTCTTCTTAATGGTCCTGGAATTTTAACAAGCTGGATATGACTAAATTCAGAATCTAATTGATTTATTTGGTGCCTTGAAAACCAAACTCTTATGATTATTGTAAAGCTGAGGACAGATTGTCATACTTTGACATTTATTTTGACTCTTCTCTTGTTATAAAGTGAAATTTGGGATTCAATATTTGAGTTCTTCTTGTTAGCCTCATTTCTTGCTGTATCTTGAACCCCGTGTTCTGCAGCTCTCGCACAATCTCTTTGACAACGTGGAGCTGAAGAAGCAGAAGCTTCTTTAAAGAAGCTTCTTTAAAGAAGCTTCTTTAGAAGCTTCCAAAGGGGGCCTCATTAACCCCCTTTCCCACGACACTTTCCCACCCTTTTCCAAAGGCTCTTTCCCACCACCGTCCCGAAATACCCTTCCCACCACAACTCTGAATAGGCCATTAACACCCCTTTCCCGGGAATCGAAGAGGGCCATAAGGATCCCACTAGACCGTTGGAAAAGATCCCGCAATAAGTCTTTTAAAGGCTCTTCACCGCAAGCGACCTACCGTTACAGAATCTTCCGCCTACGAGGAGAGGCAAAGGCCGGAAGGTTGCTCGTCAAGGCAAAACAATCCGTAGGCGACGAAAGCGAATTCAGAAACCGAACCTACGTGTACGATGGCCCCGAAAAGATCCCAAGAGGCGACCGCGGGAGGCTCATCTGCGAATATACAAGTGGACATCTCCCCGACTCCACAAGTCCTGGTTCTTCCGTGTTAATTCCGCATAAGGAAATGATTAGGCGCACTTAGCCCATAAAATGAAATTGCATTTTTCGCTTAAATTTCAAAGCATATGAAAATTGGAAAGAAATACATCTCTTGAACATTAGGTAAGATTGAAATTGTCATGAATTCGAACGATTAGAAGGTTAGATGCATGTAGTTGGTACCTTATCAAGGTAAGGAATCTAAACCTAAGCAAAGAAATGGAATTTATATGTGCATTATTTGTCGTCCTAGATATGGTAGAAATAAGCGTATGCTGCACATTAGGTAACATACTTCTCGTAATGATTTCATAGGAAAAGGTTAGCACCATAAGGTATCATTCGGAAAGAATTAATAGGGTACTAAAGTGAACGTATGACTTGCAAATAGCTTGTAAGATGGAATAAATTAACACTAGTTTTGCATGAGTTTCATCAACTACTTCGTGGCTAGGAGAATGTTATAAATTGCGTAGTCGTCATGAGAAAAAGGTCAATCATTAAGAGCCGCAATTAGGTAAACAACAAGGTTGTAGGTACAACTATTGATGAAAGACTTAGTAGGTCTTAGGAAAAGTTAATAGCCAGATTATCGTGCACCAAGGAAAGATAGGTTATCATGAACCATGTGACACGTAGAGGAAATTAATCGCGTGCTTACGCGTAGTGGTGGAATTGTATCTATTGCTCTTCGTTAGATTTAGATTATTACCCTTGAGAAGGATCATCCTTGTCACGGGACAAGCGTAATTGAATTGACTAAGTAATATAAACCACAAGGATTCGTATAGACTTGACTGAGTCGATATGATAGGAATCCTAAGAGTTAACTAGGATTTAGTGCAAGAATAATTCGACCCCGCTTAAGACAAAAACCGTGAATCTAAGGATCTTACACGCATTCACAAAATGTCGAAGCGATTGGATGTTTATGTAGGAAATGATCTAAGGTTTTATCCTAAGAGTCATAACGAAACTCCGACGGAGTTGCATATTCTAGAATCATGAGCCAAACCTAATTAGAAATGACTTGGAGGATACCCCAAAATCCTGTTACTCAGCTAGGGTTAAATTCCGTGTTCGGAACGCTAAGGAATGGATAGAAGGATTCCGTGGAATAGATGCAATACTTGTGCACAAAGCTGCAATATTGTATAGTTTTGGGATTTGTCCGCAAAGAGTCTTGTCATCCCTCGAAATGAGGTTAGCAAGTTATTGAAAGAATTTAACTTACAAGAGGATGAGTAATCATCCTGTTAACTCACTTTTCTTGGGAAGTAATTGCCAAGGGAAAGGAAGATTAGGCGTTGCCTTGAAGCAAATGACCGACCATAAACTAAAGCGACATGGTCGCTGGAACCTACCACAACTAAACACTAAAGTATGGGTAGGGTATGACCCTAACCCAAGAATGATAGGAATCTTGCCAAGTTGCAATTGATTCCGGAACGAATGCGGATTGCATTCGGAGGAAAGGAGTCATTCCTTAACAGTTTGCCAGCTAAAAGACCACTGAAATTGATTGTGCTTGTAACAGTTTAGAAAGGACTGTTTGCATTGTTTGCTCAAAGAACTAAAGGATGAAAATATATCTAAAGCTTCAGGTTTGTGCCTGAGAGGCAGCTTCAGTTACCCTCGACTGCCTGCCTGACCCTAACCAAGGGGGTTGTGAACCGCGCCGGGAACGTGGACCGAACCCGCCGTGAGAGGTCTCTCCGTTGAGTTCTGCTTGGAGCAGGAGGACGCTTGGGTGCCAGAGGGGGCTCTGGCCGTAAATCCCTCGCCTTCCGGGCCCTGCACAAGAGACTAACGTGACTCGGGATTGGATCTCGAGGCCCGCATACTAGTCTACGGGCGGAAACTTGGATTGGAAATCCCTGGTGGATTCCTGGATAGCCTTCGGGCGGATTATGAATACGCCTACGGGCGGGAACTCCTTGTATTTCAAAGATAAAAGGATAAAATGATAACAAAGAAGTTGTTTGACATTGTTTTCTTTATGTCCTGTGATAAGATTACGTGAAGGAACCAGTGCATAACAGGGTTAATCAAAGAAGCTATTTGTATGTGTCAAACTAATGTGGTAGGTAATTACATAACTAAAACAAACCGAGGAAAGTGCGGAGGATGGACCATGGGTCCGTCCTACGGATGGGTGGTCCCGGTTAGCCGGGAACTTTTCTCAAGATCTTCGATGGACAGAGGATGATCGTCATCACCAAAACAAGCAAGGAGAACAATGACTTGGAAGTACCGATTACCCGATTCAGGCTGTTTTAGGGGAACGGAATGGGACTATGCCTTTTGGCAGAGAGGTCGAGCCTTGCATCCCTCTCGTTTCCCATTCTCCTTGAACCAAGTGCAGCATGAATCCGCTTCAGACCAGGCGTTCTGCCTAAAGTAGTTCGATCAGGTCTGATGCTAGTCGCTGTTAGCAAACGACCAAACAATTCCGTTCGATCCTAAGTGGGAAGCGCCCAGGACACTTCCGTTACGGGGCAGACGTGGAAAGTCCTAGATTGCAAAACCCGCAACATTCCATGGGAGTGCCGGGTGGAGTTTTCTAGACAACCTTTCCGATGGACTGCTAAGACGTGTCCTAGAGGATGTTAGTGGACACGTTACAATTGGTATCAGAGCCGACTTATAATGGAATTGTTTTCATAAGATTTCATTAGAAGTGAAGTAAAGAAATTGTTCCTATCCAAACATTTTCTCATCTTCAATACTGTCTTGCAGAATTACGAGGCGTGGAACAAGTTTTTGGTGTTCCGGATCATGTTCATGACTACGATGCATTCTCCGCATTATAGGCAGAGAATTGGAATGATGAACATCTTGGAACAGATTTATAACCCATCACCTCTATATATAGAGCGAAGATGGACTGGGTCTTCAGGAATCTACTACATAGCTGCCCACCGGTTCACTTATCTACAGACCAACTTGAAGAGGATCAGGTGGTTGGAAGATTTGAAAGTCGTGAAGCTGTTCATTTTTGTGGAAGCTCACGTGAATTCGACTTTGCATATTCAAGGTCGGAGGGTTGAATTAAACTCATATGTTTATGAGGAAGTAACCCGTGTAATTCCAGCTGATAGGATCAAGGTATTGGGACGCCATGGGAAGTATGGTTTCCAGCGGAAAGGATATCCCGAACTTCCGATGAATTATCGATTCCTAAAGATACATGACCCAAAACCCTACTACTACACAGTTCCTGTAGACAAATCCAATACTATATTGTTTTCCCCAAACTAAATGTAATGATTGGATTATCATCGCTCGAGTTGTTGTATGAGGCTACGCCATATAAATATAAATAAGGACTTCTTTTATCACTATCCGATTGTGCATCAAAGTTGTTGCAAAAAGTCTAGTTGCTTCATGAGTTACGAATTAGCTGAACTAAAGATAAGCTAATGGCAATTATCATATAATAACGTTAAGAAAACTTTTTACGCCAGGCACAACCCCAGGTACAGGTTCCAAATTCGCCCCCTACATCAAGTACTACTGTGATCCAGGAGAAGAAGTTCCTCCTCAAACAAATAAAGCCACCCGAGTTTGACGGGAGAGGCAGATTCGTCCAGTCGGACGCTGAGATTTGGATTGAATCTATGGAGGACTACTTCGAAGCCGCTGGCACTGCACCAACCAATCAGGCCATGCTCGCCAAATTAAAACTCACCGGTGAAGCCAGACTATGGTGGAAACAATGGTGCAGGGATCAAGGGATTTCAGAGGGGTCCGTTACCTGGGAGAAGTTAAAGCAAGCCGTGCAAGGGAGATATTTGCCACCCGCATATCGTACACAGAAAATGAATGAGTTCTATGAGCTAAAACAGTTAGGACTCACGCTTGACGCATACTACTCTAAGTTTGTCTCACTCTTGAAGTATGCGCCACGAATGGACACGACACAGCAGGTGTCCAAATTTTGCGCAGGCTTAAATCCACCTGTAAATACCCGTCTCGAATCTATGAGACCATCAGATCTTCAGGATGCACTCATTCGAGCGGCACCCATAATTCAGGAAGTGCAAGCTAAACCAAGGAGTATTAAGAACTGGTCTTATAGCGACCCAAGCGGAGGAGCATTCAGACCCCAGGTTAAGAGAGTTCAAGGCCACAATCAGGGACAAAGAAAGAAGGCAAGGACAAATAACGTCAACAACTTTGTTCCTACTCACGGTAATGGCCGAAACATCCGATGTTTCCACTGCAATGAACTCGGTCACTTCAGAAAGCAATGCCCCAACCTCAGCGAGGGACACCGTCAAGGTATTGGCCACGGTTAGGGAGAGACAATTGAGATCTAGAACCTTGAGAGAATGCCTCGTCCAGTGGCAAGATTATCCCGAAGAGGATGCTACCTGGATGGATGAAAGCTCTCTCAATCTTCAATATCCCCAGTTTATCTCGAGATGAGGACATCTCGATTCTTCTAAGGGGGAGAGAATGTAATATTTCCGCGTATCCGTACCGTAAATATTAACCTTCCGCATACCGTGTAAACCCTGTGTAAAGGGTATCTCTTGCATTGAAATTATTGACAGTGTAATGTGTGACCCACGCGCGTGAAATAGGGTCCTCTACAATGGTAAATCAAAACCCGGAGTTCAAAAACCGCAAGAACCGCAAAAACACCCTCTTGGGAGGGGCAATTTAATTAAATTAATGCAAATTTTTTTATATTTATCCCTTCCCCCAGCCGATGCATGGCTGGAGGAAAGGGAGTGTGGGGGGGGAGGATGGCAAAGTGAGGGTTGCATGGGGAAGTTCTCCACGTGGGTGGAGACCCCCTTCCCCACCCCCAAGGCCTATAAAAACACCCCCCATCAAGGGGGTGTGCTTAGGAAGAGGAGGAGAGGGAGACTCTGTGAGTGAAGAGAGGCCGTGAGAAGGAAAGAAGGCCTGTGGGAGAGGGAGAAGCTGTCGGTGTGAGAGAAGAGAGGGAAGGCCTGTGAGAGAGGGAGAGAGAAAGGAGCTGTGTGTTGGAGGAGCGGGCCGTGCTGGAGAGGAAGATCGTGGAGGTCGCCGCCAACGAACGCTGCTGCCGCCCAGGCCGTCGCTGCCGCCATCCCCGCCAGCCATTCTGCCGCCTGTCCGCTGGCCAATTCAGGCCACTGCCACACTGTCACGACCCCCCTGCCCACGTGGAGCTGAAGAAGCAGAAGCTTCTTTAGAAGCTTCCAAAGGGGGCCTCATTAACCCCCTTTCCCACGACACTTTCCCACCCTTTTCCAAAGTCTCTTTCCCACCACCGTCCCGAAATACCCTTCCCACCACAACTCCGAATAGGCCATTAACACCCCTTTCCCGGGAATCGAAGAGGGCCATAAGGATCCCACTAGACCGTCGGAAAAGATCCCACAATAAGTCTTTTAAAGGCTCTTCACCGCAAGCGACCTACCGTTACAGAATCTTCCGCCTATGAGGAGAGGCAAAGGCCGGAAGGTTGCTCGTCAAGGCAAAACAATCCGTAGGCGACGAAAGCGAATTCAGAAACCGAACCTACGTGTACGATGGCCCCGAAAAGATCCCAAGAGGCGACCGCGGGAGGCTCATCTGCGAATATACAAGTGGACATCTCCCCGACTCCACAAGTCCAGGTTCTTCCGTGTTAATTCCGCATAAGGAAATGATTAGGCGCACTTAGCCCATAAAATGAAATTGCATTTTTCGCTTAAATTTCAAAGCATATGAAAATTGGAAAGAAATACATCTCTTGAACATTAGGTAAGATTGAAATTGTCATGAATTCGAACGATTAGAAGGTTAGATGCATGTAGTTGGTACCTTATCAAGGTAAGGAATCTAAACCTAAGCAAAGAAATGGAATTTATATGTGCATTATTTGTCGTCCTAGATATGGTAGAAATAAGCGTATGCTGCACATTAGGTAACATACTTCTCGTAATGATTTCATAGGAAAAGGTTAGCACCATAAGGTATCATTCGGAAAGAATTAATAGGGTACTAAAGTGAACGTATGACTTGCAAATAGCTTGTAAGATGGAATAAATTAACACTAGTTTTGCATGAGTTTCATCAACTACTTCGTGGCTAGGAGAATGTTATAAATTGCGTAGTCGTCATGAGAAAAAGGTCAATCATTAAGAGCCGCAATTAGGTAAACAACAAGGTTGTAGGTACAACTATTGATGAAAGACTTAGTAGGTCTTAGGAAAAGTTAATAGCCAGATTATCGTGCACCAAGGAAAGATAGGTTATCATGAACCATGTGACACGTAGAGAAAATTAATCGCGTGCTTACGCGTAGTGGTGGAATTGTATCTATTGCTCTCCGTTAGATTTAGATTATTACCCTTGAGAAGGATCATCCTTGTCACGGGACAAGCGTAATTGAATTGACTAAGTAATATAAACCACAAGGATTCGTATAGACTTGACTGAGTCGATATGATAGGAATCCTAAGAGTTAACTAGGATTTAGTGCAAGAATAATTCGACCCCGCTTAAGACAAAAACCGTGAATCTAAGGATCTTACACGCATTCACAAAATGTCGAAGCGATTGGATGTTTATGTAGGAAATGATCTAAGGTTTTATCCTAAGAGTCATAACGAAACTCCGACGGAGTTGCATATTCTAGAATCATGAGCCAAACCTAATTAGAAATGACTTGGAGGATACCCCAAAATCCTGTTACTCAGCTAGGGTTAAATTCCGTGTTCGGAACGCTAAGGAATGGATAGAAGGATTCCGTGGAATAGATGCAATACTTGTGCACAAAGCTGCAATATTGTATAGTTTTGGGATTTGTCCGCAAAGAGTCTTGTCATCCCTCGAAATGAGGTTAGCAAGTTATTGAAAGAATTTAACTTACAAGAGGATGAGTAATCATCCTGTTAACTCACTTTTCTTGGGAAGTAATTGCCAAGGGAAAGGAAGATTAGGCGTTGCCTTGAAGCAAATGACCGACCATAAACTAAAGCGACATGGTCGCTGGAACCTACCACAACTAAACACTAAAGTATGGGTAGGGTATGACCCTAACCCAAGAATGATAGGAATCTTGCCAAGTTGCAATTGATTCCGGAACGAATGCGGATTGCATTCGGAGGAAAGGATTCATTCCTTAACAGTTTGCCAGCTAAAAGACCACTGAAATTGATTGTGCTTGTAACAGTTTAGAAAGGACTGTTTGCATTGTTTGCTCAAAGAACTAAAGGATGAAAATATATCTAAAGCTTCAGGTTGGTGCCTGGGAGGCAGCTTCAGTTACCCCCGACTGCCTGCCTGACCCTAACCAAGGGGGTTGTGAACCGCGCCGGGAACGTGGACCGAACCCGCCGTGAGAGGTCTCTCCGTTGAGTTCTGCTTGGAGCAGGAGGACGCTTGGGTGCCAGAGGGGGCTCTGGCCGTAAATCCCTCGCCTTCCGGGCCCTGCACAAGAGACTAACGTGACTCGGGATTGGATCTCGAGGCCCGCATACTAGTCTACGGGCGGAAACTTGGATTGGAAATCCCTGGTGGATTCCTGGATAGCCTTCGGGCGGATTATGAATACGCCTACGGGCGGGAACTCCTTGTATTTCAAAGATAAAAGGATAAAATGATAACAAAGAAGTTGTTTGACATTGTTTTCTTTATGTCCTGTGATAAGATTACGTGAAGGAACCAGTGCATAACAGGGTTAATCAAAGAAGCTGTTTGTATGTGTCAAACTAATGTGGTAGGTAACTACATAACTAAAACAAACCGAGGAAAGTGCGGAGGATGGACCATGGGTCCGTCCTACGGATGGGTGGTCCCGGTTAGCCGGGAACTTTTCTCAAGATCTTCGATGGACAGAGGATGATCGTCATCACCAAAACAAGCAAGGAGAACAATGACTTGGAAGTACCGATTACCCGATTCAGGCTGTTTTAGGGGAACGGAATGGGACTATGCCTTTTGGCAGAGAGGTCGAGCCTTGCATCCCTCTCGTTTCCCATTCTCCTTGAACCAAGTGCAGCATGAATCCGCTTCAGACCAGGCGTTCTGCGTAAAGTAGTTCGATCAGGTCTGACGCTAGTCGCTGTTAGCAAACGACCAAACAATTCCGTTCGATCCTAAGTGGGAAGCGCCCAGGACACTTCCGTTACGGGGCAGACGCGGAAAGTCCTAGATTGCAAAACCCGCAACATTCCATGGGAGTGCCGGGTGGATTTTTCTAGACAACCTTTCCGATGGACTGCTAAGACGTGTCCTAGAGGATGTTAGTGGACACGTTACAGTAGGAAATATTCCTTGACCAACTAGTAGAGGTGCATATGGAAGGCCAATAGACACATGTGCATATGGAAGGTCAATAGACACATGTGAATATGGAAGGTCAATAGATGCATGTGTACATGGAAGTTCAATTGACACATGTGCACATGGAAGGTCAATAAACATTGGTGCATATGGAAGGCCATTCATCATGACCCCATTCACAGGCTATAAAAGGTAGACCCCTTCATAGCTTTCATGATCCATCCTTTCGCCCAATTAGAGTTACTCCAACTAGCCTTAAGCTCTTCACCTATCCTCTACCTAGATCATTATCTAAGATTTACATTGGAAGTGCACACATGGATAGAGCAATATTTGTATTAGCTTGTTTGGAATTAAAGAAATTTTTTGTTCTCCTCTTATATGTTGTTTACTCTCTTTCTCTATCTCTTGCTCAAATTTTGTTCTCACTATGCCATATAATTTTTACATGATATCAGAGCCTAGGGGGCTTTAGGAATTAAAGATTACATGACAAACAAAAGATTTAATAGCAAGGAGGAGCAATATTGACTTCCGCAAGCAGTTCTGACATATCGGGAAGCAGTTTTGGAGGCATTGCTACTGCATTGGCTATTTAAATAGTAAGGATTCATCTATTAACATTCAGTAAAGGCAGTTTATATTGTACAAACTATACTTTGTGAAAGTTTAAAATCGCTATAATCCTTGGTTCTTATGAACTCTTGGAGATGGTGATGGGGATTGACCTAGAAACACAACCAACCCTTGACACACTGAACTCGAGTGTGATGATTTCTCCAAATATAGATCTTCCACAAGCTTGGAAATGAATAAATGTAAATGCATTTTGTGTCTTAGTTACCAGCTATTCTGATAGTGTTTTGAATTTGATTCAACATACAACAAAGACATCGGAAGTATGGATTGTACTAAGAAAACACAAAATCAAAAAAGGATTCAAAACCTGGAGAATCAACTAGTTGTAGAGAAGTTTTCTGAAGGAGAGATGGTTGAATAATTCATCACTTGGATTAAGAATTTGCATGACCAGATGGCTAGCATTGGGATGCAAAAAACCAGCTTGGAGTTTGCTCGGAGGTGTCTTCGGATTTGTCCACCAAAATTTGATGGATTGGTAACTTCCCTTACTACAAAAGTGAGACATCATGCTTTGACTTTTGAGGAGTTTTTTGTATTATTAATGGAGAAGGATTTGAGGCCGAAAGCTCGAGAAGCAAAAATGGAGATGTTGCATTCTCTGCCAATGCAAAAGGCGAATGTGGCTCCTCCACAAAAAATGATGGTGACAAAAAGAAGAAGGGTGGTAAGAAGAAATTTCAAGGAGAGTGTTTCTATTGCAAGAATAAAGGACATGTAATTGCAAATTATCGAGTCAAGAAGTCAGATGAAAAGAATGGTACCCTTAAAAGTAAGGGGAAGGAGATAGCCAACACGACTGAAGCAAAGCTAGAGTTATTCATGGTGGTAACCATCAAGGAAGTGTACTCCTTGGTAGAACAAGAATCTAATACTAATTGTTGATGGGTGTTGGATAGTGGTGCATCCCGTCACATGACCAACAAGAAAGGTCTATACAGTTTTATGTGAAAGAAAATAGAGAGAGAGAGGAACAAAGGTCAGGCAAGAAGGAGAGCAGCCATGCTCTCTATCCAACTTCATTATCTTCCATACTCTTGTGTGTATACAACCAAAACATACAGAAGTAAAGTAACCTAGATGTAACTATGGTTGAGTCAGTATGACCCAAATCTTATTCAACTAAGGTAACCAAACCAAAACCAAAGGTACATTAGCTTGAATAACTACACTTCCCCTCAAGCTCAAGTGTGGTACTTCACTCCAAGTAGCTCTCTGAAATGACCAAACTTATCTTTACCCAATGACTTGGTAAAGTTATATGCAACTTGGTCTTTTGTCCTCACAAGAACCAAATCAATGTCACTTGCAATCAATTTTTCTCTGATAAAGTGATAATGTACCTCAATGTGCTTAATCCTAGCATGATACATATGATTACTCGCTAAGAGCACACTACTCATGTTTTCATAATAAAGTTTGACAGGCCTGAGTTTCTACATGCCCAAATCATCAAGAAGCTTCATGAGCCATGCTGCCTTACATGAAGCAAGTGCAACACCTCTATACTCTGCCTCAATACTAGAGAGTGCAACTATATGTTGATTCTTACTGCTCTAGTTGACCATACTACTACCAAGGGAAAATGCATACCCACTAGTAGATCTCCTATCATAGGCACTTCCTACCAAGTCAACATATATATATCCTGTAAGCTCCAAAGGCTTACCATGCTCATAGAATAGACCACAATCTGATGTAGCCTTCACATATCTCAAGATCCTCCTCACTACATCCAAGTGAGGCTTCCTAGGATTATGCATGAATTGGCTAATCAGTCCAATTCAATAGCTAAGGTCCGATCTACTAATGGTAAGGTAAATCAGGCTACCCATCATCTGTCTATACATAGTGACATTCTCAATCTCATGCCCAACATCTGCAAGTAGCTTAACATTTTGCTCCAATGGAGTGCTCAAAGACTTGGAATCCAACATACCATACTTGGTTAACATGTCTTGTGCATATTGCTTTTGCAACAACGAAGTACCATGAGGTGTAGAAACAACCTCAATCCCAAGGAAATACTTCATTTCACCCAAATCTTTGACCTGAAATTCAGCATGTAACATTTCCTTGATCTCCCCTATTCCCGTGGCATCATTACCTTTAATGATTAAGTCATCCACATAGATGACTAATATCGCTTCTTTATGAATAGGCTATAATCAGCCTTTGCCCATAGTGAAACCAATCTTTTGTAAGAACACACTTATCTTAGCATTCCAAGCTCTAGGTTTGCTTCAACCCATACAATGCTTTCTTCAATCTACACACACGTGCAGGAAAATCAAGATGTACATAGCCCTCGGGCTAATCCATGTATACTTCCTCAACCAAATCACCATGGAGGAAAGCATTCTTCAGATCCATCTGATACATACTCCATCTTCTAGGTGTTGCCAATGCAATCACTATTCTCAAGGTTGCCATTTTAGCAATGGGGTTGAATGCCTCCTCATAATCAAGACCATATTGTTGTGCATACCCTTTTGCCACAAGTCTTGCCTTGTATCTTTCCAATGTGCCATATGATTTGCACTTTACCTTGTATATCCATTTTCAAACAATAGGCATTTTTCATTCAAGAAAATCAACCAAATCCCAAGTGTCATTTTCAGCCAATGCTGAATATTCCTCATCCATTGCCTTACACCAATGATCATCCAAAATAGCTTTAGAAAAATTTGTGGGTTCCTTGAAGATAGTGACTTTTGACATATATGCATAGTGCCTGAGTGCATAGCCAGTATATATAAGCTTATTCACATGCTTTTTGACTCTTTTTTATCTCCTCAAGTGAGGTACAGTATGAGACTCTCCTCTCTCATGAGGTGGCACATATCTATGTCACACACCAAGAGTCACACTTGATGGAATCCCAAACTCACTATCTAAGATGTCAGTGCCAGGTGAATCATAACCATAAGTGAGTATCCCCGTAACATCATCAAGTTTTCCTTTGCCTTTATCCACATTTCTCCCTCGCACTAACATATCCATGTCAATGGTGGTGGATAAAGGTGCCAATCTCCTCAATCTACTTGAACTGATGTAGTAGCATCTTTAGAAGGCCCAGAAGTTTTTGCACTCTCATTTGTACCTGCATGTACATAAGTCTCCTGACAAACATCATCATCATCCATCAAGATGGTCTTATTCTCATGCCATGAATTCAGCTCATCAAATACTACATCTCTTGAGACTAATGTCTCATGAGTAGAAGGATTGTAGCATTTGTAAGCCTTCCTATCTTGTGCATACCCAATAAAGATGGCGTTTTCTACCTTTGGATCAAACCTATTCCTTCTCTCATCTAGAACATGTACATATGCAAACATCCAAAGACCTTAAGATGGCTAATGTCAGGCTTTATCCCATAAAGCCTCTCATGAGGATTCACCTTATGTATCCATGTTGTTGATGTATGATTCATAACATACACAACACTCATTACAGCCTTTTCCCAATATGCATTTGGTAAGATCTTATCATTCAACATGGCTCTAGTTGATTCCGTAATCATCCTATTTTTCCTTTCTACCACACCATTTTTTTGTGGTGTGTACCTGCATGTCAATTGCCTCTTTATCCCATGGGCTTCCAAGAAGTGATCAAAGTCTTTAGAGACATATTCTCCACCACTATCAGATCTCAAGCATGAGATGTAACAAGCCAATTCTTTCTCCACATGTCTCTTAAAGTCTTGAAAAGCATCCATGACCCCACTCTTGTGCTTCAGCACATACAACCATGTGTACCTACTATAGTCATTTATGAGTGACACATAGTAGCGTGATCCCCCAAGAGATGCATTCTGTGAGGGTTCCTATACATCAGAATGTACAATCTGTAATGATCTAGTAGTGGTGCTTACATGCCCATAAATGGAAGCCTTGATTGCTTCCCAAATTGACATGATTTACATACATGTCCCTATTCCACATGTTTGAACTTAGGGATTCCAAGTATAGCTTGCTTATGTTGCATATTGTTTAGCTTTTGAACATTTACATGACCAATCCTTTTATGCCATATCTCAATGTCCCTTATTGCAACATTGTCATGTGAATACATAGCAGCATTCAAGGTAGGAATTTTTGTATCCAATGTAAACACCCTACCATTTCTTTTGCCTTTAGCAATGAGTTTACCTCCTTGACTATACTGTTCAATGTAGCATCCATCTCTATTGAATCTAACTTGTAGGTTCTATTTAGCCATTTGTCCCACACAAAGCAAGTTTTTGGTAATGGAGGGTACATGTAACACATCATATAGACTCTTTTTCTTGTCACCATGCATCATCAAGGGAATGGTACCTATATGCTTAATGTCATGTTGCGTATCATCCCCTGTGCAAACATATCCATGAGCACCTTCTACCAATGTGTCAAACCACTCTCCATGAGGAGTCATGCGGTTAGATGCCCCTGAGTCCATATACTATACATAATCTACTTTTCCTTGTGTAGATAGCCCCTTCTTCACATGTTGCATAGCAAACAACCTCTCATCCTCTTGCATACCACTAGAAGAGTCATAATTACCATGCTGCCTTCCTCTTGCTCTCTGATCATATTGATTCTTGTAGTAATCTTTAGCTACATGCCCATACTTGCCACAATAATGAAAATTCTTATCTGCATTTTATTGTTGTCCATGGCTCATTTGGGGATGCTGCCAAGTACCTCTTCCTCTAGATGAGTATTCCCCTCTTCCATGAACATTAGAGGCACCTCTATTTTCTTGAGGCTACCTATTTTGCCATCTAGTACCTTGTTGTCCATGGGCTCCATATGCATTTCGAGCTCCTCTTCCTCTAAATTTTGACCTTGCTCTTCCACCTCTACCCCTTTGATTTGAGTAGAAGACATTGTCCTTGCTGTTCTTAGACCCACTGGAACTTATATTAAGTCCAATCTTCACTTCTTCACGCAAAATAAGTGCCACAAGTTCATCAAAGTCAGGCTGCTCTCCTAATGCAATGGTATGGAAGTGTCAAACTACTTGTACTCCTCTCCAAGACCACGAAGGGTAATTGCCACCAAATCATCATCCTTAACTTTAGCTCCAATTGAGCCTAGTTGCTGTGCAATGGTTCTAATCTCATTCTTATAGTCTTTAATAGACCTTCCATTCCTAGATATGTGGCTGAATTTTTGCTTCAATTGTGTCTTTCTTGCAAAAGTAATATGGCCATAATTCTTCATCAACAACAAGTCCCAAGTGGATTTTGTGATGTACAATTTGCAATTTGCATAGCTTTTATGTCTAACACAAATAAGGACAGCCAATGCAAGACCCTACTAGCCTAACCATGTCTTATGTGTCTTCAATTGATTTTGTGTTGGAGATCTATCCTTCGAGGTAACTTGGGCTCAACTTGAAGATCTATGACTAGATCCCAATAGCCTCTTCCAATTAAGAAGTTTGACATCTTGAACTTCCATAAAACAAAGTTGTTGTAGTCCAACTTCTCACCTACTATCTAGGTGATAATATCCTTCTCTCTTGTGTTTGCCATTCCAAACTCTTTAGCTTTGCAAAACAAGATTTGATATGTAGAGTCAATTACCCCAAAATCCCAACATGCTATGCACTTTGATGACATGTAGTGCAACCAAATTTTAATGAAAATTTGCAATAATAAACACTATTGCATTCTAAGCCAATACATGTGATTTGTTCCCAAGTGTGTGTATGAGAGATACATATATTTAACCACTTGAACTTGTTCAATTTAAAGCTTAGATAGCTCCAACAACAACCAGTAAATTTTTTCTCCATTTTGTAGCAAATTTAGCACACATTTGATGAGTTTATATATCGCGCCTTGCCATATTAGAAAAGGACACAGATTGCTGCTAAGTGACTTGTCCTTCAATGGTTGCATCCTCATGGCTTGCCTATGTCGGAGCCATCAACCTTTCCAGGAACTCCATCAGTTGTGTGCATTTCCGGCCTCTCGCAACATCAAGGAGGTTTGTGAAGTCGGGGCATTGCAAATAGATTCTCAAAGGATACTATAGCTTCAAGAGGCGGGATCCCATAATGATTATTATTAGCACTGGGCAAACAACTCTAGGCAAGTCTGTTTGTACAATGGCATCATCATCGTCATCCCTTATGAATGTAGAGACTGATGTCGAAACGGTTGTTGGAAGTGATGTCGAAGAACTTGTTGAAGAAAAAGTGATAGTGGATGTACATAATTTAGGTGTGGTTATGGAACAAAACACCATGAACAGTCCTTCAAGCTTGTCTTCATCTTCATTTTTCATCTTCATCAAAAGAGGGCGCCATAGCCTACAAGCACGCACACACAGACAAACTGCCATAACCAGGCTACACAGACAACCTTGTGACAAAGGTCAAGCAAGCATGAAGATTTTCTTCCACAATCTTGTGTGTACACAACCAAAACATACAGAAGTAAAGTAACCTAGATATAATCGTGGTTGATTCAGTATGACCCAAACCTTATTCAACTAAGGTAACCAAACCAAGCCAAAGGTGCATGAGCTTGAATCTCAACACTATAGAGCCTCTACAAGAATGCATCACTCTGACAGTTGGAAATGATGCAAAATTCCCTACTATGGATATGTGTACTATTTCCTTTGTTGCCATAAATGGTGAAGTCAAAAAGCTTTTAAATGTGTTGAAAGTTTCAAAAATTAGGGGAAGTTTGTTATCAATTGCTGCCATAATTGATATTGGTCATGAAGTGAGGTTCAACAAGATAGGTGCAGAAATTATTGATAGTGTTGGCCAAGTTATTGGCAAAGGAGCAAGGAGGAACAACCTATATGAGCTAAGTGCTCTTATAGCCACTGCTAGAGTGGGCAGAAATAAGCTTTTGGTATAAAAGGTTTGGACACATTGGATTTGCAATTTTGAAGGAGATACATAAGCAAGGTATGGTTGTTCACCTACTTGCAGTTACCAAATTGAAGGATCCATGTGAAGCTTGTATGATGGAAAAGCAAGAGAGAAAAGCATTTCCATAAGAAAATAAGAATAGAGAAAATGCTCCTCTAGAGTTGGTATATGCTAGCTTGTTTGATAAGATACCTACACAAGCCTTGGGAGGATCTTCTTATTTCAGATTGATCATCGATGACTACAGTAGGAAGATGTGGGTGTACTTTCTTCATGATAAGGCTCAAGCTTTTGTAAGTTTAAAGAATGGCTAAAACTTGTTGAGAAAAGTGCTAAGAAATTCAGAATAGATAGAGCTGGTGAGTTCAACTCAAAGGAGTTTGAAAACTTTTGCAAGAGCAAAGGGATCAAGCATTAATTGATGACACCTCATACACCTCAATAGAATGGTGTTGCGGAATACAAAAATCATACCATTGTGGAGATGGCAAGGTGCATGTTAAAAGGCAAGGGATTACCAAACCATTTTTGGGCCAAAGTTGTAAATATTTATTCTACATTCTCAATGGAAGATACACAAAGACTCTAAATGGAAAAATACCTCATGAGGCTTACACTAGTAAGAAACCATCTATCACAAATTTTAGAACTTTTGAATGTTAATGCTATGCATATGTTCTTGATGAGAAAAGAAACTAGCTAAAATTTTAAAAAAAGAAAATGTATCTTCTTGGGTTATAATGATGAGAAAAAGAGTTACAAATTGTATGACCAATAGGAAAAGAAGATAATAGAGAGTTGTGATGTGCTATTCAAGGACAAGCCGGATATAGTGGAAGAGGAGAAGGCAAGTTCTTCCACTTTATTGCCAAGCAAAGAAGTAGTCGACTATGAACCTATCCCAAGAGCTACCCCTATCCTTAAGGAGGAGGAAAAATCATCTTCCGATGATGATGAAGAGAAAGTTCACCAACTTGACATCACACCACTGGAAAATCCATTAGCGCGATGGGTAAAGCAGATCTATGAACAAAATAATCCTATGTCCACATCTATTGAGGAGAAGGCAGATGGACCAAGGAGGTCTTAGAGAATAGAGAAGCAAAGAAGGGCTTCTACTCACATAGTAAATATGGCCTTCATGAGTGAGATTATGAAATAAGTAAATAAGCCAACTGACTTGGAAGAAGCACTTGCAAATCTAGTATGGAAGGCAGCTATGCAAGCTCAATATGACAACATAATGAAGAATGTCACTTGGAAGCTAGTGGATCGACCACCAAAGAGAAATATTATTGGCACTAAGTGGGTCTGGAAGGTTAAGTATAAGGCTGATGGACCCTTAGAAAAGTACAAAGTTAGACTGGTTGCACACAGATTTTCCAAGGTTGAAGGGTTTGATTTTCAAAATTCATTTTCTCCAACTATGAGAATAACCTCTATTTGCATAATACTTACAGTGAATACCCACAATTAGTGGCTAGTTTATCAAATAGATGTTAAATCAGTGTTTGTGAATGGTAACCTCAAGGAGGAGATGTATGTGGTTCAGCTACCAAGGTTTGAGGCCCCCCAGTCTGAGAAGAAAGTGTGTAAGCTGAAGAAGACATTACATGGGTTGAAAAAAGCCCCTAGATTATGGTACTAACTGATAGATAAGTTTATTTTAAGCTTAAAAATCAAAAGATATGCCTCAGATGCTAACTTGTATGTTTATAGGGATGGTATAAAGTCTGTAGTTATTATCCTATATGTGGAGGACCTTCTTATTACATGTGACAATGAAGATATGATCAACCAAACTTGAAAGGCTTTTACTCCAAGTTTGAAATGACAGACTTGGGTTTATTGCACTATTGTTTGAGGATTGAAGTCTAGCAAGAGCTCGGAAAGATTTTCATCTCTCAGAAGAAGTATGCATGGGAGATCTTGAAGCATTTGGTATGATTGAGTGCAAGAGATAGCTACACCTATGGAGGTCAATGTAAAGTTATCTGTTGAAGATAAATTAGCTTTAGCAAACATTAGCAACTATAGGAGATTAGTCAGTAGCTTGATCTACTTATGCAACACTAAGCAAGATATTAGTTTTGCTATTGGAGTTTTAAGGAGGTTCTCAAACAAACCCCATGAGAGTCATTGGAAGGTTGGGATGTGAGTGCCTAGATACTTGAAGGGAACTCTTGACTATGGTATCACATACAGTTTTGATACTTCTTTTGTGGGGTATTGTAACTCAAATTGGGAAAGAAACAGAGATTCCAAAAAGTCAATTTTTGGTTATTGTTTTTCTTTTGGTTCAGGATTTTTCTCTTGGATCAATAAGAAGCAACCAATAGTGGCATTGTCTTCTACCGAAGCAGAGTATAAGGCAACCTATTTTGCTACATGTGAAGTAGTACTAAAACATATAGACATGTAGTATCAACATTTGTGTGATTTGATTGAGGATGGGATACTGGAGCTAGTATACTATCCAATAGAGGAGAATGGAGCAAATATCTTTACCAAAGCACTCTCAAAGGATCTGCTTCAAATTCATCTTCAGAGACTCGACATTAGGCCAAGGAGTTAGTTCACCTGGGCATTCCGGGGGGGTGTCAGATATGCTCAATACCCTACCCTCGTAAGGTGCCAACAATGATCCTAGTGCTCAAAGTTGTAAGGCTCCCATTCTGAAAAGAAGCCATTTGTGAGCTTGGACATTGTTGGGTCGTGTCTTGTATCTCAAATGAGGTCTATGTGACTGAATGGCCAAAAGGTGACCATCGCGGGTCTAGTCTTTGGGTTAGACAGAGTAATGGTAGAGCAGCTCGAGGTAGACCACATCGAGTTGTGATATAAGGATATTATTAGGGACCCCTATTTTGGATCCGAGGGGGCCGCGAAAGTAGCCCTTGACTAGGCTAGAAAATATTCCTTGGAATATTCCTTGGCCAACCAATAGAGGTGCACATGGAAGGTCAACAAACACATGTGCACATGGAAGATCAACATACATAGGTGTATATGAAAGGTCATCCATCATGACCCCCTTCACAAGTTATAAAAGGTAGACCCCTTCACAACTTTCATGATCCATCCTTTCACCCAATCAAAGTTATTCTAGCTAGCCTTAAGCTCTTCACCTATCTTCTATCTAGATCACCGTCAAAACTTCACATTGAAAGCACACGGTGCTGCGCGGGATTCACAGGGAAGTTCATGAATGTCGCTTGTCACAGGGATGCTAAGCGAGATGGGAATACTTAATCAAGATTACTCAAATCAAGATAAATACATGGAGTGAAGGAGTAGTTAGGGTTCTCTTTTGAATAATTTTATGTGTCAGCATGATACATAGATTTCAATTTTTCTCGGTATGTTCTCATACAAAGATCTCTTTTTTTCTATTCATAAGGAATAGGAGGAAGAATCAATTCACAGAAGATCTTAATGCATCAACCATGAAAAGAGAAGTGATTTGAACTCCTAATTTTAAAGGTTCATAGGGTTGAGAAAGTCTTTCACTTAGCATATCTCTTTGTTGCTCCACATCTTATTCTTTTTCATGCTAACATCATTGATACGATTCCTTGGATCAGAAATACCACGGCAGTACCGAGATTTAGAATAAGGCATATTCTTGTTTTACCAATTTAAACTGGCTGGTTCTATCAGCTTCCGTTTCCATCATCTGGCATCAAAACGCCATCTTGCTCATCATTTTAAACCATCTGTTGTCACTTCTCTTTACCAGTCGATTATGCCGTCCATGTCGAACACAACTTGGAGGCCGTAGAAGACAATCTGGGACATCAAAGAGATGGGGAAAAAATCATATGCCTTATGCGTCTCCTCGTTGTCACGTTCTAGACCCCCTTCCTTTCGACTTCCTTTGTCTTCATCTGACGGTTACCTTCAGTGTTGTCTCTCCAAGCTTGTCGATGCCGTCAATTCGTTCCTTTCTCTTCTTATCCTTCAATCAGTTGTCATCGTCTTCTTCAACTTCAGATTCTTCCGCTTGATGCAACTTTCTAGTCTCCCTCCATCGTTAACACTTTAAACCCTTCTCAGCTTCGATGACTGAGAGAGCTTCTTTTGTTGCTTCCGTCGTCCTTCATTTTTGCTCCCTCCCATGGACGTCCTTTCTCATAACTATCTGCCATCTCAAATTAGCCGCTCCACAATTTCAGCTTTTTCAAAGCTTTTTCGATTTGAACGCGCTTTCTCAATTATCGTTAATCTAATGTCATTGAATAGGTCAAACATGCTGGGAATAGACGACGCTATGCTTGCTTTTGAGACCATCGCGAAGAAAGCTAAATCGTGATGGAGGCATGGTTGGTCGGTTTGACCGCCAGGGAGTGGCCGCAGGTGAGGACGTAAGCTGAGTTGGCGGCGACCAACTTGTGGGGTCTGATTATTGAAGCCACCCTTTATCTGACCAACCCGGAATCTTACCCACTACCCGGCCCCCATGCCTTAGGTCATACGATGTTAATAATGACGTTTTGCAGTGTTCAAAGATGTCAAAGATGATGTTTTCATAGTAATAACATCCTGCAATCGTCGTATTTTGTTCTTTTCACAAGCCAAGATCCTCAAAATCTCCGCCATGACAAGTACTCGAAATGTCAACATGTTCTAGTAATTATACTCCATCTTGATTCCAAGGATGAGATCTTTAATCAACTTTTCTTAAAGCCTTCAAATGAGAGAATAAAGTTGCAACGTTTCTTCATCCATCATACCATATGGCTCGGAAGATAATCGTTTGGCTTCACTCAATCTGATTGCTTCATGAGCTTGCAATAACCTGTATTATTGGAGAGCTAGAGCCGTTCTAGAGCAGCAATCCTTGCCCCCTCATCACAACCATTTATTCCAAGTGACTGATGCTCTGGTTTATTAATGATTTGTATTAGTCCTTTGGAATTATGGAAAAAGTTTTCAATTTGCTGGGTAGCAATGAGTGGCTCAAAGCATGTCTCATAAAAAGATAAAGATATTTCATGATTCATATTCTCAACGGTAAGAAGTGGCTTTGTTTCCATTACCATGGATGGAAATTTTCTAGAGTAGAGAATGACCTTCAAGCTTCCAATATGAATATCTTCCTATGAACCCGTCTTTTTGTGCATTGTGCCCTATCAAATTTATGCTGTAGAAAAGAATGTGTCCATTCTCTCATACAATTTGAAAATTTTGAGTCCATGTTTTACAATCATTCAAGCGATGCTCCACAAAAAATTATGAATGCATTGAGGAATTTGTGCCTAGCCTAACTACATGTGCTCATGCATCATGTAAATGCAAACACAAAAGAAACACACAACGGAAAATAAACTCATAATGACCCTGACTTAAGAGTCTGAAATCTTGGCAGGAAAATTTTCCCCTCAGGTTTGCAGTGGTACACGTGCAGCGTCACGACATCGGCTCCCTCCAAACCTGCACATCCTCCGGATGGGCCACAACTACCCATCCTCATCACCGCCAAGCTCGACAGTCAATACAATCTCATCATCTTCTGCAAAAGCATATTCAATGTCCACATTTTCATCTTCATCCCCTTCTGGCCCAAGTTCATCATAAATCACATCATCCAACTCCTCGAGTGCATAGGCTATAGCATCTCTTCTCGTGAAGAGTTTGATTCTCTTCCCTGCAATCAGAATCCGCAAGGCCATACCATCAATTTTTGCTAAGGAATATGTAGCATTGTCATGGATATACTGCACAAAGTAGGGTCCAAAACCATTGTCTAGAAACCTTACGGATAGCACTATACTGGTTGTCTAGACTATTGTCATAGACCAACACCCAATCTTCCTCTTTAATCTCTTTAGGCCTCAATTTATATGTATGTTATCAAAGTGGTCTTTGTTGTGAATTCTGGCCTCTTTGAGATTTTTAATTGCTCTCTCAATATCTTTAGGTCTTTTTTCCAATTGACGAATACAAAGTGCCAAAAGATCTTCTCTAGATATCTCTTCTTGCTGCCATGATAAAGCACTCCAAGTAAGTGTGCAAGTCTTTGTAGGCATGACTGGATTTTTTCCATACATCAACTTAGCTAGCATATATTGTGTAGTCACAGAATGAGTAGTGCAATGCCCATAAGGCATAAGGCAACAACCTAGGCCACTTGCAAACCCATCCACCACATGCTTTGGCCAAGGCTTTCACAATCACGGATGACCCCTTTCCCTGTTCCTGTTGCCTTCTGGATTATATGCCGAAGTCAAAGCAATTTTAATGCCAAGGTGGGAGAAAAACTCTCTAGCCTCATCAGCATCCAACTCACCTCAATATGTAGTAACTTTTACATTACATCCATGCCGGCAAATAACATCCTCTAATAGAAACTTACAAACCATTGAAGTAGACTTTGTTCATAATGCTTTTCGTGAGATGCCAAAACAATGTAACGCATCTGCTATAAACTAATAGGCATAGTAATCAAATCAAAAACCACTTGTAATGAATACATAGCCGGTAGGTAGGATGAAGCTCATCTCTATGCACCACTAAAGAGTACAACTTACAATCAGGACATGTCTCAACAAACTATGAGATATCTCTATACATGCCTCTCCACCAATAACGCTCTTTAATCTTCTCCTAGGTCGCCCAAATAGATCAATGCCCAGCCCACACACTTTCATAGAATTCTTTCATGACATGCACTTGTGAAGCTCTGTCACAAACAACTCTCAATGGTTGTCCTCCTTTCTTTCGTGGATGCTTCCAAAGTAGCCCACTTCGCAAGAAGAATCCATAAGCTTTTCTTCTAATCTTTTTGAAGTTTGCATCAGCCCATCCATCCTGTCTAGACATAGTACTCAGATAATGACCAATCTGTAAATACTCTCCTGTATACAAAGATTCATCAAAGCTTTCCAAAGTAGACACATGATAAGTATAATCAACATGCATGGCTGAAAGATCAGCCCCATCATCAGCATCATTAATGCAAGTAAAATCCATATCATCATACCTCACTCGTAAAAGCATATCAGCTACTAGGTTGTCTTTACCTGCTATGTGCCTGAACTCAGGATTCATGGATTTTATGTATCCAATCCACCTATGCATGGCAATATCTGGGGTGGAACAACTCATGATCATACCTAGAAGAGGCAAAAAATCAGTCTTGACCACCACAGTAGCTCCAATGAAGTACTCTCTGTCATTCTTGAGAGCTGTGACAACTCCCAAGAGCTCTCTTTTAACTTGTGGCTACCTTTGTTGTCACTCGTTTAGGACTTTTTCCCCAAACCGAATAGCATACCTATTCCCATCTGCATCATCTTGGCCAACAGCCCATCCAATGCCGATAAGACTAGTATCCACAGTAAGCATAATAGGTCTCTCACACTCATAATCTACCTTTCGAAGAGTCGAAGTATCTCTCAATACTTTCTTCAATTTCTGCATGGCTTAGTATGTTTTATCTCCCAAGAAAAATTTTACCCTTTTCTCAAGAGCTGGTAGAGATCATCTGCAATATGAGCAAAATGAGGAATCCAAATAAGATAAAACACACAAGCTCCAAGAAACTTGCAAACCTCCAAACTAGAAGAACAAGTCTCCACAATCTTTTCTATGGCATCAATCTTTGCAGGTGGTGCGCAGATCGGTCGCAGATAGCTCACGTGGTGAATCCCGGAAGGTCCCCAAGAACAAAGTACTCTACCTTTTTGCACAAAAAACCATGTAAAAGCATGCATGACAAGAGGCAAGAGACAAATTGGGTTCAATCTCCCCCATGCCTTGTGTGAGCACTTCACAAAGCATGTATTTTATGTATATTTCCAATCTTCATGCTCAATAATAGCCCAATTACAAAAATATGACAAGCTTTTTAGCTTTTGAGTTTGCTTTCTACAAAAATAGGAAAATAAAGCTAATGGACGGTGCCCATAGTATCTGGCACGCCCAATCTCAATGTCCAAATAGAAATAACATATCCGGGCGCATAAGCGCATACAAAATAATAATAAATAATCGATGTCTCAATAGACATAACAAAATATAGGCGTGGCGCCTATCAAAATCTAGTCCAAGAGTCGAAAACCCGCTAGACTCCAATGCTTTCCTCCGCTACTGCTGCTATCTCTACACATCAACTGAAGCATTCACAATCGTTAGTAAAATAATACAATTAAACCGACAAAAGTGAATACCTAGCAGTCTTCAGCTACATAAATAAATCAACTGGTTAGAAATAAATCCTAACCTTAATTTATTACGAGTGCGCACTCTAAACTCATAAACGTTTATTAATTTAATATGCATTTTGCGGAATCACCCGCTATGGAATCACCCATGTACACACTAAATTAATGAAACGCCCGAAAAGGACAGGCGTCCCCATCAACTTCTCGCACAAAGAATCCTCTTTGCGTATGAGCCCTGGTCATCTAAGTTTACGGAATCCACCGTAAAACCTCACGGAATCCACCGTGGAATATGCCTCCTGGCATCATACCCCCGGGGTGGGATAGCAATTGACCTCAATTGCTATTAGCTCAATGTGGAGCTAACAGAGTGGGGAAAGCATTTAAGTCTCTAGCGTGCATCCATTGTGCTTCCTCTACAGGATGGTTCTTAAATTTGACTAGATATCTAGAATACCTTCGGCCAGTTCTAGTGGTCATGTAGTCAGTGTCTATAATGGCTTCTGGTTCAAGTATTTCAGTCTCTTCTTCTAGTAAAGGTGGGTTTTCATAAACAGGGTGGATAGGTAATTGGCCTCTAAATGGTCTCAATAAACTAATGTGAAATGTATTATGAATTTTCCAATGAAATGGCAATTCTAACTTGAATGCATTATCATTAATCTTATGAATGATTCTAAATGGTCCATAGAATCTAGGAGCTAATTTGACAACTGGGTGTCTATCTATACTTTGCAGTCTACGCTTTTCTATTCTAAGCCAAACATAATCATCAACTTTGAAATTCTTGGCTTGTCTTTTCTTGTTAGCTTGTTTGGTATATGATTGTTGGGCTTTAGCAATCATATCCTTAACCTCATAAAAAATACTATTATGCATAACAGCAATATCATCAACACTCTGAATTCTATTAGACAAAGATGCAATAGGTGTAGATAATCTATATCCATAAATAACTTCAAAAGGTGCTTTCTTTGTAGAGTGTGCGGTGTATTGTTATATGCAAACTGTAATAAATGTAAATGAGTATCCCATGTCTGAGGTTTAGAGATAGTGTATGCACGTAAAAGATCTAAAATAATGCTATTTATGGCTTCTGTTTGTCCATTTGTTTCTGGATGAAATGCAGATGAGAAATCAATCTTTGTGCCTAGATTTGCAAACAGTGTAATCCAAAAATTATTACAAAATCTAGAATCTCGATCTGAAATAATCACTTTCGGTAATCCATGGTTAGTAAAAAATAGTTTTCAAAAATAACTGTGCTGCTTGTGATGCTGTTAAAGTTTTCTTACATGCAATGAAATATGCTTGCTTACTAAATCTATCTACAATTGTCCAAATCATGTCATGGTTAGATTTAGTATTTGGTAAACCAGTAATGAAATCCATAGATATATGTTTCCAAGGTTTAGATGGAATAGATAAAGGCATTAATAATCCATACTGTTTACCATGATGTCTCTTTATTCTTTGACAAATCAAACATTCAGAAACGAAATTAGATACATCTGCATCCATATGCGGCCAATAAAAATCTTCAGTTAACATGCGTAATGTAGAAATGATACCTCTATGACCTTGATATGGGGGACAATGAATTTCATTCAAAACAAAAGATCGGAATGGAATAGTAACACACAGTCTCTTTTCAAAAAACATAAATCCATCATTATATGACAATGAATCAACAGGAATGAAATTATTTTGAACTAATTTTTGCCAATCAGAATGAAAAGTAATATCCTGGTGATATGTGTCTTTCATAGCAATCAAAGAATCAAAAGATATGATAGATATATTATGAATTGCAGGTCTTCTACTCAATGCATTAGCAACTACATTTTCTTTTCCAGGTTGGTATTGAATGATAGGATGGAAACTTTGAATGAAGGAAGCCCATTTGATATGACGGTTAGAAATTTGGGGTTGGCTAAGTAGATGTCTAATGCTTTGCTGGTCAGTCTTTATCATGAATTCTGAACCCATTAAATAATGCTTCCATTGTTTTAATGCTTGTACAACTGCTAATAGTTCTTTGTCATAAGTGGAATATTTGAGCTCAGAGGGTTTCAGCTTAGAACTAGAATATGCTATTGGATGGTTGTCTTGCATTAATACGGCTCCTATTCCTGATCCGCTAGCATCGGTCACAACTAGAAAGAATGGTCTATTAAAGTCAGGCAATTGTAGAACAGGGGCATTAGTTAATGCTTTGAGTAAATCAAAGGATTTCTGCTGATTTTCAGTCCATTGATAAACAATTCCTTTCTTAAGAAGTTTGGTTAATGGTAAAGCAAGTAATGAGAAATTACGTACAAACTTCCTATAGAAACTAGCAAGACCAAGGAATGAGCGTAATTCATGTACATTTTTAGGAACAGGCCAATGCAATATTGCATCAATTTTCTTAGGATCAACCTTAATTCCTTCTTTTGATACAATATGACCTAGATATTCTATTTCTGTCTTAAAGAATTCACTCTTTTCAGGATTTGCAAACAATTGATTTTCTTTCAGTAATTGAAAAACTAATGATAAATGCTCATAATGCTCTTTTTCACTTTGACTGAATACTAAAATATCATCAAAGAAAACAATCACACAATACTGATATTTTAGAAAAATACGGTTCATCATTCTACTAAAAGTAGCAGGTGCATTAGTTAATCCGAATGGCATGACTAAGAATTCATAATGGCCAAACTGTGTCCTGAATGCAGTCTTAAATATGTCGGATCTATCTAACCTCACCTGATGATATCCAGACTTAAGGTCAATTTTACTAAATATAGAAGATCCTTGCAGTTTGTCCATAAGGTCATCAACTCTAGGTATAGGATACCTATTCTTTATAGTGATCTTATTTAATGCTCGGTAGTCAATACACATACGATAGGTATTATTCTTTTTCTTGACTAAGAGCACAGGTGCACCGAATGGAGAACTGCTAGGTCGAATTAGGCCTCTATTTAGTAATTCTTCAACTTGACTCTGGATTTCTTTTTGCTCTATTTGATTGTGCCTATATGGTGCTTTGCAAGGTGGTTGTGTGCCAGGTATTAGGTCAATCTTATGGTCTTCTGGACGTGATGGAGGTAAACCTGGTGGTAGGTCTTTTGCAAAACAGTCCTTAAAATATGCAAGAAATTCCTTATGCCTAGGATGGATATGATTTTCCTTTGCGTGCAATTCATTCACCCAAATGAGATATGATTTAGTATTCTTGCGTAGTGCACGTTTTGCTTGAGTATGCGAAAGCAGTGGAAAAATATGAGATGCATGCATACCAAATAATGTAATAGATTTTCCTTGAAAATTAATATTCATTGTGTGTGTGGAATAATCTATATTGGGATTATGTTGGTGTCTCCATGGCATTCCTAGAATAATGTCGCTTGACTGTAATGGGACAACTAAGAAATTTCTTCTTTCAATATATGGACCAATTTGAATTTCTAAATCTTGAACTTCTTGTGTGCCATTGTACCTAGTGCCTAAAAATGCAGCTTTTATGCGATAATGCGTAGGTACAGTATGCAATTTTAATTCCTTTACCAATTTTGCTGAAATAAAGTCATGGGTACTACCGTCATCATGCAATATAGTTCTTTCTTTTCCATGCACCATACATTTCATAGTCAACAATGAATGTGATGTAGGCATACCTGGTAAAGTGTCGGAAGTAGTAGTAGGATCATTTTCTTCTTCAGTGAAATCTGGCATATCCTCATGCTCGTCTTCGTACATAGCTCCAAGGTAGTTGATATGTGCTGGTGACTTCTTTGAATGACAATTTGCTGCGAGATGCCCTGGCTGGTGACACTTGTAGCATACTATTGGCTTAGCTTTGGTCACATTATTTGCAATGGCTGAGAGTCTGGGTATATTTGGATTTGCTTGTGGAATAGGCTTAGAATTTGAATTGACAGTGGATGGTAATGCAGGTGGTTTAGGCCAATTCTTGCGGAAAGATGGTGATGAGAAACGACCTGGATTAAACCTTCTAAAATTGGAATTGAATTGTTTAGATCCATAATTACCGTTGGCTTGGAATTGCTGTGGTCGTCGATCTCTTCCGCGTAACTTATCTTCAGTGTCGTGAGCTAAGGAGATGGCGTCTTCAAGGGTAGCAGGCTTGAACATGTTTACTTCAGCGTAGTAATGTCCAAGAAGTCCAGACATATACTTCCGCTTATGTGTCGTCTCTGGTACGTCTTCAAGCATGCGTAACTGTAAGAGTGCATTCCAAAAACGCTCTGTATACTGTGGAATAGGCTCACGATCGCGCTGTTGAAGTAGATCCCATTGTTTGATAGCCTTCTCATGAAATTGCGGTGGAAGGAAATTTTGCATGAACTTCTTCTTGAAATCTTCCCATGTAGCAGGACATTCTATGCTCTTGCGGACTACAATCCACCAAAGTGATGCTCTGTCTATCAGATGATTAGTAACACACTTGATTTTATCTTTTTCGGGATAAGTTTCCTCATGGAAATAGTCATCAAACTGGCTAATGAATGATAAAACAGTCTTTCCTTCTCTTATGCCATTGAAAGTGCGAAACTTGAAACTTCGTTTACTTATCTTGGATTCCTTGCGAATGGTTTGTGCTTCAAGGGTGGCGTCGATGGTACGGCGAATCAAATCTTCAGCTTGCGGTTCTTCTTTATCAGTAGACACTCCTTGTAGCTTTGTCAATTGCGCTTGCAAGGCTTGCCTAGCTCTTCGCTCTTCTTCCAATTGTAACATGATTAGATCCAGCTTTTGTTCCATGGTAGGCTCAGGTAGGTCGTCTTCAGCCATAGGATCATCCATATGTGGGGTAGTCATCCTGTAAAACTCAACAAACCTTTCTCACTCAAAATCAGTTAGCGGGATGAGCGTAGCTCAAATTTGGGGTTACAAGGCTATGTATTTTTGGATATTTCTTCTTCAATTTTCAGAAATTCTGTAATATTTCTATCTCCGTTTGCTGAAAGTACTTCAACGAACTTGTAGATAAGTAGAACAGCTTGCTGCAAACAACTTTCCAGTTCAGAGTTTTTGCATACGAACAAGTCTTCTATGAGTTTTAAGCACTAGTCAGTTCTGATTTAGTCTGACTTGCAGAGTTGCAGACTTAGCAGACTTGCAGAGTTGTTGACTTGCTGAACTTAGGCCGACTTGCAGAACTTGCAGAACTTGATTACTGTCGACTTGCGGAACTTAACTTCAGAAGTGCGAGACCCGGAGTTTGCGAACTTGTCGGACCTGTGTAACTTGCAGAAAGCCTTAAGCTTAAGTAATTAAGCTTAAGCTTATGAGCTTAAGGAGGACTAACAGGCCGCCATTTTTTTTTGTGAGGGGGGGGCCGTCTTTTTGGCCGCGCGAGATTTTCGGACCTATATTCTGATACGTCGAGAAGATTTTGAAGAAGCTTAAGCTTCTTTTAAGCTTTTAAAGCTTTGTAATTAAGCTTTGAGTGAAGAGGATTAAGACTTTTCTCACTGTTTTTCAACGACTTGTTGATGGAGATGATTGCGTGGTCCTCCGCTGCAGAGCCTGGTCCTTCGCGATCTAACAGTGGAAACAGGGGTTCTTGATCGCCAGAAGTCTGCCTGTATCGACGGTTCGCGACGAGATTGATTGTAGAGCCCGTTTGTTCCTGGAGCTCCGCCTTCGCCCGAGATTGATAGCGATTGGAAGCTCTTGATCTCTGCTCCGCTCTGATACCACTGGTGCGCAGATCGGTCGCAGATAGCTCACGTGGTGAATCCCGGAAGGTCCCCAAGAACAAAGTACTCTACCTTTTTGCACAAAAAACCATGTAAAAGCATGCACGACAAGAGGCAAGAGACAAATTGGGTTCAATCTCCCCCATGCCTTGTGTGAGCGCTTCACAAAGCATGTATTTTATGTATATTTCCAATCTTCATGCTCAATAATAGCCCAATTACAAAAATATGACAAGCTTTTTAGCTTTTGAGTTTGCTTTCTACAAAAATAGGAAAATAAAGCTAATGGACGGTGCCCATAGTGTCTGGCACGCCCAATCTCAATGTCCAAATAGAAATAACATATCCGAGCGCATAAGCGCATACAAAATAATAATAAATAATCGATGTCTCAATAGACATAACAAAATATAGGCGTGGCGCCTATCAAAATCTAGTCCAAGAGTCGAAAACCCGCTAGACTCCAATGCTTTCCTCCGCCACTGCTGCTATCTCTACACATCAACTGAAGCATTCACAATCGTTAGTAAAATAATACAATTAAACCGACAAAAGTGAATACCTAGCAGTCTTCAGCTACATAAATAAATCAACTGGTTAGAAATAAATCCTAACCTTAATTTATTACGAGTGCGCACTCTAAACTCATAAACGTTTATTAATTTAATATGCATTTTGCGGAATCACCCGCTATGGTATCACCCATGTACACACTAAATTAATGAAACGCCCGAAAAGGACAGGCGTCCCCATCAACTTCTCGCACAAAGAATCCTCTTTGCGTATGAGCCCCAGTCATCTAAGTTTACGGAATCCACCGTAAAACCTCACAGAATCCACCGTGGAATATGCCTCCTGGCATCAGCAGGAGAAGGCTTCCTACCATAATATCCACACATATGATCAATAATCAAAACTTCTCTGGCTCCAAAAATAGACTTCAACTCTGACAAAGTCAAATTCACTTCCTCTAATCTACAAAGAATCCTCTCAACATCTCTAAAATGTGAACCCATAAAGAATCTACATCCATGATCATCTAAAGAATCATCTTTACCTTATTCCAAACGTCCCTTAATAGGTGAATTATCAATGAAAGGCATAGTAATCTCAAGAATAAAATCTCGTAGAACCGTGTTCATCCTATTCATCATATGAGCAACTGAATTAGTAGCTCTTTGAGAAAGTGTACACATTCGGACAAGACCTAGAGGTGTCTTCATTGTAGTCAAATCTCTGCTTTCAAGGGCAAGCTCGAACTGATCATATCCAGAATAAAGATCACCAAGAGAATAGATAGCATATCTAGCAAAAGCTTTAGCAAACTCATCCACAATAGGTCCAGCACCAACATTTCGAATAATGACCTTATTTACTCGCTGTAGGTCTTGTATGAATTTGAGTATCCCATTCTTTTTAGGAATTGTGAACCATCTGTTGGAATATGGAGCTGAAGATGGCATTAGAATTCCCATCCTAATTCGCTAATTCAAGAGCTCTACTAATTTGGGCAAGTGAGCCCTTGGTATAGGAATTGTCTATAGATTCCAAGGGATATGTAGAATGGTAAAAATAACCATAGGCATCACAACCCTAGGATCAACACATCCAATCTATGTGGAAAGAAAGCAAAATCGTTTTCATGTTTGCATAACATCTCTTCAAAACATCTTACCTCTTCAAGAAGTAGAAAATCTTCGGTTCCAATTTTCATCTCTTTCAATGTGTCAAGTGAAAACTTACACCGATACTTGCAGGATCTCACACCAGAGGTTGCATAGCAGCTCTCCTAATCATCTCATAATTGTCCAAAGGTAGCCCTCCTACAACTTGTCTAACCTTCTTGTCAATTGTCTTATATTTTGTCTGAAATCTGGCTTCATTGCCACAATACGAAAATTTCACCCCTTGATGAAAATACCCTGGTAAACACAAATTTTGCTATGTATAAATAGTAACACCCAATTCTTTTTTCTGAAATATGTAAACAAGGAATTCTTTTTGCTGAGAATCCTCAGCACCCAAATTCTTTTGAAGCATGAAATCAAAAATCTCACAATACATCGCTAGAGAATGGACCAGTAAGAGATATGACAACTCTTGATTGTTAGCATTTAGCAATACCAAAAATTCTTCAATGGTATCTAAGTATGAAAGGCCATCATAGATACCATCTATCTGCTCTTCTTCCTGCAAAACTCTTGCAATCATCAATTCATTTTCTTTTCTTTTTACATACTGCCTAGCAGCTCTAGGCATGCCTGAAATATAGTGAAAACACAAAGTACTTTCAGTGGATACACATGAGAAAAAACTCTTGCTGCCAGGAGGCGAGCGCTTTCCATGACTCGTACCACCATCGCCTCGCAAGACAGTGGTACCTAGCAAAAATCCAGCTCTCCTACTAGTAGAGAGGAATCACTCAAAGAATTTTTATTTTGCTGATGATTGATACAAACCGTCATAAACTTGACAGCTCTTTTTCCATCCTTGCTTCGAATTCGTGCATAGGCAGACCCATCATCCAGAACCTTAGTCTCCATCCGAGACTCAACAATAAATGACTGCTCCAAAATAATATGATAAGAACAAGAGTTTTGAACAAAGCAATGATAAGACTCACCCACATCTCCAATAGAAATCTTCAAACTTGGACAAGCAGCATACAAATCTCCTGTAGTGCTGTTGGCCGCACGCATGCACCAACCATGATCCACATCAACTGGCCATCTACCAATATCATATAAACCTCGCACAATTACATTAATCTCGGAACCATGATCCAAAAGAGAAACACAATGAGTTTTAGTCTCACCAAGGCTAACAATAGTTTTCGTAGTCGCATGAGCCCAGTGACTTCAAGAAAAATGACTACGAGGCACTAATTTAGGTGCATCTTTGCTCTCATCATACTGTAGGGGGGCTGAAGTAAAGGATGAAGAGACTTCTTGGGCTGCATACATAGAGCTCCATCTATAGGCTCCTCAATGGTCACTTCTTCAGAATCAACCTCCTCAATCTGTAATCCATAGAGAATAGCCTCGGCAACAACTAAAGCCTCTTGATGGATCATATCCTGCATTGGTTCTTCAATAATTTGCCACTTTCTTTTTATGATGTCAATAATAACATCATGAAACTCTCTTTTGCAATTCCCAAAACTTCTCCAAGTGTAAATTCAATTTTGCAATTAAGAATTGGATCCTCAAGTACCTTTTTCAAGTCTGTGGATGTCTCGATGTTGGATAGCAGCTTGAATCCAGGTTGCTTTTTTGGCTTTGAATCCTTTGTCTTTGGGATCTCTTATACTTTTGGTTTCTATACATCGGCCATACTTTGCTCCGGTCCTGAAGAAGGAGGTTGAAGAACTGGTTCACTTCTCCTAGTTGCCCTTTTTGATCCTTCAGGTTGATCATTATCTCTTATGCACCTTTCTTCAACAAGTGCTTCAAATCCTAGAGATTTTGCAATATAAGCATAGATAGAGAAGACATCTACGCGATCATTCCATCCAGTCCCTTTTCTATTTGCATCTCCTATGAATGAAAGTTCAGATGATGAAGCTTTACCTTTCTTTTTTGCATGCACTACATAGGACCATAAAGGAGACTTATCTTTCGGTAACTGCTCCAATTGAAGACCATAGGCAATAGCTTCTCTTGCCGCCTCTTGCTTCACATAAGAAGAACGTAAGAGAGATTTATTCAATAATTTCTTCACATCTCCTTTGCCAAAAAAAAATTTAAGTGGTTGCTCTGTATCTTCGAGACATATCATCCTGTCCTTCCAAACTACCAACTTCAGTCTTTTCGCTTCTTCAAAGTCTTGATAGCGTGGGGTGTATAAGAGTGTTCTTCATGGAGGTATGCCTTGCACATTCACTACAATTGGATATTAATTTGTGTGTGCAAGAGACTATATGAGAGATAGTCATTGACATAGTGGTTGAATCTCTTCAATCAATAAGAGAGTGTCCAAAGTCTCGACATTGAGCACATAGTGCACCAACACTACAAACAATTCTATCTTCACTGTCATCATCATCTTCATGCATCACATGCATACCCTATAAAACTAGATCCTCATCTGCCTATATAGTAGCATTAGGTGGATCTCCAATAAGTTGTCTCTTTCTCTTTGTAATGTCAATAATCTCCTCATAAAATTCCCACTTGAAAATGCTACAAATTTTTCCCAATGTGAATTCCACTTTGCCATTTAAAATATGCTCCTCTAGAACCTTCTTCAAATCACTAGTTATCTTAGTATTAGATTACATTTTATAACATGGCTACTTGCCTTTTGGTTTACTATGATCATGCTTCTTTTCTTTTGATACCTATTCCATAGATCACTTCTCAGTTGAAGGCCTAACATGAGGTCAAGGTTGATTAACCTTGAGCCTAGAACTCCCCTTTGTTGCCCTCTTTGATGTTCCTAGATTCCCATCTTCCAACTTTTCCCCCCCCTCTACAATAGCCTTGGTATTTAGGGATTTGGCAACATAAGATTGATTCAAGAATTTTGGCAACATTTCATAAATTTGGCACCATTTTATTTTGTCACATAGTATGGAGCTTTGAGATCAGTATCTCTATGAAGTGATGATATTGTTTCTTATGATTTCTACAAATATGAGGATTTCTAAGTCAACTTTGCATTTTTAAAGCTTGTGAGTGGGACTTGTTCGATGGCTTCCATTAGCAGTTAACTTGAATCATGATTTTAAGGCTTTTCTTAAGAGTCTTGAAAAGTTGTTGTGGAGTTGCAAGAAAGAAAGGTATCTATGCTATGAGAAGTTAGGCTTTGTTTCTTTTGTTGATGTCATATGCATTTGTTTACGAACACATATTCAGTACTATCTATCTTTAAAATGGTTTGTTCTGGTGCCTTTTGATAATTTGACAACTAAAGTTAAGATTGGGAGTTGCTATCAAAAGCATATAAAGCTACATCAAAAAATAAAGGAAGAAATCGGAAAGGTTAAAAGTTACAGTACTAGCTTTAAGTTTCCAAATCATGCTTGTGGGGCTCACATTTGGGAATCACCTCTAGGTTGAAGACATAAAAATTTATTCACTATCAAGCTCTCTTGAGGATTGCTTTGAGATTGAGCCTTCTAGCACCAAATTTAAAGATTACAATTATCAAGATCCCTCTTGTAGCTCATTTTTTGGACCCAAGTTTAGTGACCTCTAAATTTCAAAACCTTATACTTACTTAAGTTGCTCTTGAAGCTTGAATTTTGGGTTGAGCTTGCACTTGAATACTCCTGATACTATCAGAATTCATCAAGTGGATTCGCATATGATTGACGAACTTATTATTGCTGTTGATCAAGTGTCTCTGCCCTCTGACACACTCCTGCTGAATCAAAGCCCCCTACAAATGAAGCAATCTGTGGTAGTAAGGCTACCTATCCTTGTTATGCTTACGAGTTTCTCTTGTGCCTCGCCAGCAAGCATGCATCAAATACTACCAGCCGCCATGATCATATGGTACGTTGGACAAGCTCACGGCTTGTAGTGTAATTGCTCCTCCTCAACAAGTTTCTCAGGCCACTTTGGGGCTAATTTGGGCAGTCAATGGTGCATTGGTTGGCATGTGAAAGTCTTTAGAGAGGCAAACAGGAATTTGCAATCACCCTTAGGGATATAGTAGCGAGGAGGATAACATTCGATTTGCAAAGGAGATGACAGGTCTTGTATATTTCCTCCAGTCTTCAGCACGGTGCTCTCTGACAACATTCCTACTAAGAAGTGATGCTTTGCCAGCGTTCCTAGTGAGGAATTATTGTTTCGCAACGTTCTTTTCCAACATTCCAACGGTCTCTTTGTGGAAGTAGCAACGTCGACTATACACACGAGCTTCCGACATTCTAAGGGCGTTCCTTGTGAAAGTCGCAATGTGGACTGTACACACGAGCAACAAGACAATAGATCCTGGGAACAATGGCTAAAAATGAAGATCTAAACCATGAAAATGACTAAGGGAGATGGTTGCGAAAGCCTTGAGACAGGAACGGAGGGCTAAAAAGTGTATGTAGCATAATACGAGAGAGAGAGAGAGAGGACTTTCTTTTTTAAGGATGCTTAAATCTTACTACTATATTATTTTCGCTGCAGGTTCGGAGACCTCCAGAAGGCTTCCCAAACTTACCCTATTTTTCAAATCTCCATTTTTCAATCAAAACCTCTTCCCTTCCCCTCTTTCTCACGTGTAACCTCTCATTTTCTCTTTCCCCTCCATTTTTTCATTAAAGCTCCCCCTCCTCTCCTCCCTTCCCAAGTCCCCCCCCACAAATTTTTTTAAAATTAAAGGTAGAAAGCTTGAAACTTGGAGAAACAACAATAGTAAAAACTGCAGTTTACCATTTGTTCAGTGCTACAAATAACACAAATGACCTGGTCAATACAAAGCATAAAGACACTCCTGTTAAGCCATATTGCAAACATGCACTTGCTTAATTTATCAATTTACTAAATGCTCCGAACAATGATGGCATGAGTACCTTCTCAACTTTGTGCCGAGAAACTTCATGTCGTTGAGATGGATCTTCCTCCAGACCCTTTCCAAGAACAAAGACAAGTCCCTAAGTTAAAAACCAACCAGAGCAAATCCTAACCATGGAAAGTAGTGATAAAACTAACCTTTGCCGTGTTATGGCAATGATGACAGTCAAACACCTTATTGCAAAAAGGTGTTCTAATTTTTGCATCTTCTCGTGTAATGCTTGCATCTGAAAACAAATCAAAATGGTGTCGAGATCAGGGACAGATAGCATACAAAACTGCCACGAAGTGAATACATGAATAACAAGTGTACCCGTGCTTCACTTGGCTTTCCTTTTGACTGTCTGGATCAAACATAGACTCGCAATCCAGTTCTTTCTTGAGACTTGTTGTACAGGGTTCAACACGTAGGCATCCCCAACCTAACATCCGAAATTCTTACATTGGCTTCAAGTTTCAACAATGGTTTAAAACATATATGCTCCAAAATTGATCCAATCGTAGGGATTCATGGACCTATAGCTCTGTTGAGATGAAACAAGTGCATGCAAGGGTTTGATTAACTGTTTGAAAGAAGCTTTTGTAAAGCAGAGAGCCATTTGGTCCACTCCATTACGATGAAATACAAAAAGCTTTGGAAGATGGAAAAAGCTTACCAAAGGCATCACTGCAAGGGAGCAAAAAATGCTTGATGTTGCAACATTGGAGGAGAAACAACAAATGCTTAATGCAGGTGAACATGAAACAATCTGATGACGGGTGAGAAAAAAAGGTAGGAGAGAGACTGTGTGTGTATGTGTGTGTGTGTCTGACCCCTTCTATCCCCCCTTTTTTAAAATTAAAACCCCCTACTCTCTCTCTCATTATAATCTCTCTCTTTCTTTTCCCTCTCCCCTTTTTAATGAAATCCTCCCCCCTCTCTCTCTCTGTCATTTGTAAGGCCTAGGTTTTCTCTCTCTCTCTCTCTCTCTGTCTCTCTCTCCTTTAATTGAATCAAACTTCTTTTTAAATCAAAAGTCTCTCTCACTTACTACTATATTATTTTAGATGTATGTTTGAAAAGCCACGAATCTCCAGAGGGCTTCATGAACCTACTCCCTATTCCAAACCTATCTTTTTCAATCAAAACCCCTTCCCTTTCCCTCTTTCTCAAGTGTAATCTTTCTTTCTCTCTTCCCCCTCTATTTTTTCATTAAATCTTCCCTGCCCCTTTTTTACATTAAAACCCCCTCCCCTCTCTCTCACTTATAATCTCTCTCTTTCTTTTCCCCTTTCCCTTTTTAATTAAATTCCTCCCCTCTCTCTCTCTCTCATTTGTACGGCCTAGGTTCTCTCTCTCTCTCTCTCTCCTTTAATTAAATCAAACTTCTTTTTAAATCATCTTACTATATTATTTTTCGTATAGGTTTGGAATACCCCAAACCTCCAGAAGGCTTTCCGAAATTGCCCCTTTCTCAAACCTTCCTTTTTCAATGAAAACCCCTTTCCTTCACCTCTTTCTCACATGTAATCTCTCATTTTCTCTTCCGCCTCCATTTTTTCATTAAAGCTCCCTCCCCCTTTTTTTAAATTAAAGATAGAAAGCTTAAAACTTGGAGGAACAACAATAGTAAAAACTGTAGTTTATCATTTTCTCAGTGCTACACAAGCACAGATGACACGTTCAATACAAAGCATAAAGACACTCTCGTTAAGCCATATTGCAAACATGCACTTGCTTAAGATATCAATTCACTGAATGCTCCAAACAATGATGGCATGAGTACCTTCTCAACCTTGTGCTCTGCGATACTTCATGTCACTGAGATGGATCTTTCTCTAGACCCTTTACAAGAACAAAGACAAGATCTTGAGTTAAAAACCAACCAGAGCAGATCCTGAACATGGAAAGTAGTGATAGAACTAAACTCTGCCTCATTATGGCAACGATGATAGTCAAACACCTCTTTGCAAAAAGTTGTTCTAATTTTCCATCTTCTCGTGTAATGCTTGTATTGTCATGATCAGGGAGAGACAACATACAACACTACCATGAAATGAATACATGAATAACAAGCATACATGTGCTTCATTTGGCTTTCCTTTTGACTACTATCCGATAGACTCGCAATCCAGTTCTTTGTTGAGACCTATTGTACGAGGTTCAACATGTAGGCATCCCCAACCTAACATCGGAAATGCTTACACTTGCTTTAGGTTTCAACAATGGTTTAAAACACCTATGCTCCAAAATTGATCCAATCACAGGGATTCACGGATCCAAAGCTCTGTTGAGACAAGACAAGTGCATGCAAGGGTTTGATCAACCGTTTGAAAGAAGCTTATGTAAAGCTTAGAGCCGTTTGGTCTGCTCCATTACAATGAAATACGAAAAGCTTTGGAAGATGGAAAAAGCTTACCAAAGGCATCATTGCAAGGGAGCAACAAATGCTTGATGTTGCAGCATTGGAGGAGAAACAGCAAATGCTTGATGTAGGTGAACATGAAACGATCTAATGACGGGTGAGAAAAAGAAGGTAGCGGAGAGAGAGAGAGAGAGAGAGAGTGTGTGTGTGTGTGTGTGTGTATGTGTGTATGTGTGTGTGTGTGTGTGTATGTGTGTATGACCCCTTCTATCCTCCCCTTTTTTTAAATTAAAATCTCTCCCCTCTCTCTCACTTATAATCTCTCTCTTTCTTTTTCCCCTCCCCTTTTTAATTAAATTTCTCCCCCCTTCCCCCTCTCTCTCTCATTTGTAGGGCCTAGGTTCTCTCTCTCTCTCTCTCTCTCTCTCTCTCTCTCTCCTTTAATAAAATCAAACTTTTTTTTAAATCAGAAGTCTCTCTCTCTTACTACTATATTATTTTTGTTGTAGATTCGAAAAGTCATGAACCTCTAGATGGCTTCCCGAACCTACTCCATTTTCGGAACCTCCCTT
This sequence comes from Lygodium microphyllum, assembly GCF_053477565.2. Taxonomy (NCBI): domain Eukaryota; kingdom Viridiplantae; phylum Streptophyta; class Polypodiopsida; order Schizaeales; family Lygodiaceae; genus Lygodium; species Lygodium microphyllum. The sequence continues at coordinate 21,736,850 of NC_141136.1, read as the reverse complement.
TTTCAATAAAAACCCCTTCCCTTTCCCTTTTTCTTAAGTGTAATCTCTCTTTCTCTCTTCCCCCTCTATTTTTTCATTAAAGCTCCCCTCTTTTTTAAAAAATTAAAACCCCCCTCTCTCTCACTTATAATCTCTCTTTTTCTTTTTCCCCTCCCCTTTTTCATTAAATTCTTCCCCCCTCTCTCTCACTTTTGTAAGGCTTAGGTTCTCTCTCTCTCTCTCTCTCTTTCTCTCTCTCTCTCTCTCTCTCTCTTATTATTTTCGCTGTAGGTTCAGAAAGCCCCGAACCTCCAGAAGGCTTTCCAAACTTACCATATTTTCCAAACCTCCCTTTTTCAATCAAAACCTCTTCCCTTCCCCTCTTTCTCACATGTAATGTCTCATTTTCTCTTTTCCCTCCATTTTTTCATTAAAGCTCCCCCTCCTCTCCTCCTCGCCCAGCCCCCCCTATTTTTTAAAAAAAATTAAAGGTAGAAAGCTTGAAACTTGGAGAAACAACAGTAGTAAAAACTGTAGTTTACCATTTGTTTAGTGCTACACATAACACAAATGACTTGGTCAATACAAAGCATAAAGACACTTATAATCTCTCTCTCACTTATAATATCTCTCTTTCTTTTTCCCCTCCCCTTTTTAATTAAATTCCTCTCCCCTCTCTCTCTAATTTGTAGGGCCTAGGTTCTCTCGCTCTCTCTCTCTCTCTCTCTCTCTCTCTCTCTCTCTCTCTCTCTCTCTTCTTTAATTAAATCAAACTTCTTTGTAAATCAGAAGTCTCTCTCTCTTACTACTATATTATTTTCGTTGTAGGTTCGAAAAGTCATGAACCTCTAGAGGGCTTTCTGAACCTAACCCATTTTTCAAATCTCCCTTTTTCAATAAAAACCCCTTCCCTTTCCCTCTTTCTTAAGTGTAATCTCTCTTTCTCTCTTCCCCCTCTATTTTTTCATTAAAGCTCCCCTCCTTTTTTTAAATTGAAATCCCCTCCCCTCTCTCTCACTTATAATCTCTCTTTTTCTTTTCCCCCTCCCCTTTTTAATTAAATTCCTCTCCTCTCTTTCTCTCTCTCTCTCTCTCTCTCTCTCTCTCTCTCTCTCTCTCTCTCTCTCTCTCTCTCTCTCTCTCTCTCTCTCTCTCTCTCTCTCTCTCTCTCTCTCTCTCTCTCTCTCTTTATTATTTTTGCTGTAGGTTCGAAAAGCCCCGAACCTCCAGAAGGCTTCCCAAACTTACCTTATTTTCCAAACCTCCCTTTTTCAATCAAAACCTCTTCCCTTCCCCTCTTTCTCACGTGTAATCTCTTATTTTTTCTTTCCCCTCCATTTTTTCATTAAAGCTCCCCCTCCTCTCCTCCCCTCCCGGGCCCCCCACCAATTTTTTTTAAAATTAAAGGTAGAAAGCTTGAAACTTGGAGAAACAATAGTAGTAAAAACTGCAGTTTACCATTTGTTCAGTGCTACACATAACACAAATGACCTGGTCAATACAAAGCATAAAGACACTCCTGTTAAGCCATATTGCAAACATGCACTTGCTTAAGATATCAATTCACTAAATGCTCCGAACAATGATGGCATTAGGACCTTCTTCACTTTGTGCCGAGATACTTTATGTCATTGAGATGGATCTTCCTCTAGACCCTTTCCAAGATCAAAGACAAGTCCCTAAGTCAAAAACCAACCAGAGCAAATCCTAACCATGGAAAGTAGTGATAGAACTAACCTTTTCCACATTATGGCAATGATGACAACGAAACACCTCATTGCAAAAAGGTGTTCTAATTTTGCATCTGAAAACAAATCAAAATGGTGTCGAGATCAAGGACAGATAGCATACAACACTTCCACGAAGTGAATACATGAATAACAAGTGTGCCCGTGCTTCACTTGGCTTTCCTTTTGACTGTCTGGAGCAAATACAAACTCGCAATCCAGTTCTTTCTTGAGACTTTTTGTACGGGATTCAACACATAGGCATCCCCAACCTAACATCGAAAATGCTTACATTGGCTTCAAGTTTCAACAATGGTTTAAAACATATATGCTCCAAAATTAATCCAATCGTAGGGATTCATGGACCTATAGCTCCGTTGAGATGAAACAAGTGCATCCAAGGCTTCGATTAACCATTTGAAAGAAGCTTTTGTAAAGCCGAGAGCCATTTGGTCCACTCCATTACGATGAAATACAAAAAGCTTTGGAAGATGGAAAAAGCTTACCAAAGGCATCACTGCAAGGGAGCAACAAATGCTTGATGTTGCAACATTGGAGGAGAAACAACAAATGCTTCATGCAGGTGAACATGAAACAATCTGATGACGGGTGAGAAAAAAAGGTAGGAGAGACAGAGTGTGTGTGTGACCCCTTCTATCCCCCCTTTTTTAAAATTAATGCACTTGCTTAAGATATCAATTCACAGAATGCTCCAAACAATGATGGCATGAGTACCTTCTCAACTCTGTGCTCTACGATACTTCACGTCATTGAGATGGATCTTCCTCTAGACCCTTTATAAGAACAAAGACAAGACCCTGAGTTAAAAACCAACTAGAGCATATCCTGACCATGGAAAGTAGTGATAGAACTAAACTTTGCCTCATTATGGCAACAATGATAGTCAACCACCTCATTGCAGAAAGGTGTTCTAATTTTCCATCTTCTCGTGTAATGCTTGTATTGTCACGATTAGGGAGAGACAACATACAACACTACCATGAAATGAATACAGGAATAACAAGCATACATGTGCTTCATTTGGCTTTCCTTTTGACTATCTGATAGACTCCCAATCCAAGTCTTTCTTGAGACTTGAATTGTACGAGGTTCAACACGTAGGCATCCCCGACCTAACATCGAAAATGCTTACACCTGCTTTAGGTTTCAACAATGGTTTAAAACACCTACGCTCCAAAATTGCTCCAATCACATGGATTCACGGATCCAAAGCTCTGTTGAGACAAGACAAGTGCATGCAAGGGTTCGATCAACCGTTGAGAGCGGAGTTTTGAGCTCAGGATGTGCCTAAAATTTGCCAAAAAATCCGGAATTTAGGGGAAAAATATTCAACATCGAAGGCGGCGGCTCCAGCTAGGACAATTTTAAGCACGAAGTGAAATACGACTCTTAAAAGGCGCCCAAGTGACACTTGTTGATTTTTTATAATTTTTCAGACTGCCGACTGCCGTGCGGGTTGTCAGGAGTTGCCAGCAAATGCGGGACGTCAAGCCGGATGCCCAGGATTTTTCAGAGCTCGATTTGGAGCCCGGATGGGGAAATGGCCAAGGAACCAGTCAAGATGCGAAGGGGTGGACAAAACTTGGGCAAAATGGGCTAGTGACGTTTGGGAGCCCAACTTTTAATGTCATATGAAACTTTCATGCAAAGAAGAAGCATGAATCGTGGAGGGAGAAGGCACCAGGATACGTCGAAATTTGCGCTCCTATGTTGATGGATCAATCATGGGGGCTGCATACAACCCACCCAAGTGATCATGGGCCTTGATTCCCTTCTGCCTGCTGATCATTTTGCCGCCCTTCGCCGGAGCAATGATGGCCTGGATGAAGAATTCTGATTTTAGTCTTTCTCTCTCCTCCCTCTCTCCCCCCTAAGGGGCTGTTCTTGTGTGCAAGAGGAAAATGAAGAATGGTGGAGGAAAGCTTGTCTTGATGAGACCGGATTGCTTTCGAATCAATGAAGACATGAAGATTGCTGATTTTGAAGATGCTGGACATTGAATGAGGGCTTACACACAGTCCCGTACCAAAACGAGATCCCAAGATACAAAGCCTAAGTGGTAATTCAATTTTTATGAAGAAAAAATGAGTTTTTATGCTATTTGGTTGATGAAATGTTGTTCCCATGGGCTAATTATGCATTATGATGTTGTTTGCTATGAGTTTTATCAGTCTATGCTCAGAAAATCAGAAAATCATAAGTGATATGGCTGGAATTAATGTCATAAAATCCATAAAACACGCGTTTAAGGGGTAAAATGGGGTTTTTTTTGTAAAATAAAGGAGAAATATGAGATTTAACATCAATAAAACTTGAAATTTTACTGTCAAGAAACCTAAGGGCCATAGCCCACAATCAATCTTAATTTTTAGTTATTTTTTATTGAAGAAAATAGAGGAAAAATACCAAAAAATGGTGAAAAATGGGTTTTAAATGGAAAAATTTAGGAAACGATAAAAGGAAAATTCCAAAAAATCACATAAGTGTTTGTGCAATGTAAAATGAAGGTAGAGCACGAGATTGGCCTTAGTTTACCCTTGTTTCTATGTTTTCGTCTGTGTTTATTGCTTTCTCTATAAAAAAATACACATAAAACGACTCTTTCACCTATCAACGAATGCAAAACACTAAACGGTAGGGTGAGAGGGGAGTTTGAGTGTCAAAGTACAATCTTAAATTTGATTTATGTGTTGCATCATGCCTATAGGCCGTTGTTTTAAAATAAAAGGGAAAGGCAGCATGAGCGTAAGGCTCGGTGCCTCTCCTCGTTTCAATACATAAACGTTAGTATGGAAATCATGGAAAGATTGGTTTCGCACGATGCACAATGCTGATTTTCTCTTGTTTGTGCACTAAACCATTCACATTATGCACTATGCAGGGTTCATGGTATCAAAGGAAAATCTCCTGGACTGCATAACAATTGTTTTCTTAGGACTTTGACCCACGATTGAGAGTGTGAGGTTATCCCTTGCCGTAGCATAGAGGGTTGGTTTCCTAAGGGACTGTTAAGTGAGGAAGCATGGTATATGTCCTGGAAATACGAGAAATATGAAAGAGAAGAGTTTGTGTTCGTATGTGTTATATGTTTAGCAGTGTATCAAAGGGCCAATCCCTGCGATGTAGGAAAGGGCCAATCCTTGCGATGTAGGAGAGCTGCAGTGGGGCTCCAACTATTAGGTCGGTGGACTGCCTCCTATGTGCGTGTGACGAGGCGTTATGCCTATGTACTTTGGGTTCTCCTTTTGAGGAGTTTAAGGGAAACGTTGGACTATAAACTATAAATGCATGAATTAAGCTTTAGGGCAGTTTGTCATTTAGCATTAGATTGACGCTCCTGGTCCGCGAGGCCATGAGGGTGTTTGTGTGTCATGAGCAAGAGGTCCCGCTAGTGCTATAGCCAGTGCTGGTCCATTTCAAGTCCCATCAGTGGTGCGTCTGTCGGGAGCCGCCTATAAGTGGTGGTTTTCGGATCTAGGGTTTCTAGGGACCAAAAGAAAGTTGGTTTATGTCCTCTGACAAGGACCGTCAAGCCGAAATACAAAAAGTAGAATGTGCTGAGAGGGCTAGACGGTGGTTAGAGATTGTAAGTCGTTATTCTCCTCAAAGGAGTAGCCCGATACGCATACAAAGCAGTGGTCTTAGTAGCCCAACTGCTCCACATAGTCAGTTAGGTGCAGGAGGAAGTGCCAAGTTCTTCCTCTCTTCCACCATGTCTACCCACTCCAAGTGGGGGTGTGATTCCGTTAGTTCAAACTCCCATTGCTAATCCGATTGTCTCCATGGCACAACCCATTGCAATTCCTGCAGGGATGCCAGATTTACCAGCTTTAGGATTTCCTTTGCCCATTTTTAATGGGTTAGCGGAAGAGGATGCAGAATTTCACATTTGTGAATTTCAAAGATTGATGTTCAATTATCGCATCCAAGATGAGGGACATCTCATGATGTTCTTTAATATGCGTTAAAAGGAAGGGCTGCCGTATGGTAACATAGCATAGAGTCTGGAACCATAACCACAATTGATCAATTTTATGCAGTTTTCCAAGGAGAATATGCCCCTGAAAGAGGTGGCCAATATTGGTTGTGTGTCTTGAATGTAACACGCCAAGACCCCCATGAGAATGTGAAAGCCTATGCCAAGAATCTTAAGGAAGTATTTCGTAAGTTACAAACTTACATTCCTATTCCGCCGACTGCCCAATTGCAATACTTCTTGCATGGGTTGGATTTTAATATTCAAGTACAATTGAGCAGTGTGGCCTTGGCAGATATAGACACCGCTATTACGCGGGCAGAAGGAGTAGAAGCATGATTACAAACGGCCTACTCCTCTCGAATGAATGTTAATGCGGGTTTAGTACACTGGAGGCAATCTACCATTGACGAATGGAAGTCAAGGGATGCCTACAACTAACCCTAATGGGAGAGGAAGTATGGTTCAAAATGTACCTTTGCTGCTAGCTCCTCCCAGTGTGACTATGCCTATGGCAAGTCAGTTGGCTCCACCAAATGTTGGAGGCCAAGTTTCGAATTCTAATAGTGTTCCTGTGGGTCAACAACCAATGCCAAATCAGATTGTTAGGCCAATGGAACGACGGGTCGACGATCGAGGCTATGAGTCGAGTGCATCTAATGTCCTTGGCAAAGTTAAGGATATGATAAAGCATTATACCAACATGATTTCCGAACAATATCGACAAATAGCTATCAACGTTAATTTCTTGAAGAAGCAGCAAAATTTGATAGGGGGTCGACGCCCTAAAGAGGGTGGACCCTCAAGATTCAGTTGTAAGTGGTGTGGTGGACAGCATTTCCCTAGAAACTGTCCAAATGTTAAATGTGATATTTGTGGGAAGTCGGGCCACTTAGCTGCTACCTGTTGGAGTAAGATTAGTTCCCTCCAACAAGGGAGTAAATAGCCAGGCCCTGTAAATCATAGAGCGTAAGGAAATAACTTGCAGCAGAATGATGCACCAAGACAAATATTGTAGAGGGGAAAAACAACTATAGAAGAGTTGGCATAAGGCAACGGAGTCAGCCTTTTGAGGCTGTACGAGTCAATGATGCTGAAACCTCTAACTTAAGAGCCGTGACAAGAGGCCAAAAGGCTAAAGAGGTTTATAAAGATAAGGAAAAAACGGTTGAGGGAAGCCCTAAGCAAGGGGATAAGGGGACGCAAGCTTATGTGGATGGAATATTGGTGGAGCATGCTATTGTAGACACTGGATCCTCCATCAATATCATGAGTTCAGAGTTGATGGAGAGGTTGGGTCTAGGCATCCAAAAAGATAGCTCCACCCTTCTTAGAATAACTGATGATAGTTTAAGACAACCAGAATGTTGCGTTACTAAAGTCCACGTTACAGTTGCGAGTGTAGAATGCTTCTTGGACTTTAGGGTGATATAATTTGCAGGACGTCCTAGCTATCGAGTCTTGCTAGGCAGGCCTTGGATCTTACGAATAGATTGTCAAGTCAATATACTCGCCGGTCGTGTGGTTCTAGGTAGAGGTGCTAATCGAGTGATAGTCGATGCTTACCCTGAGTCTCCTCAAAGTGAGAGAGCTCCTTTATCTTCTACTGAATTAGAGACAGCAGACGATCCATCCAGTAGTGAGACGTCATCCAGTGATGAATCTAGAGAGGGGTCAACTACAGAGGATATTTACCAAGTAACTCTAAATGAGTCGATAGAGCCGCAAGATAGGATAAGAGACGCGGATGTGATTGAGTTGGACCTTGGCACGCTGAATGATTCGCGGCCAATTAAATTAGGTTCCATGCTCAGTTCAGCAGAAAGGGAGGACTATGTGTCCTTGATTCAAGAATTCCGTGACATCTTTGCTTGGAGTTATGATGAGCTGAGAGGCATTCCTCCCAGCCTAGCTGTTCATACTATTCCTGTAAAAGAAGGCAGTCGTCCTGTGAGTCAGAAAGTAAGGCATATGCCTTTTGAACTAAGGGACGGGCTGTTTGAGGAGTTACAGAAGTTAAGGAAAGCTGGTTTAATCTTCCCTGTTCAGCACACAGAATGGTGTTCACCAGTTGTCATTAGGAAGAAGAAAAATAACCAGATCCGACTATGTGTAGATTTTAGAGAGCTGAATAAGCAGAAAGTTAAGGATTACTACCCATTGCCATTTATTGACCAGATTTTGGATCAATTAGCGGGTAGGGAAATATATTCATTCATGGATTGCTTTGCGGGATACAACCAGATGGCAATTGCAGAAGAGGACAAGTTGAAAACAACTTTTATTACTGTCTTTGGTACTTTTGTGTACCATGTGATGGCCTTTGGTTTGTGCAATGCACTTGGGTCATGGAAACGAACAGCACACAAGACCTTTGGTGACATCTCCCCAGATGAGTTGAAAGTATTTATTGATGACTTGGGGGCAACCACTGTAAGGGAAAGAATGTTGATTATTTTAAGAAAATGCTTTGAGCGCTGCAAACAATTTTATATCGCTCTTAACCCACGGAAGTGTGTCTTTGGAGTGCCTTATGGGCTATTGCTAGGTCATGTGGTCAGTTCAGTAGGAATCGCAACTGACCCTGAAAACATCAAGGTCATAGTTGCTATGAGTCTACCACGCACTCCGAAAGAGGTACATAGCTTTTTGTCGTCCATAGGGTACTATCGAAGGTTTATAAATGCCTTGGTAGAAAGGACGTTACCATTAACAAACTTATTATCCTTTAGCTATCTATTTGAATGGAGCGACCCTTGTAAGGTAGCTTTCGAGGATGTGAAACACGAGCTAGTAAAAGCACCCATTTTAAAAGCACATAAAAGAGGCGAGGTGTTCTATATATTTTCAGCAACCACCATGCATAGTATTAGCTGTTGTTTAGCCCAAATCTGGGAGGAAAAGTAGTATCATCCAATAGCTTTTGCTAGTTGGAAATTGGGCATTTTAGAGATTAACTATACCTACATGGAGAAGTTGTGTCTTGCGATGGTCTTTGGGGCTAAGAAATTCAGGCACTACATCCTCTATGAAAAGGTAGTATTCTATACGAAGGCGGAAGGGCTTAGATTGCTTATGAACAAGCTACAGCCGCCTGATCAGTTGGCAAAGTGGTTAATCACTTTGCAGGAGTTTTATTATGAGATTAAGAGTAAGCCACCGAGGTTGCAGGGTATTGTGGAATGGCTTGTGGATTTTGGGGAGCTGAAAGAGACTTTGGCTGAAGGAAGTGATATTGAAGAAATGTTTAAAATTGATACAGCTTCTATCCCATCTTGGTATGCTGCTATTACGCATTATCTATCAACATGAGAGACGGGAGCTGGTTTATCAAAATCGAAAAAGAGGAAAATCAAACAACAGGCTTTGAAGTTTTCCTTGATCACAGGGACACTATATCGGCAGGGTGTTGATGATATCTATTGCCGATGTGTGATGCCTGATGAGGTTCCTTTCATCTTGGAAGAGTGTCATGACTTTGCATGTGGAGGGCACTTCCCTGGACGGTTGACGGCGCAGAAAGCTTTAAGAGCTCGATATTGGTGGCCGTCCATCTTCCAAGATTCCTTTGAGTATGTTAAGAGATGTGATACCTGTCAAAGACATGATGACCGAGAGAATAGGAAACGCCCACTTACGCCTATCATGGCTATCCTTCCATTTGAGAAGTGGGGCATTGATTTTGTGGGTCCTATTACCCCATCGTCCACTACCCAGAAGAGGTACATTATAGTAGCAACTGATTATTTTACAAAATGGTCAGAAGTGCAGCCAATGAGGTAGGACAATGGAAAAGAGACTACAAGTTTCCCTTTAGAGTAGATTATCTGCCATTTCGGTCCACCGAAGGAACTAGTGTCGGACCGTGGAACCCATTTTTTGAACAAAGTGATCAAAAGCTTGACTAAAGCTTGGCAAATCAAGCACAATAAAACGATCCCTTATAATCCCCAAGCAAACGGACAAGTCGAATGTACTAAAAAGCAGCTTGTGGGTATCTTGTCTAAGATAGTCTCTGAGAAGAAACGAGACTGGGACATGAAGTTGTATGTGGCAGTATGGGTGTATAATACAATGTTCAAGCGAGCTACCAGCCATACTCCATTTAAATTGGTTTATGGAGAAGAGTGTGTGTTACCCCTCGAAATTGAGTTGCCAACCATACGGTTTGCAATTAACCACTCTTTGGGAGATGAGGATTCACTCTTTGAACGTTTCACGACTATAGCCCATCTGGATGAGCTGAAATTGGAGAGCTTATTACACTAGGAGGTAGCTAAACGTCGGATGAAGCAGTTGCACGACCTTAGAGCAAAGAAGTATACCTTTAAAAAAGGGCAATTAGTTCTATACTACAATGCGCGTAGGGAGCTGTTTCCAGGGAAGCTGGAACCTAAATGGGATGGCCCCTACAAGATTGTTAGGCTGGGGAAAAATAGGGCTACGGCTCTATTAGTTGATCTACAGGGAGTAGAGTTTAAAAATAAGGTTAATCTTAATAAGATTAAATCTTATTACTTCTAAGTATGCTAATATGGAGAATTGCATTGCAAGTCCATGCTGGGGTTGATTTGAGACCTGCAAAATAGCTGAAAGCTGGTAGATGGGTCGGTTAATCCCTTATTTGGAGCACCCATACCTGGAGCAGAGATACCATCAGGGGAAACTTATTTGGTGGAGCAAAGGATACAAAGTGATTGAGTAGGAAGACGAAACCTTTGCGTGGGAGATTAAAGTCTTCTGCCATCACTGCTTACGACTATTGACAAGTATCCCTGTTGAGTTCAATGAAGAAGGTGGGATGGAGCCGTCAGTTTATCCTCTCAACATGCTAAATTTTGATTATCATAATTACGAATAGAGGAGTTCTTGATGGCAGGCTGTGTAAACCCATTGTGGACGTACACATTATATTTTGACGAAGTATCCAGGGGCCCTAATAAAAAAGAGAGTGTTGGAGTAGTAATCCGAGATCCCCGACGTAGAGTTACGATGAAGATAGCTGCTTATCTTGGGGTAGGATTCACTAACAATATGGTGGAGTATAAAGCCTTGATTATGGGACTGCATATTGCCAAACAAGGTGGTATTCGTCGGTTGTTAGTAAAATGGGATTCCTAGTTGATCCTGAATCAGTTAGATGGTACATATACAGTGCGGAATCCCATCCTTTGTATGTATCATCGAACTGCCATGACCCTACTTGAGGAGTTTGAGAGAGTGTCTTTTCAGCTCATTCCACATTACTAGAATCAGTTTGCGGATTCACTGGAAAATCTTGCTTATGAAGAAGACATTTTCTTTAATTGTGGTCCTAGTTTGGATATGCTATCAATGATAAAAAAGGACCCGGTCGCTTGTGGGGTATGTTATCAGAGCATGCAATATATGGCAAACGATGGTTGATATGGGTGATGCAAAGAGTAGCCGAGACCAATCTACCGTTATTATCCTGGACCCATAGGTTGATTAGACAACATGTTATGTGTACGCCTCTTCCTATATATGCAGGAGGGATGGGTCATAACCTTATGCATTTAGTTTAGGGCTGTGAGCCCTATGTTTTTCCTCCTTGGAAAGGGGCATGTTATTGTATATCTGCACTATTTCGGGGAGGGATGTGTAGGTGCTATTCTGTTTGATCTCGTTAGGCCAAGAGGGCCAATTTGGCGAGGTTTTGAATGTTTTATTTCATTAGGCGAAGAGGGCTGATCAAGTTTTGTAAAGAAAAGCTTTATTTCATTAGGCCAAGAGGGCCAGTCGTCTGTTTGGTGTAGGTATGATTAATGGTTTCTTGTTTTAGTTCTGTGCTAGACAGGTTTGAAGAAGAGCTTGAAAGGAGCCTTTTGTTGCGCGGAAGCTTCTCATGGCCCTATCCAGGTGATATCTCTCCTTTATGAGTACCGTGTTTTTCTGCTATATGTGTCTGTGTACTTGTTAGGGGATTTTCGTTTCTGTCAAGATTGTGGGAGAGAAGGAAGGAGTCTCACTTGAAGCTTTCTTGCTTGCACAATGGGGGAATACACACAGAGATGGAGGCTAAAAACAGTTTTCCTCTTCTTAGTTGTGTAAGCCAAAAAGAACTCTTGTACATAGAAATAGAAGAACCCTATATATGGGTCTCAAAACAAACTCAACTAACTAAGGTGGCATACTAACTGAGCCACGAACTAGAGTAAATAAGGATAGCTGTCATCTAGCTATTATTCATGGGCGGTGTACCAACCGCATCTGACTGACAAGTCGGTGACATAAATACACAATGGTCACCCTGGTGTATCACGAGTGGAGCTCGATATCTCAATACTCCCTCTCGAGCTCAATCCCAATTCCTGCACACCAAGCAGGTCTCTGAACTTGCGCAGCTTCTCTGCGACCAATGCCTTCGTGAATATGTCAGCTACTTGATCCATAAACTAGATCAATAAGACCTAGTAAAACCCTCTCTCGCACATAGTGATAATGCACCTCAATGTGCTTTGTTCTAGCATGATAGACTGGATTATTTGCCAAGTGTATACTACTCATGTGGTCACAATAAATGACAACTAGCCCATCTGTAGGCTGATGCATATCATAAAGTAGCTTATGCAACTTCATCACTGTTACCTGTCATAATCAAGTCATCAACATAAATGACAAGTAGCATAATACCTTTCTCTGTTTTTCTCACATAAAGTGAGAAATCTGCCTTGGAAATCTGAAAGCCAATAGTGAGAAGATACTGTCCTATCTTGTCAGACCATGCTCTAGGTGCTTGCTTCAAGCCATACAAGGCTTTCTTCAACCTGCAAACAAACTCAGGATGAATAGCATGCACATAACCTGGTGGCTGCTCCATATAGACCTCTTCTTGCAAATCACCATGCAAGAAGGCATTCTTTACATCCATCTGATGTAAAGACCATCCCTTTGATGCAGCCATAGCAATGACTGCTCTTACGGTTGCCATCCTTGCAACCGGATTGAATGTTTCTTCATAGTCAATGCCATATGTTTGTGCATACCCCTTGACTACTAATCTTGTCTTGTATCTCTTCACAGAACCATCTGCATTGTGCTTCACCTTATAAACCCACTTACAGCCAATTGCATTCTTACCTTTAGGCAAAGGTACCAATTCCCATGTAGCATTTGCTTCCAAGGCATCCATTTCTTCATCCATGGCTTTCACCCATTTTTCTTTTCCCATGGCTTGCTCAAAAGAAGTGGGTTCTGGTTCCTGTATCACTTTGACCATATATGCATAGTGAATGGCTGTAAATCCATCATATTTCAGCCTCTCCACAGGATACCTAGCTCTTGTAGACCTGCGCAAAATAGGTTCACTCCCAGGTGCTCTCAAAACATCCCTGGTCTTCCTTACTCCAGGTGTAACAATAGAAGGAATACCCAACTCATCATCAATGCTCTGTTTTGAGCCACTGGATTCACCATCCACATAAGAGTGACCTGCATTCACATCAAACATGGGCTGATCAACCTTCTCTTTTCCTTTTCGTGATACCTGTATACCACTATCTGCATTGCTTTGAGAAGATTCTCCTGATCTCAATCTGCCTGTCCATGGCGAAGAATGCGAAGCATTGCTAGAGGACGCTCTAGGTCCACTAATATTTTGTGACTGCTGCTGTGAATTTTGTGCAGCATTACCATTTTGTGCATCTACATCATCAATCACATTTACTAGTTTATACCAGCTACTCATCTCATCAAAAACAACATCTCTGCTCACTGTAAACTTACGAGTAGAAGGGTTATAGCATCTATACCCTTTTTGCTGCAGAGAGTAACCAATAAAGATGTACTTCTCAGCTTTTGGATCCAACTTGGATCTCAACCTATCTGGCACATGTACATAGGCAATGCAACCAAAAATTTTCAAATGAGAAATATCTGGTTTCCTACCAGTATACCTCTCCTCTGGAGTCATCCCATGTATTGCTGCAGTGGGAGTCCTGTTCATTATGTAGACTGCTGTAGCAACTGCTTCAGCCCAATAAAAATCTGGCAGGTTTTTTTCATTGAGCATGGCACGAGATACCTCTCCAATATGCCTGTTTTTCCTTTCTGCAATTCCATTTTATTGTGGGGTATGACTGCATGAATATTGCTGCTTTATGCCATGCTCCTACAGGAACCTTGCAAACTCATTTGAGAGGTACTCTCCCCCTCCATCTGACCTTAGGCATTTTATTTGCAGACCTGTTTCTTTTTCAGCCATAGCTTTAAGAGTTTTGAAATGCCCAAAAACTTCACTTTTCTTTTTCATAAAATACACCCAAACTTTTCTGCTATAGTCATCAATAAAAGTGACAAAATAATGACAGCCTCCAAGAGATGCAGCTTTAGTAGTCCACACATCAGAGTGGATTAATTCCAATGGCTTCTTACTCTCTTGAACATATCTAGGAAATGGTTTCCTTGCCTGTTTTCCAAATTGACAGGCTTCACATACCTAGATATGTTCAAGAGAGTAGAGCCATTGTATAGATCCATTCTGATGTGTGGACTACTAAAGCTGCACCTCTTGGAGGCTGTCATTATTTTGTCACTTTTATTGATGACTATAGCAGAAAAAGTTGGGTGTATTTTATGAAAAAGAAAAGTGAAGTTTTTGGGCATTTCAAAACTCTTATGGCTGAAAAAGAAACAGGTCTGCAAATAAATATATCAAGCGACCTTTATTTTTCATATCCTCAACAAAGCATCCATGAGGATTAAATCTGACCTGCAAGCCCTGCTCAACCATTTGACCAACAAAAACCAGATTCTTGGTGATATTCGGGACATGAAATACATCGGACAGGTATTTCTTTTTCCCATCCTGCATAGACAAAGGAATTTTTCCAATCTGCACAATAGGATGTGCAGTATCATCACCAGTTTCCACAAATCCTGGTTTTTCCATTTTCCTTGCATCCTCCATCCATTCTGCATGACTTGTCATGTGGTTTGATGCACCTCAGTCAACATACCATACATCGTTGCTTTCTTCTGCACTTGTCACAGGATTGTTCATGTGCTGCACCATAAACAAATGCTCATTTCTGTCATCACCCTGTCTACTAGAAGATGCATAATTCCCTTGTTGCAATTTCCCATTCATGATGTCATTCTGCTTTTTATAGCAGTCTTTAGCCATATGACCCATTTTACCACAGTAGTAGTATTCAACATTACTGTTTGCATTTTGGCCTCTTTGCCATCCACCACGACCTCTTTGGCTCCCCCTGCCTCTAGAGTTACCACGTCCTCCTCCATAGAACTGGTTTTCTTGAGTTTGCTGCATATTCTGATTTCTACCACGGCCTCCAAATCGGCCTCCTCTACCTCAGCCTCTACCTCTTCCAGCATTTGAGTAGAAGACAGCTTCTTTTGAAGTTCCTCCTGAAGAAGATGCACCACCATTTCTCTGCTCCTCACAAATTAGAAGAGCAATCAACTCCTCAAAATCAAGAAATCTTTCACGGACGGAAATGGATGTTCGAAACTGTGCATAATCCTTTCCTAGACCATTCAAGATCACAGAAACTAAATCATCATCTTCCACTGGCGACCCAATGGAAGCAAGTGCATCTGCAATCTTCTTCACCTTCATGTGGTAGTCGTTGATACTCATATTTTCTCTTTGCACATTGTGCAACTCTTGCTTGAGCTGCATTTTCCTGGCTTGCGTATTTGTGCTATACATTTTTGACAAAGTATCCCATGCCTCCTTCGGCGTACTTGCATCTTGAATATGCACAATCATAGAGTCTGAAATGCTGATAGACAGCCAGTACATAACTTTCCTGTCTCTCTCATGCCATGCTTTAAATGCTTGCATTTGCTGTTGATTGGGAACATCAGGAAGAACTAGTTCCTCTTCATTTCCTGCAACAAATTCCCAATATCCTTTTCCCATAAGGAAATTTGTCATTCTAAACTTCCATGCTTGGAAGTTGTTCTTGTCAAGCTTTTCAGTGACAATCTGTGAAAGAGAATCAGACGCCATTACAGAACACTGCAAAAAATTCTGTCACTGCAAAGAACACGGCAAATCTGCAAAACTGGCGAAAGTGGTATTTGGCCACACAGTCACTTCCTAGTGACGATTTTGCATATACAGGAACCAAGGATGATTTTGTAACTCCCAATGTCTCTGCACACTAGAGGCCGGAGTGGTCCATCATCTTGGGAGTGGTGGCCTTATGACATATCTGGAGAACTTTGTAAGTTTTTCTTTTGTTTTGCTTGCTTATTTTTTTACAATATCCTTTGTACTAACAATCATGTTTCTAATAGTTGTATTTTGTTTTCTTTGCAGCACTCCATTACAAATCACGATCCCACCGGCCTTGAGACTCGATATGCAGAGAGGCACGGTCTCACTGCATTGATCGATCAATTGTATGGACACAGCGGCCCTATAAGTCACTCATCTTTCTTGTCCGTAGTTACCATGTTTAATTAGAATGCATTATTGTATGGTGGACTGATATGTAGTTGTTTCTTTTTTTGTAGAGTTCGTTCGATGCTCCTTTGCGGCGGGATGAGGTTTTGAATGGCGATGATCTATAGCTCGCCCTTGGATCCCTAGAGCTCACATACCCTTCTTTTTTGGTCATGTGATCTGTGTAGACATTTTCTATGTAGTAGTAATATCTTGCCATGATTGTATCGGTCGCTGTCATTATGCAATCATGTATTTATTTCATGTATCATTGTTATGATTTAAGTACACTTTGCCTTTATTTACATGAGCATTGTACACATTACTGAAACTATTTTGTATGGCCCAAATAAAGCACATAGTGCTATATCCACAAAAAAATTTACCGTCGCTATTAGCGTCGCAAATTTACTGCACGCGTCACTATTAGCGTCGCAAAATGCGTTGCAAAGTGTCGCTATTAGCATCACAAAATGTGACGCTGATACTGACACAAATAACGATGCTGATAATGACACTGATACCAATTCTTCTATGGCATCGCCAATAACGACACTTTTTGTGACGACAGGGGCAAATTTCTTTATGAACATTTTTGTCGCTTTTAACGTCGGTATAAGGCCTATATCTTGTAGTGTTTTTTGTTAAACTATACCTCATCCCAACAAGAAGAAACGAGTCATTTACTTCTCTCACTTTACTTTGGAGAATTTGAACACAATCAGAGTCCAAAAATATCATATCAGATCTCTTATTAATATCAGTAGGTAGAAAGTAAGAAACTTTGAAGCCCTTAGGATCAGCCCTTTCAAGAAGGGTAGATAACTCCTCTTCAAAAGATAGGAGTTTTCTTCTTCCTTTTCTTCTTTCTTCTTTCTTTTAAACTCCCTTCATTTATCTCCCTCCTCTACTGTGGCCTTTTCCTCTTTCTCATGATGTCTTCTGTCCTTTTCATACGTAACATCTTCAACCTTCAGACCAATATCATTTTTCTTCTTTCTATATGGAGGGACATTTAAAATATTGAAAGCCTTAACATCAAAAAGAGGGACTGGCTCAAGGACCTTTAAAAACCTATATCTCAACCTCCTAAGAATAATCATATCTTTATCCATAAGCATAAGCGTATGTGCATGAGCCGCATATATATAAGAATCTTGGAAAAACTCAATCAAAAAATTCTCTGTAGCCTCCTAAATATAGTTGAGACCTATCCTAGTCCATCTAAGACTCTATAGACTATGCTTGTCACAGATTTCTCTAACAAGCCTCTGAAAAGGCAGCTTTGGAATTGCATTATTCAGAGCCTTCATTGCACTTCTAATCTCCTTAAGGCACCTCACATGCTGTGAGAACCTTCTTCTTGGCTTTGATTTCCTTGAAAATTTGGAAGGCTTGGAGGACTGATGTATCTTTGAAGCAAGATCTCTAGGATAAACTTTTTGCTTCTTTGCAGTGGACTTAGTTCTAGCCATCTAGAATATCCAAAAAAATAAATAACACTAAAAAATTAGGAAAGATCTCCTAATCTCTCAAATGAATATATCTTCAATCACGAAGCAGTAGGCAAACAGCAATCACAAAGTCTAAATACAAACTTGATAAAATGGTACGAGGATGTATGAAACGTAAGCAGATCTTGAAGACAAAGAGAACTCAACATCATATTGCGTTTCACACGGCACAAGGGGAACGATGCAGGCTCAAAACGGATGAAACATGATATGGCCTTACTTGGAAAAAAGAACATAACATCGTTCACGTTTCATACGTCACATGACAAACATGGCAGTCCTAGTCGTGTTCAACTCATCTACCATTGCACATCATATTTACTACATAGTCGAAATGTGATATTGTTTGGGCTATGCACTCTTACTCATTAGTATACAATGAAACAACCTTGATTCATGAAGGTGAGTTGGATCTTTTCCTTGGTATGGAATTTACAATTTTTTTGATTGTGAAGAAACAATATAGTGCATTATATTAGCATCATAATCTATTATTAAACTAATCCCAAACATTGTTTCTAGATATCATCTTTGGAAAGGATTATTGATGTAAACTAAAGATCCCTAGTCCATTGGGATTGTGGAAGTGTTAAGGAGGTGGAGTAGTTCATGAAGTCACTCCCCAGTTTTAGAGAAAGGTATCCATGCCCTAGGTTTGTCCATTAAGACATACTAATGATCCTACCTATCATGCACATGGCTATTTAAGAGACATGACATTAATGAAGAATGAATAATTATATTGTCATTGCATTTAGAGCCATTGGAACATCATTGCCTCTGATTGTCCTTAATCTCTCCTCAATTGCAACTCAAACCCTAGCTTGCATAGCCATAGCCAAATATGGGATCTACCTCCCTATTCTCATTCACAGCTCTTAATAGGCATATCCATAGCCATAAAGGTGACCTACCTCCCTTTTCTCATTCATAGCTTTCAATAGTCACATTCTATGCTTTCAATTTACTACATAGTCAAAATTTATCCTTCGAAGTACAAATACCTAGCACCCATGTTACAACAGAAGCTTGTAGGCCTTCGTAGTATGAAACGCAAGGAGACCTCATGTGGACAAGAGAAACCTAGCACCCATTGCATTTCATACGTTTGCAGTTTGGGGATGATTTAGTAGGAGCGTTCAAGTGATTTAGAACTTACTCATATTTTAGAAAAAAAACTTACATTCTTGAGTGTTGAGTGCATATGTTGTCGATGAAACCTTATTTGGTACCCTTGCATAGAAGAATAATTTTGTACTATGATTAAATTAGCGTTGTATTGGTGTGGTTGAGCATAGAGAGGGTTTTGTCTTTGAAAAAACTCTTTTGCGATTCAAAAATCGGGTTTATAACGATGTTGGTTTACATGTGTGGTTGCTGTAATGCGTAGTTAATTTCACACGTGTGACTAAAGACTGTTTTGACTGGGAAGTTGTGCCACATGTCACTTACTTTTTCAGCATGATAGTGCTTTTATAGCTCTGATTTTTAAGTTTTTTCCTTTTTCTTTTTCATTTAAAGTGGACGTTCTCCAAATTAGTGTAGCGTACTTTTTTATCAAACGTGTAGTGACTGTTGGCATATATATATGAACACTTAGGTTCGGGTCTTGGTTACTATTTCTCTCATGTATCTTGTCTTGTCTTCAACAGATTTTTATTTCGTAAGCATCACAAGCCAATCCAAGCATATGCTCACAAGAAACCATTTATTCTCAAGAGCAAGGCCTGCAAATATCAGGTATCACACTTTTCTTAATATTTTTCTCTGCAATCTTGAATTTTGAGGCATTGAAGATGTTAGTTGGTTTAAAAGGGGAAAGCTACATCAGGGGCTTAGAAATTGTGTATTGGTTTTACTTTGTTTTCTAGTGATATTGGTCTAGTAAACATGTAAAACAATGGGGTTTTGATGTTCTTGAGGCACTGTTTTGTTAAAATTTTCCAGATGTATAAAACACGAATTCATCAAGTTTTTTTATAAGTTACACGTGAAACATAATTTTGTGAACTGTGAGGCATCTGAATCATTGTTTTCGCATTTCATGAGTCAAAAATGTTAAACAAAGTTTGATCGATGAGACTTGGAATTTCATGCTTTCTCTACTGCATAAAGTTTTAATTCATTTCTTTCATCCTGGTTTGGTAAACATGTAAAACGATGGTGTTTTCATGTTCTTGAGGCATTGTTTTGTTCAAATTTTCCGAATGTGTAAAATGCAAATTCGTCAAGTTTTTTTTATAAGTGACTTGTGAAACGCGATTTTGTGAACTGTGAGGTTGTCTGAATCATTGTTTTTGCATTTCATGAGTTAAAAATGTTCAACAAAGTTTGATCAATGAGACTTGGAATCGCATGCTTTCTCTACCGCATAAAGTTTTAATTCGTTTCTTTCATCTTGTATTTCCTTAATTTTCTTAGCAATCTTTCTTTAGTCTACTGCATATGAGCAAATGTGGATTTGTATATTATGACCCTTATTTTTGTTTTCTGGATTTTCTTTTGTGAGTAATTAGGATGACTAAATGTCATGAAGGAGGCAGGAGAGAGAGAAGGAGAGGAGAGAGAGAGGGTGCAAAAGAGAGAGAAAGACTGTAGGAAGAGAGAGAAAGAGAGTGACGAGGAGAGAGAAAGACTAGAAAAAGAGAGAGAAAGACAGAAAGAGAGAGAAAGAAGCCATGAGAGCTTGGAGAAGGAGATGAAGATGAAAGGAGACTTGTATTATAATCTAATAGTCAAAAATCAAGTCCGTAACACCTTATATACCAGACAGTGTAGCTAGTATTTTTCCATTATTAAATCCCCCTCTCTTACACTAAAAGAAAGTTTTCTTTAGAGGGAATGGAGGAGGAGGATCTGGAGGTCACCTATGATGAAAGGCTGTTTGATTTTCTTCATGCGACTGGAAATTCATCTAGATTTATTTACATCAGAGATATGCTTAATGTTCCCTTTGATTTGCAAGAGCGTTTGAAGGATCTTGAAGATAAATTAAAGGATTTTAAGGTGCTTTATGATAGACATGTGGAAGGCCTAGAGATTGAGGGATTTGTCCATTATAGTGATGTAATAGAAGCTTTTGATGTTGCTATAACAACTTTTCAAACAAGGTTTAGCCTTATTGATGAAGAATTCAAGAAGTGGGAAGTGGATTTCCCTTTCCATCAGAATCACTAACAATGTCTTCTTGTACAGAAGGATGTTGGATTTCTTATACATCTTCAATATATGGATAGTTTTTCTTCAGATACAATATAAGAGAAGAACATGGAGGATATTGCATGCAAAGACAAAGAAGTTGAAGAGAAGGGTGAAATGTTTTAGGAGGATATTGAGAACAAGTTAGTGCAGGGATTTGATGCTGCCTTGTTTAAAAGTGAGAACATTATAAAAGTGAAAGAAAAAGAGATAGCGTTGAGTGTAGAGATTGAAACAGGTCCTCTTGAATGTGTTCCAACATTTCCCGGTTATCTCATCAACAAAAAGAGATATGTATTTCTAAATGAGATTCAACACCTTTTTTATCTTAGAGAAGATTACTGCTTGGCAATCCTTGCTGCATGGGGTCAAAATGATAATAATTATATACGTTATGAAGAGGAATTGCTAGCAACTCTTGATGTTGAGGGAGAGAATTTTCAAGACGGTTCTGTAGCCTTGCATTGTTGTATAAATTAGATCATGGAATATGAAAAGGAGGGGATACCTTTAGAGGAAAAGTACTTACAAATTCAACAGAGACTTGGTATTGATAACATGGGGTATGAAGAGAAACTGAAGTTTCCATTATGGATTTTAGGAGTGGGATTGAGGTAGGGGAAAATGAATGAGTATTTTATCAATTAGGATGAAAGGTAAACAAGAGCAGAAGGAAGGAGGAAGAGTAGGGACATACCAAATTTTTCAAACTACATGTCGCTTACTTCTTGTTCGAGTCTACTAGTCATTACTTATAGCAATTACAAACTTTCAATGCATAATGCACATGACCACTTGTTGTGTAGCATCAAAATTTTAAATGTTTCTGAAAGTATGCACAACATACATGGCAACTTGATGACACACATTAAGATACTATGAGAACATGTTGAGCACTTTATATGCATCAAGTCGGTGACAAAACAATTCTATGATTTACAAGGCAACTCAATGCATTGTGTCAAGTCACTAGAGAAAACCATAGAGTATTCTATGTAGCTTGATGTAGTGCATTGAGTTGGAGTCAAATGATTTATGATTTATGTAGTGCATTGAGTTGGAGTCAAATGATTTATGATTTATGTAGTGCATTGAGTTGGAGTCAAATGATTTATGATTTATGAGGCAACTTGATGCACTACATCAAGTTATTTAGAAAAAATATAATATTCTACGTGGCTTGATGTAATGCATCAAGGTGATGCTAAAATTTGTATTATTACAAGACAAATTGATGCATTCCATAAGTTGGTATGAAAAGCACATAATATTCCATGTACCTTTATGAAGTGGATCAAGTTGATGCAAGAACATGTATATTTTCAAGGAAACTTGATGCACTGCATCAAGTTAGTACAAAACACATATAATATTCCATCTAACTTTATGCAATGCATCAAGTTGGTATGAAAAATCATTTAGTTTACAATGCTACCTAATGCACACCATCAAGCTAATAAAGAATGCATAACATTATGCATAGCTTGATGGAGTGTATCAAGTTAGTGCAAATTATCATAAGTATTATAGGATGACTTGATTTTCTACATTTAGTTAATAATAAAACAATAGAGACTTGTATGCATCTTGATGCAATGCCATGTGGTGTGTGCTTGTGCTTGCTTATGCAAGTGTCATGACCCTCTCACTCGAAACCACAAACCTCCCCTCGAAAAAAAAACCCCAACTCTCGTGCTAATGTTTATTACTTTAATTTCCTACATAGTACAAATGTATACTACTTCAAAATATTACAATTTGAAATGTTTCTTAGTCTTAAAAAGTGCACATAAGACATCTCCCTTTGTTTAGGTATTCCAAATTAACTCCTCGTATGCTACATATTTTTGTTGTAACTTTTCAATATTCATGGAACATTTAGTTAAATAGCACATAATAAATATTCCTTGTTTCAATAGCATTGATTTGTACATGGAATGATATATGTCTAACATCCTTTACATGGCCCTCTCGATTACTATATCAGGACCTAGACCAAGCCCAACACTACCTCTATGGCACTAGTTGGGCCTCTACTAAACACCTCGAACCACCCCACTCGGCCTCGCCACCAAGACCATCTAAGTGGTATACTACCCTTACCTCTAATTCAGAACTTTGCATTTGTATAGATTGTAATCCAATAGATATTCCTTTCCACAGTCCTTAGAGGTAGTCCCTACACATATTGGTCTAATATACCACATAAGCACACACAAAGGGAGTGCCCCTAGACTGATTACCACGGCTCCACTACGGCTCTCCTACACATCCAGGATTGGCCCCAAGATGCGTTGTCAACACTAACATATTCGATACATAATTCACTCTTCCAATTGATCGATCCATGAGATAATAGATAATCCTCATTGAATATTTCCCAAGGAACGAACCACTAACCCTATAGTTTAAGGTACCTTGCACTCAATATATGTCATCGTCCATGAAAACAATTACTATGCATCAAGGATGATACCATATGGTGCGTGCAATGCAATTGTGTATGACTAGCATGCTCAAACAAGTTTATTCATTAACAACTAGCATTGTGGAGGTGCAAAAACATGTATTTTCATGCCTTTCTTCTAATTGGGATTGTTGCGTTACTTAGGGCGAGTATCGAGCATTCTTGTGCTGCTAGACTCTCTTAATTTTAGAAAACAACATACCCTATATGCAATGCATAATTAAACATCAAAATTTAGCATACATTAAGCACTTAATATCCCCCTTCTCCCTACGACTTAAAGTTATGCATTCAGTGGTAGGTTTATGAACATTTTTAATGTATTTTTCTTTCACAAAAGCAATAAAAATCCACTTTAACATAGAGATATGAACTGAGGCTAAACCTCATGCCTCATCTCTACCATACATTCATAAACACAAATCTTATTTTTCTCTATTTTTTACATGTTAAAATTCATTTTTTATTTTTTATATTTTGTTATTTATTTATAGATATTACTGATATTTATTGATTTACTGATCTAGATTGATTGATCTTTTTAAAAATGATTTTTCTATCAAATTTTAACCTAAGAAACACTATACGCACGGCAAAACCCCAACAACGCATAATTTTCCTTAAGCCGTAACATTGTAGGTTTTGCGTGTTTAGCATAAAATTACTAGATGAGTGATTTTTCTTGATTTCTTTGATATTGCTTATAAATCAAATTATTCTAGTCAAATACAATCATTTCTAAACAAATTCAATCAAAAGTTAACATAAAACAATAAAATCTACGACTTATGCAATCGCACCCTATGACATATGTATCTCGTAATTTGAGGCCCATTGACGCTTCCCAATAGCTCCTTTATACTCTGACATCATCCCAGGATCAAAATCTTTCATCTCAGCCTACCCCTTCTCTCATACATTAACCCATGGAAATACACAACAAGAGGAGGGAGGAGAGAAAAAGACTAAAATCAAATATTTTGATTGAATGCACCAATTTCTTATTAGATTGCAGTGATGAATGGTGAAGAAAATGAGTATATTGTTGCCCTCTTCCTTCCTCGATTCCACCAGGTTAAAAATGTCATTTTTAAATCAAATTTGGAGGCACCAAAAAAATGCGCCCCCCTCCCCATGTTTTATTTTTCCCATGTCCCTTCATTTCTCAACCTTAACCAAGCTTGTTACACTTAAAACCAAAAAAATTGGCTCATTCTCTCTTGTTCACACTTGTCATATTTGGTTTTTTACTTAATGGAAGCCGAAATAGACTCGTATTTGTGAACAGACTAGACGACTGGCTTCATGGCATCAAAATCTATAAGGTTGGCCTCTATCATACACTTTTTGGCTCTCGGATCACATAGCTACTTTATAACGCCAAACCTTGTGCATATTAAATGGGGGTCAAATGGACTCTAATCAACAAAGTGAGACTTATGTTGAGTTCCTAGCATCAAACTTCATCTAGGAAAAATCCAGCTCATCGATTCATAGCTCTTTTATTTTGCATGAAAAACTTATCTTTTACGGCTCCCCGGTTCATTTTCGCTTCAAAAACGGGCTCTAAAATCCACTCTCATTGGCGACCACGACATAGGTCGACTACATTCGTCGAATCCCACGAACTGATCTACATAAATAACAACCATAAAAAGCATCAAGTTGCTTCAAAATAGAATATACAACAAAACACATGAACAACTCTCACCCTAGCCCTTGAAAAAATCAAGGCATGGAAATCCTCAAGGAATAGGCCTAGCATAATCTGACAAAAGTCCTAAGCTAGTCCCTAACCAACTGTTCCAACAGAGACTTGCAAAAAAAAACTATCAAAGAAGTCATCCTAGTGGTGGCATGAACTACCTACCTAACTTAGGACATCTAGACTAGGACCTTCTACTAGTAGGCGATGACTCCTATAGTCTGGTCATCATAAATTGTTTTTTAAAATAAACTTTTCTTTCAAGGTTTCCTACTTAGTCATGTAAAAAGTAGGGAGTTGATCGTAGTAACCCAAGGATACAGCTTAGGTGCCTCACAACTCAAGCGTAGGTCATATGTATAAGAAAACAATTGTAATGCATCCAAGAATTACACCATGTGATATGCATAATGCAACAGTGAATGGCCATAGTGCTCAAACATTTTATAATTTAAAAATCAACATTATGCACTGCAAAGGCATTTCTTTCAATGATTTCAACCTACACGTAATGGTGCATTGCTAAGGGTTAGCACCAAGCATCCTGGTACTACTAGACCCTCTTAAACTTAAATTATAAACGTCTCATATGGTATGCACAACAAATAGATCATATTTTCAAATTTTATCAGCAACTAATCAACATCAAAACCCCTCTTCCCCCTACGATTTAGATTGTGCATCATTGATAGGTATAGAAAGCAAATTTTTCGTATGTTTTTCTTGTAAAAGTGGTAAAAACTATACTTTAACATAGAGACCAAGCTGATATGAGGCTCATCCCTCATGCTCCAGTCATGCCATACATCCACAAACATAAAGCCTATTTTTTCTTAATTTTCTAATGCAAAAATCAAATTTTTTTCATTTTTTCATATTTTTTCTTCATTTATTTAAATAAAAATTTTGATATTTTAATTTTTGTATTGAGGCTAATCACAATCACTAATAAATGATTTCATATTCATTTCTAATCCATATGAACCCCAAAATCACAACAAAACCCCCAAAATTTATCATTTCTATGAAAATCTCATAATTGTAGGTTTTGCGTGCTTTTATATAAATTATTAAGTGACTAAATTTTTTGGGTTTTCTTCAAGATTTCTGATAAATTTAAGCATTATCAATCAAAGGCAACCATTTACAAACAATTCCTTCAACCATCTATCATAAAACAAATGAATCTATTACTTACGCATAGAAACCCAGTTTTGGAGACTCATATTTCATGGTTGGGAGGCCACTAACGCTCTCTCCTAGCCCGATCTATGATCTCCTTTGCTCCTGTTCCATTATTCCATTAGCATCTTACATCCAAATCAACCCTCTTCTCTCGTAGAATCACGCGTTGTCGTGCTGCTACGCGCACACCGTATAAAAAAATCCAGAGTGTGGCTTTCTTATTGATTTAGAGAGCCAATACCATTTTAGACATTGGTGTTAGTGTCCATGGTTCAAAAATATTAGATTTTTGGACAAGTTTTAGCCAATTTTTTATATTTTAGATATTCTCTCTTGTAAAAATCTATAAAACTACAAACAACTTCTAGATTAGGATGACATGTAAAAGAAAGCATGTAGCCTTCAGCCAATTTGAGAGGATTTTATGTAAAAAGAAATAGTAGCAAAATCGTGTGACATGCGATCACTGTTTTTAGCTAGTGAATAGCACTCCAAAGGGGGAGATGAAGGAGTGATCTAGAAGAATTCTAGCCACATATGTTGGTTTCAAAGCAAATGGAAGCATCAAATTGGCGATCTGAGCAGCATAGAGAAATGTATTATTTTATACAGGTTTTTGTCTATTAGAGTTATATCTTCTCATAATGTTGAAAGAAACTGACAGGCTTCATCTCTGTTAGTATTCTTTTACCTTTTCTAATTTTTTTTGGGAGTATTCTTCTATGTCTTCAATTTCTTCAAACTCCTTCTCTTCCGTCTACTCCTCTCCCTGAATCTACCTTCATCCTGCTGTCCCTTACTCGTGTGGTGGTGGACTCGACACCAAATGCTCTAACAATGTGTTAGGGGAAGTTTATGTTATCATCAAAGGTGAATTCTGGAAGATATTTGGGCTGATATCTTCAATCATATTTAGAGAATTAGCTATAGCATTGTTCTTTTAATTCATTTCTTACTCTACAAAATATATCTTGTCAAAATATGCAATGATGGGATGAAGAGTTGTTTATGATACATGATTTTATAATTTTTGATTGCTCTTATAGTCAAGATGAAGGGGAGCTACAAGCTCTACTGCGAGACCTACGAACCACTTATTGATCAAGTGTTTCAAGCTGAGCGGCCATGGCTACCTCTAACATAGCCGACGCACCATGCCTACCTTACGAGTGTAGTGAGCTTACCTTGATGCTCGATCGAGTACCCTCCTTTCTCTTGCACACTGGTAGCTCCACGATCCTTGTGGCAAGCTCAAGCAACCTCAATCCCTCTCCCACGAGCTCCATCCTCCATAGACATGCGCGAGACAAGGGAAGAGAAGAGAAGAGAAGAAGATGGAGAGAGGAGATGGAGAGCTTCTTCTCCACGATCCCTCACTCTCACACACTCACTCCCTCACCCTCTCACACTCCCTCACTCCCTTTCTCAAGCACAAGCAAGAAGGCAAGAAACAAGAGAAGAAGAAGAAGAAGCTTTAGCCACACACAAGAATGAGCTTCTCATTCACTTTTGAACTTTATATATATTCCCTCCCTTCTTTGGGCGGTCATCCCCTTTTTTACATGGCCGGCCATTGGCCTAAGCCCATTTCTCATTTCCCACCATTCTAATTTATCCTATTTCCAACTAATGCATACAATTTACACAGGAGCGAGCCTGGTACTCTTTTACAAGGATTCGGGAGCGCTTCCACATTTAATGGTGCGCTTTTTACTCTTTTGCTTTCTCGGGGTGACACTGAGACTTTCTGGGGGTCGTGCTCGAACATTTAAATTTTTCAGGGTCTGGTTACCGGTCAAGGCGTCTTTTCCTTCTTTTATCTTGCGCCTTTTTTGCTATTTCCTTTTTTCCATTTTCCCGCTCCTTTGCTCCATTTTCCCGCTCCTCTATGCTTCGGTAAACACGGTAAACATTACCCCCCTCCTAGCCAAGTGCTAGTCCCATGGCACTGCGGTGGGAAGTAGTGGGATAGTTGGGTCTGCTGCTAAGCGAAATCGGTGGGGAATGGACCCTCCATGTGCCACTAATATAAATAACATGGACGTCACAAACTCCACTCTTGCTTTAATCCATTCAAGGAGATAAGATACTTCCTCACTTAACAATTAACATAGGATTCCGATAGTCTAAACCTACAGCTTAGGTGCCTCACAACTCAAGCGTAGGTCATATATATAAGAAAACAATTGCAATGCATCCAAGAATTACACCATATGATATGCATAATGCAACAGTGAATGGCCATAGTGCTCAAACATTTTATAATTTAAAAATCAACATTATGCACTGCAAAGGCATTTCTTTCAATGATTTCAACCTACACGTAATGGTGCATTGCTAAGGGTTAGCACCAAGCATCCTGGTACTACTAGACATTCTTAAACTTAAATTATAAATGTCTCATATGGTATGCATAACAAATAGATCAGATTTTCAAATTTTATCAACAACTAATCAACATCAAAACCCCTCTTCCCCCTACGATTTAGATTGCGCATCATTGATAGGTATAGAAAGCAATTTTTTCGTATGTTTTTCTTGTAAAAGTGGTAAAAACTATACTTTAACATAGAGATCAAGTTGATATGAGGCTCATCCCTCATGCTCCAGTCATGCCATACATCCACAAACATAAAGCCTATTTTTTCTTAATTTTCTAATGTAAAAATCTTTTTTTTTTCATTTTTTCATATTTTTTCTTCATTTATTTAAATAAAAATTTTGATATTTTAATTTTTGTATTGAGGCTAATCACAATCACTAATAAATGATTTCATATTCATTTCTAATCCATATGAACCCCAAAATCACAACAAAACCCCCAAAATTTATCATTTCTATGAAAATCTCATAATTATAGGTTTTGCGTCCTTTAATATAAATTATTAAGTGACTAAATTTTTTGGTTTTCTTCAAGATTTCTGATAATTTTTAGCATTATCAATCAAAGGCAACCATTTACAAACAATTCCTTCAACCATCTATCATAAAACAAATGAATCTATTACTTACGCATAGAAACCCAATTTTGGAGACTCATATTTCATGGTTGGGAGGCCACTAATGCTCTCTCCTAGCCCGATCTATGATCTCCTTTGCTCATGTTCCATTACTCCATTAGCATCTTACATCCAAATCAACCCTCTTCTCCCGTAGAATCACGCGTTGTCGTGCTGCTACGCACACACCGTATAAAAAAATCCAAAGTGTGGCTTTCTTATTGATTTAGAGAGCCAATACCATTTTAGACATTAGTATTAGTGTCCATGGATCAAAAATATTAGATTTTTGGACAAGTTTTAGCCAATTTTTTATATTTTAGATATTCTCTCTTGTAAAAATCTATAAAACTACAAACAACTTCTAGATTAGGATGACATGTAAAAGAAAGCATGTAGCTTTCAGCCAATTTGAGAGGATTTTATGTAAAAAGAAATAGTAGCAAAATCGTGTGACATGCGATCACTGTTTTTAGCCAATGAATAGCACTCAAAAGGGGGAGATGAAGGAGTGATCTAGAAGAATTCTCGCCACATATGTTGGTTTCGAAGCAAATGGAAGCATCAAATTGGCGATCTGAGCAGCATAGAGAAATGTATTATTTTATACAGGTTTTTGTCTATTAGAGTTATATCTTCTCATAATGTTGAAAGAAACTGACAGGCTTCATCTTTGTTAGTATTCTTTTAC
The DNA here is from genome assembly GCF_053477565.2 of Lygodium microphyllum. Lineage (NCBI taxonomy): Eukaryota > Viridiplantae > Streptophyta > Polypodiopsida > Schizaeales > Lygodiaceae > Lygodium > Lygodium microphyllum. Next base: position 21,706,953 of record NC_141136.1, on the reverse strand, counting down.
CTTTTCTAATTCTTTTTGGGAGTATTCTTCTATGTCTTCAATTTCTTTAAACTCCTTCTCTTCCGTCTACTCCTCTCCCTGAATCTACCTTCATCCTGCTGTCCCTTACTCGCGTGGTGGTGGACTCGACACCAAATGCTCTAACAATGTGTTAGGGGAAGTTTATGTTATCATCAAAGGTGAATTCTAGAAGATATTTGGGCTGATATCTTCAATCATATTTAGAGAATTAGCTATAGCATTGTTCTTTTAATTCATTTCTTACTCTACAAAATATATCTTGTCAAAATATGCAATGATGGGATGCAGAGTTGTTTATGATACATGATTTTATAATTTTTGATTGCTCTTACAGTCAAGATGAAGGGGAGCTACAAGCTCTACCCCGAGACTTACGGACCGCTTATTGATCAAGTGTTTCAAGCCGAGCGGCCATGGCTACCTCTGACATAGCCGACGCACCATGCCTACCTTACGAGTGTAGTGAGCTTATCTTGATGCTTGATCGAGTACCCTCCTTTCTCTTGCACACTGGTAGCTCCACGATCATTGTGGCAAGCTCAAGCAACCTCAATCCCTCTCCCACGAGCTCCATCCTCCATAGACATGCGCGAGACAAGGGAAGAGAAGAGAAGAGAAGAAGATGGAGAGAGGAGATGGAGAGTTTTTTCTCCACGATCCCTCACTCTCACACACTCACTCCCTCACCCTCTCACACTCCCTCACTCCCTTTCTCAAGCACAAGAAAGAAGGCAAGAAACAAGAGAAGAAGAAGAAGAAGCTTTAGCCACACACAAGAATGATCTTCTCATTCACTTTTGAACTTTATATATATGCCCTCCCTTCTTTGGACGGTCATCCCCTTTTTTACATGGCCGGCCATTGGCCTAAGCCCATTTCTCATTTCCCACCATTCTACTTTATCCTATTTCCAACTAATGCATACAATTTACATAGGAGCGAGCTTGGTACTCTTTTACAAGGATTCGGGAGCGCTTCCACATTTAATGGTGCGCTTTTTACTCTTTTGCTTTCTCGGGGTGACACTGAGAATTTCTGGGGGTCGTGCTCGAACATTTAAATTTTCAGGGTCTGGTTACCGGTCAATGCGCCTTTTCCTTCTTTTATCTTGCGCCTTTTTTGCTATTTCCTTTTTTCCATTTTCCCGCTCCTCTGTGCTGCGGTAAACACGGTAAACATTAACCCCCTCCTAGCCAAGTGCCAGTCCCATGGCACTGCAGTGGGAAGTAGTGGGATAGTTGGGTCTGCTGCTAAGCGAAATCGGTGGGTAGATGACACTGATTCAAAGGTAAGGGTGTGAATGAGAGGTGATAGAGTTTAATGACGATGACCAAGAGAGATTCTGACGTGCTTTAGGCTTCATGAAGATGCTCAGCATTTCTCACATAGTTGTGGCTTCCATTCTGCGACGGGCTGATAGGGGTTCCAGTTGGCTGGTGAAAAATATGTAGCCGGTCATCCCTTGAGCATAAAAAACGCTTGATCAATAAGCAATCCCTTAGGAGGATGGTGTTGGAGGGATTTATCCTGGAGAAGCTCCCCCGAACTCTGCCTTGATAAAGATATGCTTTGTCTTCGCATTGAAGATCTGTGTCTTTGATTTAAAGATCTTTGTCTTTTACTTGAAGATCTTTGTTTGTGATTTCAAGATCTTCAGTGCTGCGTTGAAGATTTTCAACCTTGCATTGAAAATCTTCAGGCTTGTGGAATCAATAAGCGATCCGTAGATCTTGAGGCATTAGGCATGCATCTTTGGAAGATGAGGTTCCAAAATCTATGCCAATGGCAGATCTATTACAGAGTACTCCTCTTGCTTGATTTAGTTCAATCATGGTAGCCATCAGCAGGCAGATGGTTGGCGACATGAAGCATGTTGGTCCGTCCAATCCAATGTAGAAAAGCTCCTGAAACAACAGCAATGGTGTCAAGTCTGACACATGGAAAAAGTTTTGGTCATTAAAGGATTCCGTGGATGATTTTCTTTGGCTGAGTAGCCAGTTCTTGAAACACAAACATAACCTGCAAGAAAAGTTGTGCACTCCCTAAGGGGTGTGTCTACTTCACGGTGTATTGCATGGTGCCCGTGGCAATGGAACTGGGAGATGGGTCTCTAACCTTGGGTAAGCCCTTGGTAATGTCCCACACTTTAGGACCCAGTTCGTTTGTCGTTGGAGGTGCGGTGCAAATCTTAGGGTGACAGGTCTGAAAGTCCTGCCCTTGATGTGCCCTAAGTGTGAAGTGGGGAAGGGGCTAGGGAGAACCCTAGATACAGTGACTGTGGTGCACAACAAGGCGAAGGGAAGTTGCAAGCTCATCATGTGAAGTCTTCTCTCTCTTATCTTTGCTTAGTAGTAGAGTCATCCCTTGGCTTTGCTATTCTTTGTTGTTGTCTCTTCTTTCCAGTTCACCTTTTCTTTTGTTGCCTTGTGGCTTTTTTTTTTTTTTTTTGAAGAGGTTATACATAGATGCATGTGATAAAAGGGCATGATGGGAGTTTAATCCTCGTCATCCGAATGGTGGGTAGGGGATGGTGGAGGGCGAGGGGCTTTGTTAAGGAATCTGCGGCTCAGCATGTAGCCCTTGAGATTGAGGTGGGTCTTGAGAGTGGTGTTGGAAAGGAAAGGGTGGTTGCACTGTATGAATTTACTATCGCTCATATCCTCAAGCAGTGCAATACAGAAGGATGGCAAAAGAGTAGCGCGTATCATGAGGCAAGTCATGGTGTTGCTATCTATGGCATTGGGATTGAAGTAAAGGGGTGGAAGGTGGCGTTCTTGAGGTACATGCACTTGGTAGATTAGGACCCTAATTAGTCTAAGATAATTACAGATTGTTATGAAGGCAGGGTCAGGACAGGATGTGAACTCACTAAGGAATCTATCTATGGAACTGTACAAATTAGGGAGGGTAAATTCAAGGGCATCTTTATAGGAGGTGCTATTGGCATTATAGATGATAGGGAAGTCAAACCTGCTGTGGATGGACGGATTAAAATTCACGCCTACCCTTCGAGGATACGGCATGCATGTGGGGTCGTTTCTCTCAGAAGGAAGGGTGTTACAAAATGCCATCCAAGCGTCAAGGTTGACATAAAAAATGCGTCTTCTCCAGGTGGGTTGGCAATTGTAGCCCTCCACCGATCTAGGCACCTGGAAGACTTTATCATGCCAAAATTTGCGGTCCTCGGTTCCCCAAGCAGTTGGGTTGGCCTCTCGCTCCACTAGCCACTTGTCCTTGAGCCTTGCACCCATAGTGATTACATCGTTTATAACTTCAATGGGCATTACTCTATTTAGTTTAGTGGGAAGCTCGAAGCTCAAGTCGAAGGGGTTGCGGGCACATTCTTGTTGTTCCCAGATGATTAGCTCTGCATGGAATCCAACGGGGAGGTCCTCAAGGCATGGTGGGAGAGGAGCAGGTTGCCTTGGGATAGGTCTAATGTTCAGCTTCTTCCTTGCCTTCTCCACCATTTCTCTTCTATGCTTAGCCAGGGCTGCTTTCCTCTCAGCGGATGTGTCAATGGGTTGCACTTCATCTTGTCGTGGAGGAGAGGGTGGTGGGACGTAGTGTTGAGATATCGAGCTCCACTCGTGATATGCCAAGGTGATCGTTGTGCATTTATGTCACCGACTTGTCAGTTGCAGATGCGGTTGGTACACCGCCCATGAATAATAGCTAGATGATAGCTATCCTCATCTAATCTAGTTCATGGCTCAATTAGTATGCCACCTTAGTTAGTTGAGTTTGGTTTGAGACCCATATATAGGGTTCTTCTATTTCTATGTACTTGAATTCTTTTGGCTTACACAACTAAGAAGAGGAAAACTGTTTTCAACCTCCACCTGTGTGTGTATTCCCCCATTGTGCAAGCAAGAAAGCTACAAGTGAGACTCCTTCCTTCTCTCCTACAATCTTGCAATGGTATTAGAGCCTTGTTCGTGGTAAGGAGCTCAAGAAAGCAAGCCAAGTTCGCGGTGTTCTGGTAAGAGGACCAGTGTTGCTTTCATTCTTCTGTTTTGGGAGCAAGTCTCTGCAGGTAGCATAGTTGGAAAGTGCAAGAGTGCATTGTCTCAGGTTGAGACGCCCTTCGCGGTGAAGCAAGAGGGCAGTATATGCTGCGGCAAGGGCTTTAGCTCTTGGTGACCCTGTTTTTTTGATTTGAGGCCATTTCGGGGCCTGTTTTGGAGGCGGAAGTTTTTTGCACGCACTCAGAAAAAGGCCCAATTTTATGCTGTGCGACCACTGTTCTACAGGCCGGTGAAAAGTTACTGTAGAAATTGCATCGTATGCCTGTGCACAGAGCCATTGAAAGTTATAGAATCATCCTTGTTGCCTGTTGATGCAAAATCGTCACTAGGAAGTGACTGTGTGGTCAAATACCACTTTCGCCAGTTTTGCAGATTTGCCCTTGTGAGGCTGAAGCTATGTTCTTTGTAGTGACAGAATTTTTTGCAGTGTTCTATAATGGCGTCTGATTCTCTTTCACAGATTATCACTGAAAAGCTTAACAAGAACAACTTCCAAGCATGGAAGTTTAGAATGACGAATTTCCTTATGGGAAAAGGATATTGGGAATTTGTTGTAGGAAATGAAGAAGAACTAGTTCTTCATGATGTTCCCAATCAACAGCAAATGCAGGCATTTAAAGCATGGCATGAGAGAGCCAAGAAAGTTATGTACTGGCTGTTTATCAGCATTTCAGACTCTATGATTGTGCATATTCAAGATGCAAGTATGCCAAAGGAGGCATGGGATACTTTGTCAAAAAATGTATAGCACAAATACACAAGCCAGGAAAATGCAGCTCAAGCAAGAGTTGCATAATGTGCAAAGAGAAAATATGAGCATCAATGACTACCACATGAAGGTGAAGAAGATTGCAGATGCACTTGCTTCCATTGGGTCGCCAGTGGAAGATGATGATTTAGTTTCTGTGACCTTGAATGGTCTAGGAAAGGATTATGCACAATTCCGAACATCCATTTCCGTCCGTGAAAGATTTCCTGATTTTAAGAAGTTGATTGCTCTTCTAATTTCCGAGGAGCAGAGAAATGGTGGTGCATCTTCTTCAGGAGGAACTTCAAAAGAAGCTGTCTTCTACTCAAATACTGGAAGAGGTAGATGCAGAGGTAGAGGAGGCCGATCTGGAGGCCGTGGTAGAAATCAGAATATGCAGCAAACTCAAGAAAACCAGTCCTATGGAGGAGAACGTGGTAACTCTAGAGGCAGGGGGAGCCAAAGAGGTCGTGGTGGATGGCAAAGAGGCCAAAATGCAAACAGCAATGTTCAATGCTACTACTGTGGTAAAATGGATCATATGGCTAAGGACTGCTATAAAAAGCAAAATGACATCATGAATGGAAAATTGCAACAAGGGAATTATGCATCTTCTAGTAGCCAGGGTGATGACAAAAATGAGCATTTGTTTATGGTGCAGCACATGACCAATTATGTGACAAGTACAGAAGAAAGAAATGATGTGTGGTATGTTGACTCAGGTGCATCAAACCACATGACAGGTCATGCAGAATGGATGCAGGATACAAGGAAAATGAAAAAACCAGGATTTGTGGAGACTGGTGATGATACTGCACATCCTATTGTGCAGGTTGGAAAAATTCCTTTGTCTATGCAGGATGGGAAAAAGAAATATCTATCGGATGTATTTCATGTCCCGAATATCACCAAGAACCTAGTTTCTGTTGGTCAAATGGTTGAGCAGGGCTTGCAGGTCAGATTTAACTCTCATGGATGCTTTGTTGAGGATATGAAAAATAAAGGTCGCTTGATAGCAAAAGGAAAGAAGAAGGGCAGAATGTTTACATTTTATGCAGACATGTCTGAATTGAGTGCAGCAATGTTTGCACATGGGACCGGTGTAGTTGCAGATATTGATATCTGGCATAAACGCATTGGTCATGTTAATGTACAGCGACTTAAATCAATGCAGGCCCAAAATATTATTGCAGGATTGCCTAAATTCAAGGTTGCAGAAATGCATAAGGTATGTGAAGCCTGTCAATTTGGAAAACAGGCAAGGAAATCATTTCCTAGACATGTTCAAGAGAGTAAGAAGCCATTGGAATTAATCCACTCTAATGTGTGGACTACTAAAGCTACATCTCTTGGAGGCTGTCATTATTTTGTCACTTTTATTGATGACTATAGCAAAAAAATTTGGGTGTATTTCATGAAAAAGAAAAGTGAAGTATTTGGGCATTTCAAAACTCTTAAAGCTATGGCTGAAAAAGAAACAGGCCTGCAAATAAAATGCCTAAGGTCAGATGGAGGGGGAGAGTACCTCTCAAATGAGTTTGCAAGGTTCCTGCAGGAGCATGGCATAAAGCAGCAATATTCATGTAGTCATACCCCACAAAAAAATGGAATTGCAGAAAGAAAAAATAGGCATATTGGAGAGGTATCTCGTGCCATGCTCAATGAAAAAGACATGCCAGATTTTTATTGGGCTGAGGCAGTTGCTACAGCAGTCTACATAATGAACATGACTCCCACTGCAGCAATACATGGGATGACTCCAGAGGAGAGGTATACTGGTAGGAAACCAGATATTTCTCATTTGAAAATTTTTGGTTGCATTGCCTATGTTCATGTGCCAGATGAGTTGAGATCCAAGTTGGATCCAAAAGCTGAGAAGTGCATCTTTATTGGTTACTCTCTGTAGCAAAAAGGGTATAGATGCTATAACCCTTCTACTCATAAGTTTACAGTGAGCAGAGATGTAGTTTTTGATGAGATGAGTAGCTAGTATAAACCAGTAAATCTGATTGATAATGTAGATGCACAAAATGGTAATGCTGCACAGAATTCACAGCAGCAGTCACAAGATATTAGTGGACCTGGAGCGTCCTCTAGCAGTGCTTCACATTCTTCGCCATGGACAGTCAGATTGAGATCAGGAGAATCTTCTCAAAGCAATGCAAATAGTGGTATACAGGTATCATGAAAAGGAAAAGAGAAGGTAGATCAGCCCATGTTTGATGTGAATGCAGGTCACTCTTATGTGGATGGTGAATCCAGTGGCTCAGAACAGAGCATTGATGATGAGTTGGGTATTCCTTCTATTGTTACACCTGGAGTAAGGAAGACCAGGGATGTTTTGAGAGCAACTGGGAGTGAACCTACTTTGCACAGGTCTACCAGATCTAGGTATCCTGTGGATAGGCTGAAATATGATGGATTTACAGCCATTCACTATGCATATATGGTCAAAGTGATACAAGAACCAGAACCCACTTCTTTTGAGCAAGCCATGGAAAAAGAAAAATGGGAGAAAGCCATGGATGAAGAAATGGATGCATTGGAAGCAAATGCTACATGGGAATTGGTACCTTTGCCTAAAGGTAAGAATGCAATTGGTTGTAAGTGGGTTTATAAGGTGAAGCACAATGCAGATGGTTCTGTGAACAGATACAAGGCAAGATTAGTAGTCAAGGGGTATGCACAAACATAAGGCATTGATTATGAAGAAACATTCAGTCCGGTTGCAAGGATGGCAACCATAAGAGCAGTCATTTCTATGGCTGCATCAAAGGAATGGTCTTTACATCAGTTGGATGTAAAGAATGCCTTCTTGCATGGTGATTTGCAAGAAGAGGTATATATGGAGCAGCCACCAGGTTATGTGCATGTTGTTCATCCTGAGTTTGTTTGTAGGTTGAAGAAAGCATTGTATGGCTTGAAGCAAGCACCTAGAGCATGGTCTGACAAAGTAGGACAGTATCTTGTCACGATTGGCTTTCAGATTTCCAAGGCAGATTTCTCACTTTATGTGAAAAAAACAGAGAAAGGTATTATGCTGCTTGTCATTTATGTTGATGATTTGATTATCACAGGTGATAGTGATGAAGATATCCTTCATGTGAAAATGCTATTGAAGCAGAAGTTTGAGATGAAGGATTTGGGAGAGCTACGTTATTTCTTGGGCATTGAGGTGATTAGATCACCAAGTGGGATATGGCTCTTACAGAGGCAGTATGGATTGGACATGCTGTCCAAATATGGAATGACAAGCTGTAAGCCTATTTCAGTTCCTTTGGAGCAGAATGTGAAGCTGAGTGCAGATGCAGGTGAGCTTCTGGAAGACCCCACTATGTACAGACGCATAGTAGGAAGTTTGATTTATATGACTATTACCAGGCTAGATTTGAGCTATGTTGTTGGATTGCTAAGTTAGTTTATGCAGGCTCCAAGAAAACCGCATTTAGATGCGGCTAGACGCATACTCAGGTATGTGAAGTCCACATTGCAATATGGACTACTTTATGAGATTGGGGTTCAGATACGGTTGTATGGATACACTGATGCTGATTAGGCCGGTAGTATTTCTGATAGACGATCTACCAATGGATATGTGTTCTTTTTTGGGAGTGCTGCAATCACTTGGAGTAGCAAGAAACAGCCTACAGTTGCCTTGTCAAGCACGGAGGCTGAGTATAGGGGTGCAACAATGGCTGCATGTGAGGTAGCTTGGTTGCATAAGCTACTTTATGATATGCATCAGCCTACAGATGGGCCAGTTGTCATTTATTGTGACAACATGAGTAGTATACACTTGGCAAATAACCCAGTCTATCATGCTAGAACAAAGCACATTGAGGTGCATTATCACTATGTGCGGGAGAGGGTTTTACTAGGTCTTATTGATCTAGTTTATGTCAGCACAGAGGATCAGGTAGCTGACATATTCACGAAGGCATTGGGCGCAGAGAAGCTGTGCAAGTTCAGAGACCTGCTTGGTGTGCAGGAATTGGGATTGAGCTTGAGGGGAAGTGTTGAGATATCGAGCTCCACTCGTGATATGCCAGGGTGATCGTTGTGCATTTATGTCACCGACTTGTCAGTTGCAGATGCGGTTGGTACACTGCCCATGAATAATAGCTAGATGACAGCTATCCTTATCTACTCTAATTCATGGCTCAGTTAGTATGCCACCTTAGTTAGTTGAGTTTGGTTTGAGACCCATATATAGGGTTCTTCTATTTCTATGTACTTGAGTTCTTTTGGCTTACACAACTAAGAAGAGGAAAATTGTTTTCAGCCTCCACCTGTGTGTGTATTCCCCCATTGTGCAAGCAAGAAAGCTATAAGTGAGACTCCTTCCTTCTCTCCCACAATCTTGACACGTAGTCCTCCTCCTGAGGTCCCAGATTGAACTCTGGTCCACCCCCTTCTGCTTGCACTTCTTCTTGCACCTCCTCTTCTGTGAAACCAAGTTCGTCAATTTCTTGCACCATCAGGCCTACCTATGTAAGGTATTTTCTTTGCTCCTCCAGGCTCTGCAGCGGGCCTCCTAGTTGCAGTGGTATGTGCAGGACTGCTGTTAGGGCTATGCGTGCAATGGCCAGCTTCTTCTATAGTTGATCATTGGCCTCGTTTTCTTCGGTTTTGGTGGAGTGAAGCAGCGTGTTGAGAAAATTGTGCTATTGGGCCATCATAGAGAGCTGGGCAGCCTCTGCTTGATTTTCAGCCAACACTCTATCTCCTTCTGCTTTGGCCAATCGGTGTACTAGGTCTCGCACCCTCCTTTCACTGTGGTCAGCCCATTTCTTTGCTCTCTTCTCCATATCTTCCAGGCTCTCCCCCTGATGGAGGGTCATAGCCATGAGTCATTGCTCTTGGTCTTCGAGCTCGCGGTGTAGGCGGGACTACTCGTGGTCTTCATTGGTGATCTGTGCAGTGAGCTGATCTAGCTGCACCTGCATTCTTTGCACCTGATCTTCTCTTAGCTTTCTAGCTCTGCAGTCTCTTGTTTAATCTTCTCAAGCTGGTTTTGTGCCTCCTAGTTGACTATAGTGAGCTGGTCGTTCTTGCACCCTCCCTTTCTCCGTTGAGGCGATCCATTAGGATTTTTCTTCTTTCCTCCCAAGCAGCATCATGTTCCTTTAGGGTTTTTGCTTCTTCTGCATCTCTATTGCTGGCTTCCTCCTTTAGCATAGCAATCTCCTTTTGGTACTCTGCTATCTATTTAGTTTTCTCTAGCTGGAGAGTGGCTCTTGATTCTCACTCTATTGCCAACTCTTCCATGGCAGTTCTCGTTCCTTCCTTGGCCTTTTCTATCTGCGAGAGTAGATCTTTAGCGTACTCATCGTACTGGCTTGCTGGAGGTGAGGATGGGACATGGTGGCAGTGGTGGTAGTAGCTTCTGTTTTCTGTCTTTTAAGCTCTAGGCTTGGCTCCACATCAGCCATGGCTGCCCTCTTCACTCCTGACACTAGGGTGGCTATGCCAGCTTCTCTTACTAACTCCCTTTCCACCAGGAACTGCAGCCATGTGACCATATTGCTCTCATCGACCTTTGGTGAGGTTCCTGGGGCAGGGATGGTTATTACGGAAGCAACAGGGCTAGTTGGCACAAAACTGGTAGGGACAGGCGTGATGGCCTCCTTGTCCTTGCCCTTTGCGAGACCGGTAGCGGGATGGGATCTGGCACATTCAAGCCCGTGTCTGGGTTCTCATCCTCCTGGGTGGGGTTTGCTTTCTTTGTCATTGATGTTGTTCCACAAATAGGTGAGTTGCAAGTTCTATATATTCTTGTTCCTTCTTCCTCAAGGCTTCTTTCTCCTCCTCAACCCTTCTTTTTCTCTCCTCTTCTGCCTTTCTAGACTCCTCTTCCACTCTCTGTGCATCCTCTTTTTCTTTCCTTTTCCTCTCTGTTTCCTGGGCTCTTGACACTCTTTGTGCTTTTTGCAGTTCTTCTTTCTCTTTCTTCCTCCTTTCTTCTTCCCTTTGCTGTTGGAAGCGCTTAGTGCGGTGCTCTCTTTGCTGCTCCTAATGCTGTTCTTCCTGCTTTTCTTCTTCATCACTACTCTCGTCAGTTTCTGTTTCCTCGTCAGAGCCAGAGGATTCTTCGTTGTGTGGTGAGGGTGGCAGTCTCTCCTGCTCCTCCTCTGCTGCTCCTGCCTCCTTTACTGCTTCTTCAATTAGGGTGGTTAGTACACCTCCATATCCAATGAATGATGCTTTGGAGGCGGCCTTCTTCCTAAGTCTTTTGCTACTGGGGATTCACTTCTAGCAGGTTGGCTTCCAAGATCAAGCGCTACGGCAACCTTCTCGATTGTGTGTCTTACATAATCATTCCACTCGATCTCTTCTGGTGCATTGGCCGCGAGGCTTTCAAGCACAGGCACATTTATTCTGCCCATATAGGCAGTGTATGAATGGGTGGAGAAGAGGGTGTGCATGACTTTAGCACGTATGCAGATTTCGTCATCAGGGATGTCTTGGATATTGACTCCCCCGTCGTTGGACCGCACCTGGCCCCTGTCCATTTTTAGCATGGCAAAGACATCCCTTTTTAATCTCTTTACGGCCCTTGATTCCAGGCCTAGTGCCTTTTCTACTAGTTCCTTGCTTAAGGGTACCCTGACTTGCCTGGCAGCGTCCCCCCTTCCCATAGTCACCGTGGCACTCTTGGAGGCAGAGTCGAAAGTTCGTAAGAACTCAACACACCTTGCATGATCCACATTTTGCTCCGCCTTCTCCACATACTTGGTCATATTGCACTTTTCTATGATGTGCTTAGCTGCTTCCTCCGTTTGCACGACCCTGGATAGGTTGTGGACAGCTCGGAAATTCAACCATCCGTAAGCCTGAATTTGCAGACTCAGCTTATATTTTTGCTTTTCTTCTTCTGTGAAGGGAAACTTATGAGCGCGATCTTGATGAGCCATCTTGGGTTCCTGCCCAACAAAAATACTTTTCATTAATCACAAGTGGAAAAGGAAAACATGGCTAAATGAAGCTAAGCATGAAAAATACGCAAAACAGGAATGCAAAGAACTTGAAAAATTTTGCTAACTTTTTTTTTTTTGATCACTGAGTTCAACCTTTCAACAATTATTTATGCCTTCTTAGCCTTATTCCTCCCCCTCAAAAAGATGAAAATCCTTCCTAGGATTGAATGAAGTGGTGAAGATATCAAAGGTGATTGTGCGGGGTGTTCCGGCCAACAGCCACTCATAAAATGCAGGGTTGTACTCAAGTTGAGCGTGACGATCAGTTCACAGGGTTGTACAGAAACTTGGGAGATATAGGTCAAGACATCGTGAAAAATATCTCCGGTATTAAGGCGGCTTGCAACGTGCAATTCTTCTTCCGTAAGGAATCGACAATGTAAGGATGGGCTAGGACCTGGTCATCTAAGTGTTGGTTCCGGGTAATGGCCAAAACTCTAAATGAAAGAGGTGCCACATAGGTAGGATCATACTCAATGATCTTTATTGCCCTCCTTTGTTCAACATTTGTCATGATACGACAGCCTTTCTTTTCCCATTGGGTCCGCAAAGTGAACCACTGCTGTAAGAACGAGGAAGTTGAGCTTGCAAGTTGCGTGAGCTCATGTAATTCTTGTTCAGGAGAAGAACGAGGAGGCTTACAGTATGAGGTGATTAGTCACCTGAGAACAACTTGCTCCTTTGAGATTTCTTCATTTGCCTATTAGTTTAGAAGCAATCTTGGGGAATTTGATGGTCATAAACTCGTATTCCTTCCAAGTGCATGGTAATGCACGAACATCGGAAGCAAGTGGTTCATCAAGAAGATCTAGGTCCAACCGCTCATAACTCCTAGAAAATGTGGTGAAAGTGTGGTCTAACACCTTAATGCAGGTCACAAGGTCATCTCCTGAAGTTTCAGCAAGGTCTTTAGCCAAGGAAAGGAAAGATCGTACCGCATAGGAAGGCCTAAGACCTACTAGTGGTGATGGTGCAATTGAGCTGGACAGCAGTGACTCCATTGCTGGTGTCACGGGTGTGGCTTTGCACTCCAAAGCACTTTGAAGTGCTGTAGGAAGCTCTGGTGGCATGGAAGTTGTGCTGGGTTCTGAGTGCACAGTCAGGGAAGTATTCAACTCTTTTGAGTGAGGTAAGCTTGAGGCTTTTAGCGATTGCTTTGGTCGATAAATTAGTTGGGACTTATTAGTCACAGCCGACAGTGGTTTGCTAACTACGGCCCGGGCGCTATGTTTGCAAGCCTCTCTCACTGGAGTGAGGTTGCTTGGAGATGAGCCTTTAGACTTGCCATTCTTAGGCACCCAAATCCAAGGGTTGCCTTCATAGTAGCCTTGCGCTCGCAAGAGATCTTTGGGGATCCATCGCGGTGTGGTTGTGTGCCTACGTTGATAGCATCCAAATTGCCTCTTAGGCCATGATGACTGATTGTTTTGGTGTTTAGAAGCACGTTTGGGTGGTCTACCCGAAGGTGGTCTTTGCCACTTTGGCACCCATATAAGCTTAGACTCCTTGGCCTTGTGAGCACTCTTGGTGGGTTTGGGTCTAGGGTCTAGAGCTTGGCGTGAGACCTTAGTGTCCTTCTGTGTAGACTTGAGCGTAAGTGCGGTCGTAGTGATTTCTACCGGTGGCTTCACAATTTTGAAAGGGTCAGAACAGCCCTTGCTGAAAGTCATCACTATGCGCACATTGCCTATAGCAAGATGGATGCGCTCTAGATTATAATCCACAATACAATTCGTCTGCTTCTTAAAAGTACGACCTAATAGTGACATATTACTGGCCCCTTTTGTGTTAGGCAACACGTGAAAGAAAGGTGGTATACGGTTAGACTCGATAGAAATGACCACTTTGCACTTCCCTAAAAGCGTGTACACATTGCTCCCAAATGGGGTGAGTTTGGCATTGGTGGTCTACAGTTTAGGTTGACCAATGCGTGTCCAATGGTCATGCATCAAGATATTGTATTCAGCACCTTCGTCAATCAAAGCATCAAAAGAATAGGTCTTTTCCGCAGTGACGGTGATTCGTAAGTAGGCGGGTGCCACTGCTTCTTCATCTTGATTGGTTATTTTCATAATAGTAGCCATGCAGACATTGACAAGGGCTTCCAACATAGGTGGCTCATGCAATGGGTGGGAAGGAGGATAGTATTTTTTTATGCGGCTGCCATTGAAAAAGCCAATTCCTTCGCCTTCAAGCGTCTCTAATTCAATGTTGCCCGTTGGACTAATTGCACGTACTCGAAAAGGTCCCAGTCCACGGAATTTCATTTTCTGTTTGTGACCCTTCATAGAGTATAGCAGAACGAGATCCCCCTGATCAAAGTCACGTTGTTTGACATGCTTGTCAAACCACATTTTCCTCCGTGCTTTCTCACAAATCAGCGCATGGGTGGCCAAGAGCCGGGTTTCCATGAGACGTTCTAGCTCTACCAAGCAATTTGTCCAAGCATCTCTTCCCTCCCAGCACTCCTGCATTGCTAGGGACAAAAAACTCTAAGGGCAGAATGGCCTCCATTCCATAAGCCAGCCTAAAGGGTGTCTGGCCTATATCCGTTTTATAAGCCGTATGATAGGCCCACAAGGCCGCCATTAATTTGTTGTCCCAGTCACTCCGAGATGTAGATACCACTTTTGTGAGTACATTGACTAGGATTTTATTGGTGCATTATGCTTGTCTGTTAGCCTGAGGGTAATAGGGCGAGGATTTTTTGTGAATGTTTAGAAAAGTAGAGAGTAGGTGCGATATCACCTCATTAATGAAGTGTGTGCCCTGATCACTAACTAATTCTATTGGACACCCAAACCGTAAAATGACCTGCTCCCACAAGAACTTTGCAGTGGTTTTAGTGTCATTCTTCCTTGTAGCTCTTGCCTCTGCCCACTTCATTAGGTAATCAGTTGCCACTATGATGTAGCGAGCCTGAGAGTACTGTGCCGCGGGACTGATAGGTCCAATGAAGTCGATGCCCCATTTTTCAAAGGGTTGTCGGGCTATGATAGGGGTCAACTCCATTTTATCTTTGCGCATGGGCACCTTGGTTCTTTGTCATTCGTAGCAGTGCTTCACAAATTTAGCAGCATCACAGAATAGGGTGGGCCACCATAGTTGGGATTGCAGCACCTTTCGGGCTGTTGTATCCCTACTAAAGTGTCTTCCAGCGATTCCGCCATGTGCTTCTTTCAATTCATCATGCATCTCGTGCTCACACACGCATCTGCGCAACAAACCATCTTGTCCTAACCTATAGAGTTGGCCGGCTATCAATTGGTATGGTTGGATTTTCAAAATAAGTCTCCTCAGCCTGGCCTTCTCAATTGGTCTCTATTACTGGGTTTTCCACTACACAAAGGAGCAAAAAATGGAAAAACTAAGGAAATAGGAAAAAAAAGGCGCCTTGACCGGTAAACCAGACCCTGAAAAATTTAAATGTTTGGGCACAACCCTCAGAAAGTCTCAGTGTCGCCCCGAGACAACAAAAGAGTAAAAGGGCGCACCATTAAAATGTGGAAGTGCCCCCAAATCCTTGTAAAAGAGCGCCAGGCTCGCTCCTGTGCAAAGTGTACCCATTAGTTGGGAATAGGATAAATTAGAATGGTGGGAAATGGGAAAAAGGACCTAGGCTACGGCCGGCCATGTAAAAAAGGGAAAAGGGGATGACCGCCCAAAAAGGACTTAGGGCTTTGTATATAAAGTTGAAAAGTGAATAAGAAGCTCATTCTTTGGTGTGGCAAAAAGAGTCTTCTTCTTCTTCTCTTCTTCTCTCCTTCTTGCTTGTGTGTGCTCTTGAGAGAGGGAGTGTGAGAGTGTGAGGGAGTGAGTGTATGTGGGAGTGAGGGATCAAGAGGGTGAAACTCTTCACCATCTCCTCTCCTCTTCTTCTCTTCTCTTCTCTTCTCTTCTCTTCTCTTCTCTTCTCTTCTCTTCTCTTCTCTTCTCTTGCACGCGCGGCTATGGAGGATGGAGCTTGGAGATGGAGGAGGCTTGAGGATGCTTGAGCTAGCATCAAGAATCGTGGAGCTACCAAAGTGCAAGAGAGAGAAGGGTACTCGATCAAGTATCAAGGTAAGCTCACTACACTTGTAGGATCGACGGCGCATCGGCTAGGTGAGAGATAGCCATTAGAGCTCGCTTGGAATGCTTGAAACAATAAGCGGTCCGTGGGTCTTGGCGGTTGAGTGAAAGCTCCCACAGTCTCTCAGGTAATCCTTTCTCCAGCACCTAAACTACATCATCGGCCCAATATGGCATCAGATCAGCTTTAAACAATTCTCTCTCACTAGACAGGTTAAAGAGATGAGCATCCGATAAATCGTCAGGTATGCCTTGTCCAGCGGCTTCTCCTGTGGGTATGCGAGACATATGGTCAGCTATGTAATGCTGATTTCGTTTGCGTACAACCACAAAGAAGTCAAATTCCAATAGGAGAAGTAACCATCTAGCTATGTGTCTTGTAGCGCAAGGCTTGTTCACAAGATAGAGCAAGGCTTGATGGTCAACAAAGAAGACAAAGGGAGTGGCCAACAGATAATGTCTAAATTTCTTTACAACAAATACCATGGCCAACCCCTCCCTTTCTGTGGTGGAATAATTCATCTCGGTCTCTGTGAGCTGCCTGCTGGCAAAACTCACTGGATAGTCTAAGTTATGTTTACCAAGCTGGCATAGCACGGCCCCAATAGCAAACTTAGAGGCGTCTATGTGCACATGAAACGTTATGTTCTAGTCTGGGGCTTGTAAGATTGGTGCAGTGGTAAGAGCCTTCTTCAACTCTTCATATGCGCATTGGCATTCCTCAGTCCACTCAAACACGATCAATAGCTTGTACAATGGTCTAGCAATCAATGCATAATTTAGTACAAAGCGGCGATAGTATCCAGTATGTCCTAAGAAACACTGAACTCCCTTGTAGTTATTGGGTGGCGGAAGGTCGACAATGACTCTGACTTTTGAAAAGTCCGTGGCGATGCCGTTCTTTGACACCACATGCCCTAGGATACATCCGTGTTTCACCCAGAACTGGCACTTCAAGGGGTTCAATGAGAGGTTGTATAACTGACACTATTCAAAGACAGCTCTCAATTTCTCTAAGTGTTCGGCCCAACTAGAGTGTACGCATAAGTCGTCTACAAACACCTCTATTTCACGCCTAAGCATATCTTTGAAGATAGTGCACATTAAGCATTGGAAAGTCGCAGGCGCATTCATGAGCCCAAAGGGCATGACAATGTAGGCGAATACACCCCATTCCGTGGTGAAGGCAGTCTTGTGCCTGTCATCGGGGTGCACTTGCACTTGATTGTAGCCCGAGAAGCCGTCCAAAAAACTGTAGGCCTCTTTACCTGCTACCCTCTCAAGCATGTGCTCAGTGTATGGTAAAGGGTAGTTATCCCTCTTCGTAGCGGCATTAACTTTCTTGTAATTAATGCACACTCGGATTTTTCCGTTCTTCTTCATCACGATCACAATCGGTGATACCCAGTCCGTGTGCTCAATCTGATATATGAATCTTGCCTTCATGAGCTTATCAATCTCCTCTTTTACTGCATGATCGTGTTTGGGATTCATGGGGTAAGGTCATTGCTTTGTTGGCACAACCCTAGGGTCGACCCCTTTAAGTTCTTCCAATGTCCAGGCAAATACATCAATATACTCTTGCAAGACTGCAACAAGTTTGGCCTCCTCATCCTCGATCAAATCGTCTACAATGAATACAGGTCTTGGCTTTTTGCCCTCCCCAGCCAAGTTGACTTCCTTGACTTTGGTGGGTCCTTCGATCAGTTCACAAGTTTGGCCCTGCCTCTTCGCACCTAGCAAAATCACTACTCTGTCACCCTTTTTAAATTTTGTAAACTGTTTGGGTAGATCCTGCGGTTTCTTTTGCCTCTCTGCTTCTGAGTCCTTCGCTCGCGTCCTGGCCTCCTCCTTAATCTCATGCGCCTTAGGTGGACTGGCAAGTCCCCTTTTGTACGTTTGACCTTTGAGGGTTGGGGTATCTCAGGATCACTCTCAGAGCTGACTTCCAACTCCGAGTTAAACTCGCATCTCTCGCTCGAGGAAGGAGTTTTCCCAGGGAGTCGTAGTTCAGTAGGTTCATCCGACTTGAGCACTAGGATTACCCATGGTCGTGCTACTCTGGCTTGCTCGTAATTCACGGCTCCTATGTGTTCTAGCCAGGATCTATCGCACTCCATCCGCATGACTCATTTTTCACTCCAATTTGTATTTTCCTTCCTGGGTCTTGAGTTTGCCTTGATTTGTTCTATCGTTCTCCCTTCTATGTCATACTTTACTGTATCTATCTCTTCCTCACTTTCATCTCCTGTAGAGCAGCAGTCCTCATATTCCTTGTCGTCAGAGTCTTGCTCTTCAAACCGTTCATCATCGCCTAAGCTTTCCTCTTCAGTCTCCTTGTCATCATTAACTAAAGCCCAATTGTATAACAAATTTAGATCGTGGACTTTGGTCCATTTCCATTCTAGCTTAGTTAACAGATCACGTAGAGACTTTAGGTTGGCAGCCAAGTTGCCCTTCAGTGTGTCTGTCAAATACTCTACGATTTCCTGAAGCTCTAGCTTATTGCTGGGGATATGGAACAAGATAGGTTTCCTTGGGTTGAGTGAGCTTCCTGCCATCATGTAGAGTGGTATAGTTTGCTCCTCTATTGGCATGGTTGTGGCTTTAGCAGCCTGCCGATATAGTTCTTCCTCATCTAAGAATGGTAGGTCAATGGTTGCCAAGACGTGCATCCAATCCTGCTCATCCTCAGGGTAGGGAATATATTTAGTGAGTGATCCATAGGGTTTGCTCATTTGAGTATCGCCTTTCATCATGGTTGAGATGGCATTTAAGTCAACGGGGGTCGTTTTCCAAGTATCCATCTCTACCCTTACTGCTTCAGTTCTGCTCCCTACGAAGATCAAACCATTCCCCCAACCTTCAATGACTCGAGCATTTCTCATCCAAGGTCGGCCTAGCAGTATGTCGTACTCCACTCCTGTCAAGAATCGCGTGGTGGAGGGGGTTGCTCAAGATGCTGTGCCGAACACACACAGAATGCACAAGGAGAAGCTCACTCAAGAGACAAGAAGAGAGATGGAGGCCAAAA
This sequence comes from Lygodium microphyllum, assembly GCF_053477565.2. NCBI lineage: Eukaryota > Viridiplantae > Streptophyta > Polypodiopsida > Schizaeales > Lygodiaceae > Lygodium > Lygodium microphyllum. The sequence goes on along the minus strand of NC_141136.1, from coordinate 21,688,074 downwards.
CGTTTTCTTGCTGATTTCTTCTTCTTCTTACACACACTTTTCAATGTACACAAAGTATAGATAAGATACAACATAAAAGGAAAGTGGCCTACTAAGTCAAACAATGCATAACCGACTACACTAGTCGACTGGCGCTATAACTATGCCAGCTGTAAATAGGTGTAACGACCTGAATATAATAAGTAATAGGTTAGTGGCCATGTGAGATGCATAATGACCACCGACGTGCTAAGTGTAGACGTGTGGACCCATCTTGTAACGTGTCCACTAGAATCATCCAGGACACGTCTTAGCAGTCCATCGGAAAGGATGTCTAGAAAGTTCCGCCCGGCACTCCCATGGAATGTTACGGGTTTTGCAATCTAGGTCTTCCCGTGTCTGCCACGTAGCGGAAGTATCGTGGCCGTTCCCACTTAGGATCGACCGGAATTTGGGTTTTCCTGTTTGGTCATTAACTAGCAGCAACTAGCGTCAGACCCGAGCGAACTACTTTACGCAGAAACGCCAGGTCTGAAGCGGATTCACGCTGCACTTGGTTCAAGGAGAATGGGAAACGAGAGGGATGCAAGGCTCGACCTCTCTACCACAAGGCATAGTCCCATTCCGTTCCCCTAAAACAGCGTGAATCAGGTAATAGGTAATTCTAAGTCATCGTTCTCGTTATTTGTTCCAGCGATGATGATCATCCCTCTGTTCGTTGAAGATTTTTGAGAAAAGTTCCCGGCTAACCGGGACCACCCATCCATAGGACAGACCCATGGTCCATCCTCCGCACTTTCCTCGGTTTGTTTTAGTTATGTAATTACCTACCACATTAATTTGACATATAACAAACAGCTTCTTTGATTAACCCTGTTAAGCACTGGTTCCTTCACGTAATCTTATCACAGGACATAGAGAAAAACAATGTCAAACAACTTCTTTATTATCATTTTATCCTTTTATCTTTGAAATACAAGGAGTTCCGCCCGTAGGCTTGTTCATAATCCGCCCGAAGGCTATCCAGTAATCCACCAGGGATCACTATTCCAAGCTTCTGCCCGTAGACTAGTATGCGGGCCTCGAGATCCAATCCCGAGTCACGTTAGCCTCTTGTGCAGGACCCGGAAGGCGAGGGATTTACGGCCAGAGCCCCCCCTAGCACCCAAGCGTCCTCCTGCTCCGAGTAGAGCTCAACGGAAAGACCTCTCGCGACGGGTTCGGTCCACGTTCCCGGCGCGGTCAACAACCCCCTTGGTTAGGGTCAGGCAGGCAGTCGGGGGTAACTGAAGCTGCCTCTCCCTTGAGGCCTTCAACCTGAAGCATTTATATATCTTTTCATCCTTTAGTTCCTTGAGCAAACAATGCAAACAGTGCTTTCTAAACTAATACAAGCACAATCAATTCCAGTGGTTGTTTATTTGGCAAACTGTTAAGGAGTGAATCCTTCTCTCCGAATGCATCCAGCATTCGATCCGGAATCAATTGCAACTTGGCAAGATTCCTATTATCCTTGGGTTAGGGTCATACCCTGTTAACCCAACTTAACCAATGCCTTAGGTTTTAATAATAGTAAATCCCGGCAGTCATGTCGCTTTAATTTATTGATTAATCATTTTCGTCTAAGCAAATACCTAACTTCCCTTAACTTGGCAAATTTCCCCTAATGAGGGCGAAGTAACAGGATGACTACCCATCCCCTTGCAAGTTAAACTTGCGCAAGAACCTGCCAACCTCATTCCAAGGAATGGCAAAACTTTCTTGTGATCAAACCACAAGGCTATGCGACGTGCAACTTGTTGCACAAGTGTCGCCTCCATTCCAAGAGATCATTTCACTTTTGAATGGTGTTTTCTGGTCAAGAATTATGACTAGACTCGAAGTAGGTTTTTAGGGCGTCTTCTCACTCACCCCAATCCTAATTGCACTAGACCGACAACGTTCGGTCCTAGGGATTTCCAACTCAAACCAAGTTCTAGCACTAGGTCGAATGATCCTTAGGGTAGAAACCTTAGATCGTTTTATACATGAGCATCCAATTGACTCAACATTTCGTGAATGTGGGTATGATCATTGGGTATGAAGATTTCGACTTAGCAACAAGTAGAAAACTTGGCCGAATCCTTAACGTGCTAATCCCTAGTTAGTGCTTGGGGTATTTATCGTATTGACTGAACCTTGCCCATATGAATCCCTTGTGGGTTAGGTGATTTAGACAACTCAATATACTTGTCTTGCGACAAGGATGAACCTTTCCTAGGGATAATAAACTAGATCTAAAGAAGGAAAAATAGTTACAACTACACCAATACATGTAAACATGTGATTCATTGCTTCTACGCATCACATGGTTCACAATAACCCTATCTTTCCTTGGTAAAGTAAAAATGCCTGATAATCTAGACACTAACTTTCCTAGGTCCTACTAGGACTTACATCAATTAATCATGCCTACTACCTTGTTATCTATACTTTAGAATCTCATGCTTTGTTTAAACCCTGCAATCCTTCCCAAATGCAACATTTGATGAATGAATTTTTATGCACGATGAAAGTGCAACTCGCAACCCTTTCATAACTACAATGTAGTTAAATGAGGTTATTGTAGAGTTAGTGTTGGTATATTCTTTCTTGCAAGCACATGCCACATGCCAATCCCTAGATTCAATTTTTGATACGCCATCATTACTTTTCGGATAACCTCCTACGGGCGTTAATAGCTTTCCCCATGAACCATTACAATAAAGATTTATCCTCAATTGCCTTTTTAATTCGGCTTGGTAAATTTAAACATGCATAGGTACCTTCTATTTCGTGGGAGTTATCATACCTAATGCATTACTTTTGCGTAGAATAAAAAATCATAAAAACCTGGGTCTGTGGGCTCGGGGAGATATCCACTTGAATGCTTGGAGATGAACCTCCCGCAAGCGCGCCTTGCAACTTCTTGGGAGCCATTGTAGTCGTGGTTACGGACTCCGCAGATTCCCTCAATCCTTTGCTCTTGCTTTTTGAGACGGCTAGGAGGTCGATACCTTCTCCTCGCTCGGGAATAGGAGTTTCCCTAACCCGGATTTAAAACCGAGAAGCCGCATAGGATCAAGGCCTATGTCCTTAAACCTTAGAAGCTTCTTAAAGAAGCTTCTAAGAAGCTTCTGGGCAGCAGCGACGACGAGAAGGGGATCCCAATGATTGGGAAGAGAGACGTGGTCAAGGCGAGGATGGCGGCGGTCTGTGGCGGCGGACTGTGGCGGCGATGGCAGCCCTGGTCTCCCTCCTTTCCCCAACACGGCGTGGCAGCAGCGTCCGTTTCCTCCCCTTCTTCTCTCCTTAAAGGGAGTACATATAGGCAAGGGGGGGGGGAAGAGAAGGCCTCCACACACGTGGCCCCTTGCATGGGTTTCCCCCCTCCCATGCAGGCCACGACTCCTCCATGGCCCATCCCCCCCACACTCCCTCTTCTCCAGCCATGCATCGGCTGGGGAAAAGGGATTAAAGTAAAAAAAATTTGCTTTAATAATAACTATTTTGCCCCTCCCAAGATGGTGTTTACGCGGGAATTTCGGTTTTGAACCCTCGGCTCGCTTTTGCCAATGCGAAGGGTCTCGATTTCTCACGTGCAGGCTACACATTAGACTACCGGTAAATCCAATATGTGGGATAACCTTTGTACAAAGTTTACGCAGTGTGCGGAAAGTCAATGTTCACGGGTGGAAAGTCAATGTTCACGGGCGGAAAGTCAATGTTCGGGGTAATCTTTCCACTGGACGAGGCATTCTTTCAAGGTTCTAGATCTCAATTGTCTCTCCCTGACATCTAAAATCTTTTCCGGTCTTAGTTCAAGGACTCCTTGACTAGGCATTACAACTTGTTGGTCATCAAGTACATGATTTGGGTTGGGTACATATTTTTTTAAGAGACTAATATGGAATACATTGTGAACTTTTAGGTTATCCGGAAGTTGCAATTTATAAGCATTGGGTCCCAGGCATTTGAGGATTTTATACGGACCACAATACCTTGGACTTAACTTCTTGCATTCTCCTAGAGATAAAGAGCTCCTTTTAGGGCGTACACGAATGAAGACCATGTCTCCTTCTCCGAAGATCCTCTCTTGGCGTTTCAAATCCGCATATGCCTTTTGTCTATCTTTGGCTGCTTGTATGTCTTGTCTTATTGACCTTATTTGGTCATCCATGTCCTCCAACATTTGTCTTGAAGCTTCCACCCTTAGGGTAGGATCAGAAAAGTTTAGGGGACTTCGACAATCATGACCATACAATGCCTGGAAAGGGGTCATTTGAATGCTTTGCTGGTAAGAAGCATTGTAAGCAAATTCTACTAACGGCAAGTATTGAATCCATCTCTTCGACTCTCGACAGCAGTAAGCCCTAAGCATATCCTCAATGATTTGATTTACTCGCTCTGTTTTTCCATCCGTTTGGGGATGGTAGGCAGTGCTAAAACAGAGTTGAGTTCCAATAGCTTCAAAGATAGCTCTCCAGAAGTGTGAAGTGAAGAGAGAATCTCGATCGCTAATGATCCTTCTAGGTAACCCATGTAACTTGAATATCTCCTTGATAAACACTCTTGCAATGTCGGAGGCTTTATAGTTTGTCTTTACTGGAATCAGGTGTGCAACCTTAGTAAGCATGTCAACTACAACCATAATGGAGTTGTATCCTCCTTGGACTTGGGGTAAGCCCACCACAAAATCCATACTGATGAATTCCCATTTCATTTGGGGAATGTCAAGTGGTTGCAATTTCCCTGGCATCATGACATGTTCAGCCTTGATACGTTGGCAAGACAAACATTTAGTGACATATTTGAGAACGTCACCTTTAAGCCTCTCCCAATGGTAGCTCTTCCTAACTGCGTTAAGAGTTTTTGCATAGCCAGGATGTCCTGCGAAAGGGGAATCATGAGCTTCCCATAATATCTTCTGCTTAAGTGACTGGCTTGTTGGTATACATAGCCTTGTTCTGTAATAGACAAGTCCATTATCAGTGGAAAATTCCCGATACTTAGCTTGTGACTTCAGATTCTGCTCTTTGGTAGATATTTCTTTTATCATGGTTTGGTAGGCCAAATCATGGCATGCTTCCTCTCTAGCTAGTTCGAGTATAGGGTTGCTTGGCATAGATACTTTTGTAGCCAGAGATCTGGCCGTTGATGGATTCCGCAAGATTAGGGAGTTTAGGAATGCCTTGCGACTAAGTGCATCGGCAACTACATTCTCTTTCCCTGGTCGATACTTGATTTCAAAATCATACTCCTCCAATACTTCAATCCATCGACGTTGCCTCATGTTGAGCTCGTTCTGGGTAAAAATCCATTTGAGACTCTTATGATCGGTTACTAGAGTAAACTTGTTACCCAACAGGTAGTGTCTCCAAAGCTTTAGAGCATGGATGACAGCTAATAACTCCAGATCATGCGTGGCATAATTCTTTTCATGACTCCTCAATTTCCTTGAAGAATATGCTACTGGATGACCTTCTTGCATAAGTACACACCCCAAGGCAAGAATGCTGGCATCAGTTACTATCTCGAACTCCTTATTGAGGTCAGGAAGTTTCAGAATAGGTGCTGATACCAATTATTGCTTCAATTGGTCGAAGCTATTTTGCTCGGGAGTTGACCATGTAATAGAAGTCTGCTTCTTTAGTAAGTCGGTAAGAGGTGCTGCAATCAAAGCATAGTTTTTGATAAAAACCCTATACCATCCTGTCAAGCCAAGAAAACTACGTATCTCTTTGACGGATACTGGTATTGGCCATTCAAGCACATCTCTGACTTTGGCTGGATCTACTGATATTCCTTCTGATGATACTATGAATCCTAGATATTCAATCGGACGTTTGAAAAATGCACACTTCTTCATTTTTGCATATAGCTTATGAGACCTCATTGTCTCAAGGACAATCCGAAGTTGAGATTCATGATCTTCTTCCTGTTTAGAATAGACTAAAGTATCATCGAAGAAGACAAGCACAAAATCATCAAGATATGGTCTAAAAATATCCTGCATTAATCTATTGAAGGTGGCAGGTGCATTTGTAAGCCCGAATGACATAACCAAGAATTCAAAGGGCCCATATCTTGTATTGAAGGCCGTTTTTGGAATATCTTCATCCTTGATCCTGATTTGATAGTAACCTGACCTGAGATCAATTTTGGAGAAGATCTTTGCACCTTGAAGGCGATCGAGAAGCTCATCTATTCTAGGAATAGGATACTTGTTCTTGACTGTTGATTGATTCAACCCACGGTAATCAATACATAGCCGAAGTGTCCCATCTTTCTTTTTCTGGAATAGAACTGGAGCTCCCCATGGTGAGTTGCTGGGCCGGATGTAACCCTGGTTTAACAGTTGCTTGAGTTGTTCCTTCAACTCAATAGCTTCCGGAATGGACATTCTATAAGGTCTCTTTGCAATTGGCGCAGCTCCAGGTATTAGCCTTATTTCATGATCAACTTCTCTTGGAGGTGGAAGTTCAGTTAATTCCTCAGGGAATACGTCAGCGTATTCTTTTAGCCAAGAGGGTCCCTCATGAGACTCTTGCTTTTGATCTAACTTGTTGAGTTTGATCAAGTAAACAGGTAACCCTTTCCTAACCCCTTTTATGATCCGCGATACTTTGGCTAACTGGATTCTTGGCACTCCTGCTTCACCTTGAGTTGTAACAAACTCTCTTCCAGAGTTTCGAAAAGAAACTTGACCCTTTCCACAGTGAATGTGGGCGTCATTAGGCTTAAGCCAATCCATCCCGAGTAGACACTCATGGATACCTAAATTCATGACTCTGAATTTGACTGAGGTTTTCTTTCCTCCCAGATAGAACTCCTCCTTAGCAGTTTGCCTGGTACAAGTTACCTCACGACCGTTTGCCAATTCCACAAGTAGGGTAGGTGCTTCTACTGTGGCTATTCCTAATCTCCTAGCACACGCTGGTGAGATAAAGGAATGTGTACTACCACAATCAATCAAGGTTTTGAAACCTTTACCTTGATAGTCCGACGGTGTTTGAATCACCGAGAACTGGCGATTCGGGGCCTTCTTGTGTAAAGCGGCATGGACCGTCGCTCTTTCGAATTCCGCTTCCATAGTCGGATCTTCCCCTTCTTCTACATCACATCTTTGCCTATTGATAATGCAGGCAGCTCTTCCTCTTCCACGGGTGGCGGCTCCCTGACCGCGGCCTGCACCTTGACGGTATCCCTCGCTGAGCTTGGGACATTGCCTTTTGAAGTGACCGAGTTCGTTGCAGTGGAAATATCGGAGGTTTCGGCCATTACTGTGAGTAGGAACAAAGTTGTTGACGTTATTTGTCCTTGCTTTCTTCCTTTGTCCCTGATTGTGGCCTTGAACTCTCTTAACTTGGGGTCTGAATGCTCCTCTGTTCGAGTCGCTATAAGACCAATTCTTAATACCCCTTGGTTTAGCTTGCACTTCCTGAATTATAGGTGCCGCTCGAATGAGTGCATCCTGAAGATCTGATGGTCGCATAGATTCGAGACGGGTATTTACAGGTGGATTTAAGCCTGCGCAAAATTTGGACACCTGCTGTGTCGTGTCCATTTGTGGCGCATACTTTAAGAGTGAGACAAACTTAGAGTAGTATGCGTCAAGGGTGAGTCCTAACTGTTTTAGCTCATAGAACTCATTCATTTTCTGTGTACGATATGCAGGTGGCAAATATCTCCCTTGCATGGCTTGCTTTAACTTCTCCCAGGTAACGGAACCCTGTGAAATCCCTTGATCCCTGCACCATTGTTTCCACCATAGTCTGGCTTCACCGGTGAGTTTTAATTTGGCGAGCATGGCCTGATTGGTAGGTGCAGTACCAGCTGCTTCAAAGTAGTCCTCCATAGATTCAATCCAAATCTCAGCATCCGACTGGACGAATCTGCCTCTCCCATCAAACTCGGGTGGCTTTATCTGTTTGAGGAGGAACTTCTTCTCCTGGATCACAGTAGTACTTGATGTAGGGTGTGAATTTGGACCCTGTTCCTGGGGTTGTGCCTGGATAAAAGTTTTCTTAACATTATTGTATGATAATTGACATTAGCTTATCTTTAGTTTAGCTATCTCGTAAATCATGAAGCTACTTAACTTTTTGCAATAACCCTGATGCACAATCGGATATTGATAAAAGAAGTCCTTATTTATATTTACATGAGCATAGCCTCATACAACATCTTATGTGATGATAATCCAATCATTACATTTAGTTTGGGGAGAACAACATTGTATTGGATTTGTCTACAGGAACTGTGTAATAGTAGGGTTTTGGGTCATGAATCTTTAGGAATCGATAGTTCATCGGAAGCTCAGGATATCCTTTCCGCTGGAATCCATACTTCCCATGGCGGCCCAATACCTTAATCCTGTCAGCTGGGATTACACGGGTTACTTCCTCATATACATATGAGTTCAATTCAACCCTCCGACCTTGAATATGCAGAGTCAAATTTATGTGAGCTTCCACAAAAATGAACAGCTTCACGACTTTCAAATCTTCCAACCACTTGATCCTCTTTAGGTTGGTTTGTAAATAAGCGAACCGGTGGGCAGCTATGTAGTAGATTCCTGAAGATCCAGTCCATCTTCGTTCTATATATACAGGTGATGGATTATAAATCTGCTCCAGGATGTTCATCATTTCAATTCTCTGCCTATAATGCGGAGAATGCATTGCAGTCATAAACATGATCCGGAACACCAAAAACTTGTTCCATGCCTCATAGTTCTGCAAGACAGTATTGAAGATGAGGAAATGTTTGGACAGCAACAATTTCTTTACTTTATTTTTAATGAAATCTCATGAAAACAATTCCGTTGTTGGTCGGCTCTGATACCAACTGTAACGTGTCCACTAGAATCATCCAGGACACGTCTTAGCAGTCCATCGGAAAGGATGTCTAGAAAGTTCCGCCCGGCACTCCCATGGAATGTTACGGGTTTTGCAATCTAGGTCTTCCCGTGTCTGCCACGTAGCGGAAGTATCCTGGCCGTTCCCACTTAGGATTGACCAGAATTTGGGTTTTCCTGTTTGGTCATTAACTAGCAGCAACTAGCGTCAAACCCGAGCGAACTACTTTACGCAGAAACGCCAGGTCTGAAGCGGATTCACGCTGCACTTGGTTCAAGGAGAATGGGAAACGAGAGGGATGCAAGGCTCGACCTCTCTGCCACAAGGCATAGTCCCATTCCGTTCCCCTAAAACAGCGTGAATCGGGTAATAGGTAATTCTAAGTCATCGTTCTCGTTATTTGTTCCGGCGATGATGATCATCCCTCTGTTCGTTGAAGATTTTTGAGAAAAGTTCCCGGCTAACCGGGACCACCCATCCATAGGACAGACCCATGGTCCATCCTCCGCACTTTCCTCGGTTTGTTTTAGTTATGTAATTACCTACCACATTAATTTGACATATAACAAACAGCTTCTTTGATTAACCCTGTTAAGCACTGGTTCCTTCACGTAATCTTATCACAGGACATAGAGAAAAACAATGTCAAACAACTTCTTTATTATCATTTTATCCTTTTATCTTTGAAATACAAGGAGTTCCGCCCGTAGGCTTGTTCATAATCCGCCCGAAGGCTATCCAGTAATCCACCAGGGATCACTATTCCAAGCTTCTGCCCGTAGACTAGTATGCGGGCCTCGAGATCCAATCCCGAGTCACGTTAGCCTCTTGTGCAGGACCCGGAAGGCGAGGGATTTACGGCCAGAGCCCCCCCTAGCACCCAAGCGTCCTCCTGCTCCAAGTAGAGCTCAACGAAAAGACCTCTCGTGGCGGGTTCGGTCCACATTCCCGGCGCGGTCAACAACCCCCTTGGTTAGGGTCAGGCAGGCAGTCGGGGGTAACTGAAGCTGCCTCTCCCTTGAGGCCTTCAACCTGAAGCATTTATATATCTTTTCATCCTTTAGTTCCTTGAGCAAACAATGCAAACAGTGCTTTCTAAACTAATACAAGCACAATCAATTCCAGTGGTTGTTTATTTGGCAAACTGTTAAGGAGTGAATCCTTCTCTCCGAATGCATCCAGCATTCGATCCGGAATCAATTGCAACTTGGCAAGATTCCTATTATCCTTGGGTTAGGGTCATACCCTGTTAACCCAACTTAACCAATGCCTTAGGTTTTAATAATAGTAAATCCCGGCAGTCATGTCGCTTTAATTTATTGATTAATCATTTTCGTCTAAGCAAATACCTAACTTCCCTTAACTTGGCAAAATTTCCCCTAATGAGGGCGAAGTAACAGGATGACTACCCATCCCCTTGCAAGTTAAACTTGCGCAAGAACCTGCCAACCTCATTCCAAGGAATGGCAAAACTTTCTTGTGATCAAACCACAAGGCTATGCGACGTGCAACTTGTTGCACAAGTGTCGCCTCCATTCCAAGAGATCATTTCACTTTTGAATGGTGTTTTCTGGTCAAGAATTATGACTAGACTCGAAGTAGGTTTTTAGAGTGTGTTCTCACTCACCCCAATCCTAATTGCACTAGACCGAAAACGTTCGGTCCTAGGGATTTCCAACTCAAACCAAGTTCTAGCACTAGGTCGAATGATCCTTAGGGTAGAAACCTTAGATCCTTTTATACATGAGCATCCAATTGACTCAACATTTCGTGAATGTGGGTATGATCATTGGGTATGAAGATTTCGACTTAGCAACAAGTAGAAAACTTGGCCGAATCCTTAACGTGCTAATCCCTAGTTAGTGCTTGGGGTATTTATCGTATTGACTGAACCTTGCCCATATGAATCCCTTGTGGGTTAGGTGATTTAGACAACTCAATATACTTGTCTTGCGACAAGGATGAACCTTTCCTAGGGATAATAAACTAGATCTAAAGAAGGAAAAATAGTTACAACTACACCAATACATGTAAACATGTGATTCATTGCTTCTACGCATCACATGGTTCACAATAACCCTATCTTTCCTTGGTAAAGTAAAAATGCCTGATAATCTAGACACTAACTTTCCTAGGTCCTACTAGGACTTACATCAATTAATCATGCCTACTACCTTGTTATCTATACTTTAGAATCTCATGCTTTGTTTAAACCCTGCAATCCTTCCCAAATGCAACATTTGATGAATGAATTTTTATGCACGATGAAAGTGCAACTCGCAACCCTTTCATAACTACAATGTAGTTAAATGAGGTTATTGTAGAGTTAGTGTTGGTATATTCTTTCTTGCAAGCACATGCCACATGCCAATCCCTAGATTCAATTTTTGATACGCCATCATTACTTTTCGGATAACCTCCTACGGGCGTTAATAGCTTTCCCCATGAACCATTACAATAAAGATTTATCCTCAATTGCCTTTTTAATTCGGCTTGGTAAATTTAAACATGCATAGGTACCTTCTATTTCGTGGGAGTTATCATACCTAATGCATTACTTTTGCGTAGAATAAAAAATCATAAAAACCTGGGTCTGTGGGCTCGGGGAGATATCCACTTGAATGCTTGGAGATGAACCTCCCACAGGCGCGCCTTGCAACTTCTTGGGAGCCATTGTAGTCGTGGTTACGGACTCCGCAGATTCCCTCAATCCTTTGCTCTTGCTTTTTGAGACGGCTAGGAGGTCGATACCTTCTCCTCGCTCGGGAATAGGAGTTTCCCTAACCCGGATTTAAAACCGAGAAGCCGCATAGGATCAAGGCCTATGTCCTTAAACCTTAGAAGCTTCTTAAAGAAGCTTCTAAGAAGCTTCTGGGCAGCAGCGACGACGAGAAGGGGATCCCAATGATTGGGAAGAGAGACGTGGTCAAGGCGAGGATGGCGGCGGACTGTGGCGGCCTGGCGGACTGTGGCGGCGGATTGTGGCGGCCTGGCGGACTGTGGCGGCGATGGCAGCCCTGGTCTCCCTCCTTTCCCCAACACGGCGTGGCAGCAGCGTCCGTTTCCTCCCCTTCTTCTCTCCTTAAAGGGAGTACATATAGGCAAGGGGGGGGAGAGAAGGCCTCCACACACGTGGCCCCTTGCATGGGTTTCCCCCCTCCCATGCAGGCCACGACTCCTCCATGGCCCATCCCCCCCACACTCCCTCTTCTCCAGCCATGCATCGGCTGGGGAAAAGGGATTAAAGTAAAAAAAATTTGCTTTAATAATAACTATTTTTCCCCTCCCAAGAGGGTGTTTACGCGGGAATTTCGGTTTTGAACCCTCGGCTCGCTTTTGCCAATGCGAATGGTCTCGATTTCTCACGTGCAGGCTACACATTAGACTGCCGGTAAATCCAATATGTGGGATAACCTTTGTACAAAGTTTACGTAGTGTGCGGAAAGTCAATGTTCACGGGTGGAAATATTACACATCTAACCAGGCGGTCCATCATCAATGTCCGCATGTGTTGAGCTTGTCATCTCAACAACTCCCTTCATGACAATGAAGTTTACGAAAAACTACACACCTGCAATCTTTATTGGCCAGTTCTTTAAGACTCCGAATGGCCTTACCTTCGTTCCATTTGCTAAGGTGACATTGAACCTGGCAGTCTCTATAGGAGGGTTTCCCCATGCCTCTAAAATTGCATGGCTCAGTACGCTAACACCGGCGCCTGTGTCTACAATTCCTTTCTGCGTCATATCTCCTAAGGCTAGAATAGGTAGGACTGCATGCATTTCAATGCCTTCCCAGAAAGCATTGATGTGCAATGACTTAGGAGTTGAGTGTAGAGTTAGACTTGGGATTTGCATAACTGCATCATGATCTTGCTGATCAGCACCCGTAAGTCCTGTGTGTCCCTCCACCAAATCTTTTAACTCCTCCCATAAAGAAGGATTCTACCTAAGCAAATCTTCTACGCTTAGAGTTACTGGGGTGGATAACAAGGTTGCAAGGAGACTGTTGGGCTCTTGTCTTCCCCTAAGGTTAGCACTCCTGGTCCATGCATTTTGTCTGCCCTGGTAAGTCCCCCTTTGGCCTTGCTCTGCTAAGTTGCCCCCTGTGGCAAGGATACACTTTTAGTTTGTGGTTTTGTGGGTGAGACTGGTATGCTCACGCTAGAAAAATCGTCCATTGGATCTTCTAGTATGGGTTCAACATCCTTGAGGTGCTCCTGAGCATCCTTGACCCACTCCTTGACTTTGGCTATAGCTTCGAGTTGCCGTTTGGGATGGGGATATTCCCCTACCATGGCACTCCCTAGCTCAGCTTTCTTCGGGGCTGAGGTCTCTGCCTCTGCATCCGTGACTTTCTTTCCTGTCACTAACATCGTGGCTTCCTCGGTTTTAAGGGTTATCTTCGCATCTGTTCTCTTTTTCCTTCTCCTTTGGCTTTTCTTTCCTATTGAGGCTGCGTCAAGGCTACTTGGTCCAGGTAAGGAGATACATGCCTGCCTTGTTTGAGCTCGCATCATAACCTGTAGTGGGATAGGTGTGTCCTCACTATCAAAGGTTTCCACTCCAAACAGCCCCAGAGGTACTGACGGTACGTTGGCAGAGCTAGCTGATGGTTTCCGCCTAGGACAATCAGGAAACAGATGAGTGATCCCACATTCTGTGCATCGGAGATTCGCTTTGTCCTTGTTAGCCTGTTCCTTCTTTGGGCAACATGATGAAATGTGGCCTGGATGGCCGCACGTCCATCGGATCTTGGCTTGGCCCTCAAAAGCCTCTGCCTCTTCCTCTACCTAATGCCATTACTGGCACCGGCCGATAGTCCATCAGGACTGGGTTGCCCTCCTCGTCATAGGATATGTACGGGTTGACATATGTCTCCTCTTCACTAGGCTCTTCCACAAAGTGAACTGGAGCATCGCTCGGTGGGTGGATTACAAAAGGTCCTGGTGGTCTTGGCATACCTATTGGGTTCATCTCCAGCCTAGGTACGGCAGGTCTTGAGTCATTTGGTGCAGGGAGTGCCAATTGGGCTCCCCTCCCAAAGAAATTGGGTGGTCTATTACCTAAGTACGGAGGATTGTACTGTTGTGCATATGGGAATCTCCTCGGCATCCTGCAATGCAATGCATCATGCCCGAATCTACCACAATTTGAGCATGGCCTAGATCTAGGATCTTGGCATTCAGCTGGGAGGTGATTGCCGCCACAATATATACATTGTACATGCAATCGTGTAGGCTTCCTTATCAGTTCCTGCAGTCATGCAATCTCCATTCTCATCTCCGCCATCTCCTGCCCTTGGTCCATACTCTTTCCCTTTTCTTGCACACTAGTAGTTGCTTTTTCTCCTGAAATAGTTGATCTCTCTAGATCCCTCTGACTTGCACTTTCTCGGCTGGTAGTCCTCATGCTTCGTTCCCTAAGCTGATCATCTACACGTATTGCCTCTTCGAAAACTCTAGCTAGCACGTCTCGTTGCAAGGTAGAGTTACTGGCCAAAGCCTTGTAGAGCTCCTCACTTTGAATTCCGTTCATGAATATTGTAGACATTGCCCTCTCAGTAGGTCGTTCATTAGCAGGGATCCTTTTGAAGAGGCTACGCACATGAGTGACGTAGTCCCTGACGTCTTCCTTCTCCCTTTGGCTGATATTCATAAAGCTTGAGAGCATTGCGCAAGGTCAGTAAGACCGTTTGCTTCGCATACTTGCTCGAACTACTCCATGAAGCTGTATGGGTCACTGCTAGGCTCATACTTCGCTAGTTGTTTTGCTACGATAGGGATTCTAGCCTACCCTTTAGCCCCTTGCGTGACTCCCAATCCCGAGAGTAGTGCGGTGGCTAGGGCTGTAGCACTCTGCTCAACGGACGTTTTGTCCATGAGTCGCTTGGCTACAAGTTCACTCAATGTCATGTCAGCCTCTGCTGCCCATTCCCTCTCTTCATTCGGTCCAGATTTGGCTGCCCCAGCTAGGCCTAGCACCCTTCTAGCCTCGTACATATCTACGTCTTGCTGTAGCTTTCTAGCCCTTGGCTTGTGGTTGTAGGCAATTATTCCTTCTAGCACTCTCCTGATTGCTCTTCTCTCTTCTTCGAGGCTTGCTACCACTTCTTCTATAGGTCTGCCCTGGATCACGGTCCTAGTAAGTAAATCGTAGTCATGGACTAGTTCCTGTACTGAGACTGGGAATTCTCCTAGGTCTAGCCGGTCCTCTCCTCGGTCGCCTCTTGATCTTGACATTGTTTCTTCCTCCAATTCCACAAGGCTGTCTATCAGTTCGAGTAGTTCTGGCAGTGCCCGATCCTCTATCTTCTCGTCTTCTAGATCCTCGCGTCCACTTAACATCCTCCTGGGTCCTAACCCTGTTTGTTTGCTAAGTCTTGGGGTTCACTCCTATCGGTGGGTTCCTTGAATGATTATGTTCGAGTGTATTCCTTGTTATTACAACCAATCCTCAAATTATGTACACTCAATGTGGTGTTTGTGTTAAAGTCCGCGTGGGAAATAATAGATCGGGCTTTTGAATTTTTATTTTTATTTTTCCCCCCCTTATCACTCCAGCCGATTGACGAGCTGGAGGGGGATGGGAATAGAAGGAGTTATGAAGCTCCTTGGTGGAGCTTGTGGAGGGAGGGAAGGGCATGCGTGTCGACACGCAGGAGGAGAAGATCCCCCCTCCCTCCACTATTTAAACGAGGGGAGCGGAGGGGCCGCAGAGGAGAGAAGGCTGGGGGGCCGTGAGAAGAACCGAACGCCGCCGCCAGAGATCATGACGTTGTAGCTGTGAGAAAGAGGGGAAGGAGGTACGTGAGCTGCCACTTGAAGACTGAGAAGGGACGCTGTTGCTGGGCGCCTGGGCAGTAGATAGGCGTCGCCGTCAAGGGAGGGAGGAGCCGCCTCCAATTCGCCGTCAGGACGGACGGCCATAACCCCCCCAAAAGCTTCTGGAAGCTTGGAAGCTTCCAAAGGGGGGGCCTCTTTAAACCCCCTTCCTATACCCTACTACCCCCTTTTTTTTTTCCTTTCCCCCGGGTTTTAAATCCCTTAAGCCCCCTTTCATCCCCCCCTCCCCCGTGCTAAAACCCTTTTCCTTGGATTTCAAAAACTTTCACCCTCCTTGTGCTATATGAAGCCTTTTTTTTAAATTAACCCCCATATCTAAAACCCCTTTCCATGGGTATTAGAACCCCCCCTGCCGGGTTTTAAAAATCCCTTAAGTCCCCTTTCACCCTCGTGCTAGAACCCCTTTTCTTTCACTTTGGAGTCACTCCCCCCCCCATGAGCACAAAGGCCTTAAGGGTCTTATTACTTCTTTACCTGTGTATAATTCCTAAAAGACCTATTCCCTTGGCTTTGGAATCACCCCCTTCCTGTGGGCTCTTAAAACTACTTCTCCCGTGATTACCCCTTAAGCCTTTACCTTGGCATCAAAACCTTTCATCCTCCCCCATGTGTAAGCCCCCATAAGCCCTTTTTCTCCAAGTTTGACCTAAGGGTCCTTAGACCCTTACTTATAACCTTTACGGCTATTATTTTCCCTTAAAGCTCTCCTACACCTTGTGTCTTCTCCACACCTTGTTATTTCCGTTCGTGCGAGCTTACAAAGGCCATTAAGCCTTCCCCATGGCTTCAATGGGTCTTAGTTGTAAAAGTTTCTAAAATACCCTTTCGAATTCCCGAATTCAAGGAGGGAGCCTTCCAAAAAAAAAAAACTACTTTTGACGAACGGTGCAAGGGAGCGACGGTGGAAGTCTAAGGAGGAGTGGTAAAGCTGCTTCCACGTTCGACGGACCACACTTGCGATGCCTCCTAAGAAAGTCCAAGGCGTAGCCGCGGGAGGATCATCTCCCGGTATCCATGTGGATATCTCACCCCAAAACCAGGTTTTTTCTTCTTGGCTTTAATTCGGGTTTAAGTCGATCATGCAAAGAGAAATTGTTAGGGATAGGATATATTTATCCGAGTTATTTGTAATAAAGAAGTTTAGCTTATTTGAATGAATGATAATGAATAGAACTTAGTTTCCTTCGAGTGGCGTCAAGCATTATAAATTACGAGCGAGATTATCCATTTGCTATAGTAGTATATTTTAGTTAAATCCTAAAGGTGTAGAAATTATATCTTGCACCATTAGTCTTATTCCTTTCGCAACGAATCATTGTAAATGGTTAAATTCATGAAAGGTTTCTTTCGATGCTCAAATTACTAGGAAGTTATCTTTGCTAATTGCACATCTTAGCAAGGCAAATGTTGTTATTTGGCATGAGTTCATCTTTTAGGAAAACGGAAGTTAAATTAAACTGTATTAACTGGAAAGTAAATTGTCACAAGGATAGCAAAACCGTGACAAGACGATTAATATTACCTTCCAAAAGATAACTAGACCAATCTAAACATAAAAACATTCATACCCTAAGCACTTGACTACTTTCCTTACTGTAGGGACAATAAATTCGTAAAGATAAGGAACTAAGGTTTGTCCCTAAGGTTCTCAAAAAAAAGAAACCCTAGGCCTAACATATGTCAGCTTAAGGGATCTAAAACAGATTATTCCATCGCAGGACTTGCGCAGCAAGTACGAATTCATTTAGTCTTGTGATTGATTCACAAGGAGGAAGGGTAAAAACCCTCATCTAGGATGGCAGATTCCTACGCAGGTTATCTTGCAAAAAGACGTATTTTTGCATATCCTCCTAAATAAGGAAATTTGTAAACCAAAAACTAGCATATGTAAGGAACTTTAGGGTTGACCAAGTTGGGTTAACAAGGTACGCCCTACACCGGAATGTAAAGGATCTTGCCAATTTACAAGACACCTTGGGAACGAGTGCTGATACACTCAAAAGGAAAGAACACTTCCTTAGCAGTTTGCCAAACATCACGGTTGATTAATGAAAATGTTTGTGCTTGCTAGAGATTTTAGGGCTCTGTTTGAATTATGAACTACAAATTAAATGAGTACCTATACTTCAGGTTAAAGGCCTGAAGGAAGAGGTAGTTTCAGTTACCCCCGACTACCTGCCTAACCCTAACCAAGGGGGTTGTTCACCACGCTGGGAACTGGACCGAACCCACCGCGAGAGGTCTCTCCGTTGAGCTCTACTTGGAGTAGGAGGACGCTTGGGTGCCAGGGGGGCTCTGGCCGTAAATCCCTCGCCTTCCGGGTCCTGCACAAGAGGCTAACGTGACTCGGGATTGGATCTCGAGGCCCGCATACTAGTTTACGGGAGGAAGCTTGGAATAGTGATCCCTGAGGATCACTGGATAGCCTTCGGGCGGATTATGGACAAGTCTACGGGCGGAACTCCTTGTATTTCAAAGATAAAATGATGAAATGTTAAAAAAAGAACTTGCTTGATATTGTTTTTCTATGTCACGTGATAAGATTACGTGAAGGAACTAGTGCTTAACAGGATTAATTAAAGAAGCTGATTGTTATATGTCAAATTAATGTGTTAGATAATTACATAACTAAAACAAACCGAGGAAAGTGCGGAGGATGGGCCATGGGTCTGTCCTACGGTTGGGTGGTCCGGGTTAGCCGGGAACTTTTCTCAAAAATCTCGAAGAACAGTGGAATGATCATCATCATCAAAAAGGAATAACGAGAACGATGACCTAGAGTTACGTCTTACCCGATCTACGCTATTTTAGGGGAACGGAATGGGACGATGCCTTATGACAGAGAGGTTGAGCTTTGCATTCCCTCTTGTTTCCCATTCTCCTTGAACCAAGTGCAGCGTGAATCCGCTTCGGACTTGGCGTTTCTACGTAAAGTAGTTCGCTCGGGTCTGACGCTAGTTGCTGTTAGCCAATGACCCATTAGGAAAACCCTAATTCCGGTCGATCCTAAGTGGGAATGGCCAGGGTACTTCCGCTACGTGGCAGACGCGGGAAGAACTAGATCGCAAAACCCGTAACATTCCATGGGAGTGCCGGGCGGAGCTTTCTAGACATCCTTTCCGATGGACTGCTAAGACGTGTCCTGGATAATACTAGGGGACACGTTACAGTTGGTATCAGAGGCGACCAACAACGGAATTGTTTTTATGAAATTTCAATAAAAGGAAATAAAGAAATTGTTGTTGTCCAAACATTTCCTCATCTTTAATGTTGTCTTGCAGAATTATGAAGCGTGGAACAAGTTTTTGGTGTTTCGGGTCATGTTTATGACTGCAATGCATTCTCCGCATTATAGACAAAGAATTGGGATGATGAACATCCTGGAGCAGATTTATAATCCCTCACCTTTATACATAGAACGAAGATGGACGGGGTCTTCAGGAATCTACTACATAGCTGCCCACCGGTTCGCTTATCTACAGACCAACCTAAAGAGGATCAAGTGGTTGGAAGACTTGAAAGTCGTGAAGCTGTTCATTTTTGTGGAAGCTCACGTAAATTCGACTTTACATATTCAAGGTCGGAGGGTTGAAATGAACTCATATGTATATGAGGAAGTAACCCGTGTAATCCCAGCCGACAAGATTAAAGTGTTGGGCCGCCATGAGAAGTATGGATTCCAACGAAAAGGGTATCCTGAACTTCCAATGAATTATCGATTCCTAAAGATCCATGACCCAAAACCCTACTATTACACAATTCCTGTAGACAAATGCAATACAACGTTGTTCTCCCCAAACTGAATGTAATGATTGGATTATCATCACACGAGACGCTGTATAAGGTTACGCCCATGTAAATATAAATAAAGGTTTCTTTTATCAATATCTGGCTGTGCATCAGAGTTGTTAAAAAGTTAAATAGCTTCATGATTTACGAGATAGCTAAACTAAAGATAAGCTAACGTCAATTATCATATAATCACGTTAAGAAAACTTTTATCCAGGCACAACCCCAGGTACAGGTTCCAAATTCGCCTCCTACATCAAGTACTGCGGTGACCCAGGAGAAGAAGTTCCTCCTCAAGTAGATAAAGCCACCCGAGTTCGACAGGAGAGGCAGATTCGTCCAAGCTGATGCTGAAATTTGGATTGAATCCATGGAGGATTACTTTGAAGCAGCTGGTACTGCACCTACCAATCAGGCCATGCTCGCCAAATTAAAACTCACCAGCGAAGCCAGACGTTGGTGGAAGCAATGGTGCAGGGATCAAGGGACTTTAGAGGGGTCCGTTACCTGGGAGAAGTTGAAGAAAGCCGTGCAGGGAAGATATTTGCCACATGCATATCGTACGCAGAAAATGAATGAGTTCTATGAGCTAAAACAGCTAGGACTCACCCTTGACGCATACTACTCTAAATTTGTCTCACTCTTAAAGTATGCGCCACAGATGGACATGACGCAGCAGGTGTCCAAATTTTGTGCGGGCTTAAATCCACCCGTAAATACCCGCCTTGAATCTATGCATCCATCAGATCTTCAGGATGCACTCATTCGAGCGGCGCCTATAATTCAGGAAGTGCAAGCTAGACCAAGGGGTAACAAAACTTGGTCCTATAGTGACCCGAACAGAGGAGCATTCAGACCTCAAGTGAAGAGAGTTCAAGGTCACAATCAGGGACAAAGGAAGAAAGCAAGGACAAATAACGTCAACAACTTTGTTCCTACTCAAAGTAATGGCCGAAACCTCCAATGTTTCCACTGCAACGAACTCGGTCACTTCAAAAGGCAATGTCCCAAGCTTAGCGGGGGACATCGTCAAACGCCTTTCCATGGTGCAGGCCGCGGTCAAGGAGCCGCCACCCGTGGAAGAGGAAGAACTACCTGCATTACCAATAGGCAAAGATGCGAAGCAGAAGAAGAGGAAGATCCGACTATGGAAGCAGAATTCGAAAGAGCGACAGTCCATGCCGCGTTACACAAGAAAGGGCCGAATCGCCAGTTCTCGGTGATTCAAACATCGTTGGACTATCAAGGTAAAGGTTTCAAAACCTTGATTGATTGTGGCAGTACACATTCCTTTATCTCTCCAGCATGTGCAAAAAGATTAGGAATAGCCACAGTAGAAGCACCTACCCTGCTTGTGGAATTGGCAAACGGTCGTGAGGTAACTTGTACCAGGCAAACTGCTAAGGAAGAATTCTTTCTGGGAGGAAAGAAAACCTCAGTCAAATTCAGAGTCATGAACTTAGGTATCCATGAGTGTCTACTCGGGATGGATTGGCTTAAGCCCAACGACGCCCACATCCACTGTGGAAAGGGTCAAGTTTCCTTTCGAAACTCTGAAAGGGAGTTTGTCACAACTCAAGGTGAGGCAGGAGTGCCAAGAATCCAATTAGCCAAAGTATCGTGGATCATAAAAGGAGTAGGAAAAGGATTACTCGTTTACCTGATCAAACTCAACAAGCTAGATCAAAAGCAAGAGTCTCATGAAGGACCTTCTTGGCTAAAGGAATACACTGACGTATTCCCTGAGGAATTGATTGAACTTCCGCCTCCAAGAGAAGTTGATCATGAAATTAGGCTAGTGCCTGGAGCTGCACCAGTTGCAAAGAGACCTTATAGAATGTCCATACCTGAAGCAATTGAGTTGAAGGAACAGCTCAAGCAATTGTTGGATCAGGGTTACATCCGGCCTAGCAACTCACCATGGGGAGCTCTAGTACTATTCCAGAAAAAGAAAGATGGGACACTTCGACTATGTATTGATTACCGGGGGTTGAATCAATCAACAGTCAAGAACAAGTATCCTATTCCTAGAATAGATGAGCTTCTTGATCGTCTTCAAGGTGCAAAGATCTTCTCCAAGATTGATCTCAGGTCAGGTTATTATCAGATAAGGATCAAGGAAGAAGATATTCCAAAGACGGCCTTCAATACAAGATATGGGCACTTTGAGTTCCTGGTTATGTCATTTGGGCATACAAATGCACCTGCCACCTTCAATAGATTAATGCAAGATATCTTTAGACCATATCTTGATGATTTCATGCTTGTCTTCTTTGATGACACTTTAGTCTATTCTAAACGGGAAGAAGATCATGAACCTCAACTTCGGATTGTCCTTGAGACAATGAGGTTTCATAAGCTGTATGCAAAAATGAAGAAGTGTGCATTCTTCAAGCGTCAGATTGAATATCTGGGGTTCATAGTATCATCAGAAGGAATATCAGTAGACCCAGCCAAAGTCAGAGATGTGCTTGAATGGCCAATACCAGTATCCGTCAAAGAAATACGTAGCTTTCTTGGCTTGATAGGATGGTATAGGGTCTTTATCAAAAACTATGCTTTGATTGCAGCACCTCTTACAGACTTACTAAAGAAGCAGACTTCTATTATATGGTCAACTCCCGAACAAAATAGCTTCGACAAATTGAAGCAAAGTTTGGTATCAGCACCTATTCTAAAATTTCCTGACCTCAATAAAGAGTTCGGGGTAGTAACTGATGCCAGCATTCTTGCCTTGGGGTGTGTACTTATGCAGGAAAGTCATCCAGTAGCATACTCTTCAAGGAAATTGAAGAGTCATGAAAAGAATTATGCCACGCATGATCTGGAATTATTAGCTATCATCCATGCTCTAAAGCTTTGGAGACACTACCTGTTGGGTAACAAGTTTACTCTAGTAACCGATCATAAGAGTCTCAAATGGATTTTTACCCAGAACGAGCTTAACATGAGGCAACGTCAGTGGATTGAAGTATTGGAGGAGTATGATTTTGAAATCAAGTACCAACCAGGGAAAGAAAATGTAGTTGCCGATGCACTCAGTCGCAAGGCATTCCTAAATTCCCTAATCTTGCAAAATCCATCAACGGCCAGATCTCTGGCTACAAAGGTATCTATGCCAAGCAACCCTATACTGGAACTAGCTAGAGAGGAAGTATGCCATGATTTGGCCTACCAAACAATGATAAAAGAAATATCTACCAAGGAGCAGAATCTGAAGTTTCAAGCTAAGTATCAGGAAATTTCCATTGATAATGGACTTGTCTACTATAGAACAAGGCTGTGTATACCAACAAGCCAGTCACTTAAGCAGAAGATATTATGGGAAGCTCATGATTCCCCTTTCGCAGGACATCCTAGCTATGCAAAAACTCTTAATGCAGTTAGGAAGAGCTACCATTGGGAGAGGCTCAAAGGTGACATTCTCAAGTATGTCACTGAATGTTTGTCTTGCCTACGTATTAAGGCCGAACATGTCATGATGCCAGGGAAACTGCAACCGCTTGACATTCCCCAAATGAAATGGGAATTCATTAGTATGGATTTTGTTGTGGGCTTACCCCAAGTCCAAGGAGGATACAATTCCATTATGGTTGTGGTTGACATGCTTACCAAGGTTGCACACCTGATTCCAGTAAAGACAAACTATAAAGCCTCTGACATTGCAAGATTGTTTATCAAGGAAATATTCAAGCTACATGGGTTACCTAAAAGAATCATTAGTGATCGAGATTCTCTCTTCACATCACACTTCTAGAGAGCTATCTTTGAAGCTATTGGGACTCAACTCTGTTTCAGCACCGCCTACCATCCCCAAACGGATGGACAAACAGAGCGAGTGAATCAAATCATTGAGGATATGCTTAGGGCATACTGCTGTCGAGAGCCGAAGAGGTGGATTCAATACTTGCCATTAGTTGAATTTGCCTACAATGCTTCTTACCAGCAGAGCATTCAAATGACCTTTTTCCAGGCATTGTATGGTCATGATTATCGAAGTCCCCTAAACTTTTCTGATCCAACCCTAAGAGTTGAAGCTACAAGACAAATGTTGGAGGACATGGATGATCAAATAAGGTCAATAAGACAAGACATACAAGCAGCCAAGGATAGACAAAAGGCATATGCAGATTTGAAACGTCAAGAAAGAGTCTTCGAAAAAGGAGACATGGTCTTCATTCGGGTATGTCCTAAAAAGAGTTCTCTATCCCTAGGAGAATGCAAGAAGCTAAGTCCAAGGTATTGTGGGCCGTATAAAATCCTCAAATGCCTAGGACCCAATGCTTATAAATTGCAACTCCCTGAGAACCTAAAGGTTCACAATGTATTCCATATCAGCCTATTAAAAAAATATGTACCCAATCCTAATCATGTACTTAATGACCAACAAATTGTAATGCCTAGTCAAGGAGTCCTTGAACTAAGGCCAGAAAGGATCTTAGATGTTAGGGAAAGACAGTTAAGATCTAGAACCTTGAAAGAATGCCTTGTCCAGTGGAAAGATTATCCCGAAGAGGATGCCACTTGGTTAGATGAAGGCACTCTCAACCATCAATATCCCCAATTTATCTCGAGATGAGGACATCTCGATTCCTCCAAGGGGGAGAGAATGTAAAAGTCCGCGTGGGAAATAATAGATCGGGCTTTTGAAAAAAAAAATATTTATTCCCCCCCTTATCCCTCCAGCCGACTGACGAGCCGGAGGGGGAGGGGAATAGAAGGAGTTATGAAGCTCCTTGGTGGAGCTTGTGGAGGGAGGGAAGGGCATGCGTGTCAACATGCAGGAGGAGAAGATCCCCCCCTCCCTCCACTATTTAAACGAGGGGAGGGGAGGGGCCGCAGAAGAGAGAAGGATCGGGGGCCCTGAGAAGAACCGAACGCCGCCACCGGAGATCATGACGCTGTAGCTGTGAGAAAGAGGGGAAGGAGATACATGAGCTGCCGCTTGAAGACTGAGAAGGGACGCTGTTGCTGGCCGCCTGGGCAGTAGATAGGCATCGCCGTCAAGGGAGGGAGGAGCCGCCTCCAATTCGCCGTCAGGATGGACGGCCATAACCCCCCCAAAAGCTTATGGAATCTTGGAGGCTTCCAAAGGGGGGGGCCTCTTTAAACCCCCTTCCTATACCCTACTACGCCCTTTTTTTTTTCCTTTCCCCCGGGTTTTAAATCCCTTAAGCCCCCTTTCATCCCCCCCTCCCCCGTGCTAAAACCCTTTTCCCTGGATTTCAAAAACTTTCACCCCTCCTTGTGCTGTATGAAGCCTTTTTTTTTATTAACCCCCATATCTAAAACCCCTTTCCATGGGTATTAGAACCCCCCCTGCCGGGTTTTAAAAATCCCTTAAGTCCCCTTTCACCCTCGTGCTAGAACCCCTTTTCTTTCACTTTGGAGTCACTCCCCCCCCATCAGGACAAAGGCCTTAAGGGTCTTATTACTTCTTTACCTGTGTATAATCCCTAAAAGACCTATTCCCTTGGCTTTGGAATCACCCCCTTCCTGTGGGCTCTTAAAACCACTTCTCCCGTGATTACCCCTTAAGCCTTTACCTTGGCATCAAAACCTTTCACCCTCCCCCATGTGTAAGCCCCCGTAAGCCCTTTTTCTCCAAGTTTGACCTAAGGGTCCTTAGACCCTTACTTATAACCTTTACGGCTATTATTTTCCCTTAAAGCTCTCCTACACCTTGTGTCTTCTCCACACCTTGTTATTTCCGTTCGTGCGAGCTTACAAAGGCCATTAAGCCTTCCCCATGGCTTCAATGGGTCTTAGTTGTAAAAGTTTCTAAAATACCCTTTCGAATTCCCGAATTCAAGGAGGGAGCCTTCCAAAAAAAAAAAAAAAACTACTTTTGACGAACGGTGCAAGGGAGCGACGGTGGAAGTCTAAGGAGGAGTGGTAAAGCTGCTTCCACGTTCGACGGACCACACTTGCGATGCCTCCTAAGAAAGTCCAAGGCGTAGCCGCGGGAGGATCATCTCCCGTTATCCATGTGGATATCTCACCCCAAAACCAGGTTTTTTCTTCTTGGCTTTAATTCGGGTTTAAGTCGATCATGCAAAGAGAAATTGTTAGGGATAGGATATATTTATCCGAGTTATTTGTAATAAAGAAGTTTAGCTTATTTGAATGAATGATAATGAATAGAACTTAGTTTCCTTCGAGTGGCGTCAAGCATTATAAATTACGAGCGAGATTATCCATTTGCTATAGTAGTATATTTTAGTTAAATCCTAAAGGTGTAGAAATTATATCTTGCACCATTAGTCTTATTCCTTTCGCAACGAATCATTGTAAATGGTTAAATTCATGAAAGGTTTCTTTCGATGCTCAAATTACTAGGAAGTTATCTTTGCTAATTGCACATCTTAGCAAGGCAAATGTTGTTATTTGGCATGAGTTCATCTTTTAGGAAAACGGAAGTTAAATTAAACTGTATTAACTGGAAAGTAAATTGTCACAAGGATAGCAAAACCGTGACAAGACGATTAATATTACCTTCCAAAAGATAACTAGACCAATCTAAACATAAAAACATTCATACCCTAAGCACTTGACTACTTTCCTTACTGTAGGGACAATAAATTCGTAAAGATAAGGAACTAAGGTTTGTCCCTAAGGTTCTCAAAAAAAAGAAACCCTAGGCCTAGCATATGTCAGCTTAAGGGATCTAAAACAGATTATTCCATCGCAGGACTTGCGCAGCAAGTACGAATTCATTTAGTCTTGTGATTGATTCACAAGGAGGAAGGGTAAAAACCCTCATCTAGGATGGCAGATTCCTACGCAGGTTATCTTGCAAAAAGACGTATTTTTGCGTATCCTCCTGAATAAGGAAATTTGTAAACCTGAAACTAGCATATCTAAGGAACTTTAGGGTTGACCAAGTTGGGTTAATAAGGTACGCCCTACACCGGAATGTAAAGGATCTTGCCAATTTACAAGACACCTTGGGAACGAGTGCTGATACACTCAAAAGGAAAGAACACTTCCTTAGCAGTTTGCCAAACATCACGGTTGATTAATGGAAATGTTTGTGCTTGCTAGAGATTTTAGGGCTCTGTTTGAATTATGAACTACAAATTAAATGAGTACCTATACTTCAGGTTAAAGGCCTGAAGGAAGAGGCAGTTTCAGTTACCCCCGACTACCTGCCTAACCCTAACCAAGGGGGTTGTTCACCGCGCTGGGAACGTGGACCGAACCCACCGCGAGAGGTCTCTTCATTGAGCTCTACTTGGAGTAGGAGGACGCTTGGGTGCCAGGGGGGCTCTGGCCGTAAATCCCTCGCCTTCCGGGTCCTGCACAAGAGGCTAACGTGACTCGGGATTGGATCTCGAGGCCCGCATACTAGTTTACGGGCGGAAGCTTGGAATAGTGATCCCTGAGGATCACTGGATAGCCTTCGGGCGGATTATGGACAAGCCTACGGGCGGAACTCCTTGTATTTCAAAGATAAAATGATGAAATGTTGAAAAATGAACTTGCTTGATATTGTTTTTCTATGTCACGTGATAAGATTTCGTGAAGGAACTAGTGCTTAACAGGATTAATTAAAGAAGTTGATTGTTATATGTCAAATTAATGTGTTAGATAATTACATAACTAAAACAAACCGAGGAAAGTGTAGAGGATGGGCCATGGGTCCGTCCTACGGTTGGGTGGTCCCGGTTAGCCGGGAACTTTTCTCAAAAATCTCGAAGAACAGCGGAATGATCATCATCATCAAAAAGGAATAACGAGAACGATGACCTAGAGTTACGTCTTACTTGATCTACGCTGTTTTAGGGGAACGGAATGGGATGATGCCTTATGGCAGAGAGGTTGAGCTTTGCATTCCCTCTCGTTTCCCATTCTCCTTGAACCAAGTGCAGCGTGGATCTGCTTCGGACCTGGTGTTTCTGCGTAAAGTAGTTCGCTCGGGTCTAACGCTAGTTGCTGTTAGCCAATGACCCATTAGGAAAACCCTAATTCCGGTCGATCCTATGCGGGAACGGCCAGGATACTTCCGCTACGTGGCAGATGTGGGAAGAACTAGATCGCAAAACCCGTAACATTCCATGGGAGTGCCGGGCGGAGCTTTCTAGACATCCTTTCCGATGGACTGCTAAGACGTGTCCTGGATAATAGTAGGGGACACGTTACAGTTTGTGCGTTCGGTGTGAAATCAGACTTTCTGCTCTTTCAGTGCACAACCAATGTGGCCTACTGTGTGTGCAGGATTACGGCACTCAAGTGCGATGTCAATGCTACCTTCAGCTCTTGGTCACTGGGTATGAGGTCAGCACACGACTGCCTGGTTAAAATCTGGGTCTCTGCTACGTCTCTCAGGTATGTGGGGGTCTGATGTCTAGTCTGCTGTTGCGACTAGGCTGCGACAACACACTCTGTTACATTTCCTAGCCACACGGCCAAGTTTTCTATGATTTTCTCGCACCTACAAGGTCGCACTAGTGTCGGCAACGCGGGTCTGGGCTTAAATTATTAAAATAATATAAAAAATGCATTCGGCCAAAATTGGCCCGAATGGCAGGGTCTAAATCCCAGAATCGGCGTCTGAAACGCTGAAGTCCGAATGTCTCATTCGGCCAGGCTGAAGGCCGAATGGCTGAGTCTGAGGTGGGCCGAAGCCCGAATGGCCAAGTCCGAGGGCCGAACTCAAGTTGGGCCGAATGGCCGGGTTCGAGCAGGCCGATTCGGCCGTCCGAACACCGAATGGCCGAATCCCAAATTTGGAGGGACCGAACCACCGAAGCCCGAATGATAAGTTCCTAATGGCTAGATGGCCTGAAGGCCGAACTCCGAAGTCCGAAGGCCTTCGTTCGGGCGGCCGAAGCCCGAAGCCCGAATGGCACGTGGCCGAATGCCCGAAGGCCGAACGCCAAAGCTCGAAGGCCTTCGTTCGGGCCGCCGAAGCCCGAAGCCCGAACGGCACGTGGCCGAATGCCCGAAGGCCGAACGTCGAAGCTCAAAGGCCTTCGTTCGGGCGGCCAAAGCCCGAAGCCCAAATGGCACGTGGCCGAATGCCCGAAGGCGGAATGCCGAACCTTAGGTTCAGGGTAGCCAACTGCCCGATTCTAGGGTTCGAACGTTCGAACACGTCGAGGTCGGCACACTTCCGACAATGAAAATGGTGACGAATCTAGTGTTATGTTGATGATTAGCTATTCTAGGCTCTTAAATACACACAAGAGCATGTCAGGGAAGAGATTTGTATACCTATAGCACCTCGAAAGTGTGATCGAAGGGCGTCCGCTCCTCTCCTGTGCCTGTAGCTCTCTCACTCTCTCTTGCTCTCTTTCAACTAAGTGAGAATGCAAATGAGCTCTTCTCCCCTTACCCCAGCCTTACATAGCATTGCCCAACCACTCTCTAACCTTAGAGCCTTTCCCCGTTGCGATTTTTCCCTTAAAAAACACGATTTTTGCCTTCTTTTTCTTATTGCAACCAAATTTACAGCAGCAAAAACCTTACCATTTCAGTTTCGAATCTTAATCCTATCATACCTAATGCTAACAAAAAATCGCAAAACCAAGCATGGGTTGTATTTACCTACTCAAGCACTCATCAGAAAACTCAAAATACTTACTTGTTCCAACGATTAAACCTCTTAAATCTCCTATCTATCTCAAGCACCGTTTCGGGCAAAGGCCCTACTCCTATGCTCGATTTGATGCATGTGGCTCTCAAGGCTCGATTCCGTCGATCCCGGCAACGGAATCAAAATGAAGGGGAGCTACAAGCTCTACCCCGAGACCTAAGGACCGCTTATTGATCAAGCGTTTCAAGCCGAGCGGCCGTGGCTACCTCTCACATAGCCGACACGCCATGCCTATCTTACGAGTGTAGTGAGCTTACCTTGATGCTCGATCAAGTACCCTCCTCTCTCTTGCACACCGGTAGCTCCACGATCCTTGTGGCAAGCTCAAGCAATCTCAATCCCTCTCCCATGAGCTCCATTCTCCATAGCCATGCGCGAGACAAGGGAAGAGAAGAGAAGAGAAGAAGATGGAGAGAGGAGATGGAGAGCTTCTTCTCCACGATCCCTCACTCTCACACACTCACTCCCTCACCCTCTCACACTCCCTCACTCCCTTTCTCAAGCACAAGCAAGACGGCAAGAAACAAGAGAAGAAGAAGAAGAAGCTTTAGCCACACACAAGAATGAGCTTCTCATTCACTTTTGAGCTTTATATACATGCCCTCCCTTCTTTGGGTGGTCATCCCCTTTTTTACATGGCCGACCATTGGCCTAAGCCCATTTCTCATTTCCCACCATTCTAATTTATCATATTCCCAACTAATGCATACAATTTGCACAGAAGCGAGCCTGGCACTCTTTTACAAGGATTCGGGAGCACTTCCACATTTAATGGTGCGCTTTTTACTCTTTTTCTTTCTCAGGGCGACATGAGACTTTCTGGGGGTCGTGCCCAAACATTTAAAATTTTCAGGGTCTGGTTACTGGTCAAGGCGCCTTTTCCTTCTTTTATCCTGCGCCTTTTTTTCTATTTCCTTTTTTTCATTTTTCCGCTCCTCTGCTCCATTTTCCCGCTCCTTTGTGCTGCGGTAAACACGGTAAACACAAGAAAACAAGCTTGATTTGAGATAATACTCTTGTGATCTTTGCTAAGAACATGCAATTGGAAGCTCTATTAACATCTTCAAGAACTTGGCTTGAAACCTTCAACCCTTCTCTTATCTCTATCATCTCTGGAGTCTAAGCTCTTGAACCCCCTTACATTATTTTCTCTCAAAGCCCTGTGATTGACCGTGAAGTACCTCTTGAACCTTTAAACATTCACTATAATCTACTTATCTCTTGAAGTCACATCTCCATCTATCTTGTCCTGTTTCCTTGCCACACCCATGTGGTGACCTTCAACCCTACGCGCTCCGACATTGGTGAACCCGACGTGAAGATTGGTGTAAGAGAACTCCAAGATGGGGGATTCTTCAAGAGATACTCTACAAAAATTTGTGCACATATTGCAGCAGACTCAGCAACAACAAATCCAAATGTTCCAACAACAACAACAACAAAGGAAAGACAAAGAGAAGTTTGATTCCACAGCTATCAAGGCCCTAGAGGAAGTTGGGCGGGAATTAAAACAATTTAATGGTCAAAATGGCTCTGTTTTTATTCGCTTGTATGTTGAGAAAATGCTCTTCTTTGGTATACTGCAACATGCATGGAGTCGCTATTTTGCAAGACTAGCCAAGCATGGTTTTCAAGAAAGAATCCATGGTCTTTTTTAGGAAGGTGCCAATTGGGTTGCATTCAAAAAAGCCCTACGTGAAAAATTCTTCTTAGAAGACTCTGGTCTAATGATGAAGAAAAGTTTCACTGATTGGGTTGAGAAACCCAACAAAGGTTTAGCTGCAACAGCTTTATACCATGATTTTGAAAGTAAATTTAGACAACTTGATACTAAAGACCAACAAAGTATGGAAGGTCAAAAGAATGAATTATTCCTTAAGGCTACAGATTCCATTCTACAAGAGAAGCTTGCTGATCACTAAATGATGCTACCTCCAAATTAGGAGCCAAGATTGCATGGACAGATGTTACTGATGCAGTTAACATGATTGCTCAAAGAGAGCGGATGCAACTAAGATTGGGCTCTACTTCAACTTCAACAACTCCATTGATGGAGCTTGTTCTACCTTCAAAATCCCCTATTCCTTTGACTAATCAACCAACTCTTTCTTCTTTTGTTCCTTCTAAAAATGATATCATGGATGAACTCATTAAAAGCATGCATGACCTTCATCTGAATCTTACAGAAATTATTCCCAAGGTGGAGAAGATGTCAAAGTTGAAGAACGAGGACGATCATCAACTCAAAGACCCATGAGAAAAGGCTTTAAGAGGTGTTGTATTTGGTGTGATAGCCAACAACATGACAAGGGGGAGTGTTCTGACTTTCATGAGGCTGAAGCTCAGAAGCTTGTCTTTTGGAAAGAGAGAAAGACGAAAAAATTCATGCAGCTCAAACTGGTCGTCCACTGGTGGAGCCAAATTTTGGCAATGGTGGAATGAAGAAAAAATTAAATGATTTAGCTGTAAAGAATGCCTACGCAACAATTGATGCAGCTACCTATGGGTTGCAAATTGAACCAACTAAATCAAATTTGAAAGCATGTAAAGCTAATGTGCAATCTAAAGTATGGATGCAAGCACTAGATCAAAAGGAACGTGGTAAAGCAGTTAAAGAATATTTGGCTAATGCCAATCAGTGCATTCGGTTGGAAAACACTGGTAGATTCTTTTTTCGCATTTGCACATTTGGCTGACATCAATCATAAAGAAGTCTTGATTGAAGAAAAGAGAAGAAGAGAAGATGAACCAGGGCCTTCCTCTTCTGGCCCTCCAAAACGGGTAACTAGAAGAATGCCTAAACAACCAAATCTTGCTGAAAATATAACCCCAGATCAAGAGATGGAAGATGCACCACAAACAAAGAAGACCGAAGGAAAGAAGAAAGGCAAGCAGTCAGGCTACAAATTGGAGTCTGACATAGAATCTGCAACCAATCTCAAACGAGTCCTAGAAGAACGAATTCTAGGAAGAAAAATTGGATTCACCTTAGGTGAAATTCTTGGAATTGCCAAACGTGAATTCCATGATATAATTATTAATGTAATCAAAAGGAAAAGACAATATGTTGGTGATGAAGCTGAAGAAACATTGCATGCTTTTTTGCAAGTTCTTGTGCAGGATGAAGAGAAGCTGACTTCACAAGGAATTCATCTTGAAGCAATTAAAGAATTAATTACAACAATTGAAGCTGAAGATAAAGAAAGCATGAATGCAAAAATTAAAAAAGTGGAAGTTGAAAATGTAATGGTTGGCTGGTCCAAGCCAATTGGGCAACCCACCTCTCAAACGGAAGGCCATCCACCACAGCACATGCATGAGGAGAAAGAGGCTCTGTTCATTCCAAGTAGTCACTACTCCCATACACATTGGGCAAGAGCAACAACGGAGACAGTTGTCAAAATTGGAGAAAAAGAAACATCGTGTATTGCACTCTTAGACCATGGCTCGGAGATAAATGTCATGGCAATGAGTTTCTATGAAAGTGGTATATGGCCCATAGATGTTGATCCAAGTTGGCGAATGAGAGTTGCAAAAAACTCTTCTGGAGAGTTATATGCTACATGTCCTAATGTGCACGTAACTATTGGAGACATAAAAGA
This sequence comes from Lygodium microphyllum, assembly GCF_053477565.2. NCBI lineage: Eukaryota > Viridiplantae > Streptophyta > Polypodiopsida > Schizaeales > Lygodiaceae > Lygodium > Lygodium microphyllum. The sequence continues at coordinate 21,655,383 of NC_141136.1, read as the reverse complement.
CCATTTTCACTTTTTTTTTCAAGACTCTTGTAGTTACCCTATCATTCTTGGGCAACCTTACATTTCTGAAGCTCGCTTGGAAACAAATGCTCTTGATGATGGTTCTTCCTATGCTTGAATCCGAAGCAAGGATAATGAATGAGCTGTCCAAATTCTTACTATATGTGTGTTAACCATCATCAAAATAGAGATCAACTGCGTGATTATCGTGTGCTTCCTAATGCCTGAGAATTCAAAGGATTTCGGGCTGCACTGCTATAAAAGGAAGCTATGACAATGCATCATGTAAAAAGATTAAACCTCCTTATGCTACAGAAATTGTGTCTCTAGCAAATTTGTATGTCTATATAGCCAATAGTGTAGGCTGTTATAAGTCTCTTCCAGCCATGACTAAAGTTTAAAGAAAATATTTATGTCATGTAAATAAGGAGCTGAGAACTTATGACATGATGGCTGAAAATGAAGGCATTTCGACCTTTTTTTTGGATTGGTTACTACTGACACATTGGCTGAAATATATGGAGCTTCTCAAAGAGAAAATCGGGCTAAAAATCAATCCAGAGAAGTATCTACATTGGATTTTTATCAAACAATTCAAGAATTTGTTGAGGAGGAAGACATTGGTTTACTCAACAAGACTGAAGCGCAAGTGGAGACAAAATACAAGATGGTGGATAAGAAAGTCAAGCCTGTGGCAGTCCCACTGCCTCCTGAAAGTTAAGGGCTGGATGATAGAGCATCAAATCAGCCAAGTCATCGTGATCCTTCCAACATTGGTCACAAGTTCACATCTGAAAGTATAAAATATCTCAAAGTAGGTGAAAATTATTTCCTTTCACCAGCTAAAAAATACTATTTTATGTAAATGCTAATGAAACATGGAAAAGCTTTTGCATTTCAACCAAGTGAAAAAGGTTGTGTGGATCCAAATATTGTGGCTCCTATGGTCATTTTTACGGTCCCACATGTGCCTTGGAACCTCAAGCCCATTCCCATTCCAAGGGTGCATTTGCCCAAATTATTAGAACTTCTAAATGAGAAGATCAAAATGAAGATTTTAGAACCTTTTTCAACTCCTTACTCAAATCGATGGTTTACCGTGCCCAGGAAAAATGGATCCTTATGATTCATTCAAGATCTACAGTCTGTTAATCGTATCACAATCCGAAATGTTGGTTCGGGTCCGAGTTTGTTGAAACTTTTGCAAGTAGAGCAATTTATTCTATGGGCGACCTATATTCAAGATATGACCAATTTCAGCTTTCATTAGAAAGCCAAGACATTACCACAATGAAGACACCTCTTGGATTAGTCTGCATGTGCACTCTACCACAAGGTGCAACAAACTCCATAGCCCATATGATGAATGCCATGCACAAAGTCTTAAGGGACTTTATTCCACAACTTACTCTTCCATTTCTTGATGATGTACCTATCAAGGGATGTGAAGTCAATGAAAAGAATGAAGAGCTTGACGAAGATGGCTGCAGGACATTTGTAGCTAACCATATTCATGATTGTGATAGGATTTTGACAAGGCTAGAAGAGGTACATCTTATCCTTTCTGGAGCTAAGTCAATTTTTGGAGTAGAAGAAGTCCTAATGGTCGGACATCTGTGTGGCCCCTATGGACATAAGCCTTCATCAATCAAGATAGATGCTATCAACAAAATGCAAGAAAAATGCACAAATATCTTAGAGGTGAGAAGATTTCTTGGCGCATATGTATTCTATCTCATATGGATACCACATTTTGCTCATGTCGCTAAAAATCTTTATCAATTATTAAGAAAAGGCCAAAGATTCTCTTGGGAGGAAGAGCATACTCTCGCTGTACGCAAACTAAAGAAGTTGTTAATTTCAGTCTCCCCACTCTCAAAAGGACTGATTATTCAAATGATGAACCCATCATCCTTACTGTGGATACAAGTCCCATTGGGAAAGGATGGGCTGTTGGCCAAGAAGACCTTGAAGCTAACATGTATGCAATTCATTTTGGGACAAAGGTTCTCAATGAACGTTAAAGAAGGTATGCACAAGTAAAAACGGAATTGTGGGGAGTTGTAACAGCATTAAAGTGTGATCATGAATACTTTATAGGTGCTTTCGTAGTGGTAGAAACTGATTGTCTTCCACTCTTAGGCATGATTGCTAACTGCTCTACACCTGACATTGATATGCTAAGATGGATTTCATATATTAAATCTCTCAGCCCCAAATTAAATCATATTGTAGAAAAGGCAAATCCAATTGATGACATGCTATCACGTGCAAGATATGACAATGAAGAAGAGCTTATGGAAGAAGATAAAGCTGAAGAATCTATACTTGCTGAATTTCACTCCATGGTTGCTGAAAGTACCTTTTCAGTAGCTGCATATACAAACCCAAAGCTAAATCTTGCAAGTGAAGTTGATCTTTTTAATGGTATAGCATTAATTATAGTAAGAATAGGAAAATGTACTATTGCAAATTAGCATACATCAACAAAGATCAAAGATTTATCTATGGAAGAAGGGTGGTCAACTAGAAGCCAGCATACTCATTGCATTGCTTAAGTTCTAGTTCATTTACTTGAAGAAGATTATGAAGAAGGCTAATATTTGAGCACAATGAAGAAGGAGGAGTCTTGGACTAATGAAGAGTTCAAGCATATTAAGAGGAAAGCTTATGGCTTTTTTCTTAAAGAAGGGCATCTATGGAAGCATGCAAAGAAGAAGAAAGGAGCGCATGTCCAAGTTTTAGGTAACAAAAGATTGCAACAATAAGTAATGAAGGAATTTCATGAAAGCCTGTGGGCTGGCTATAGAGGCATATGGGGAACCTTTAGTAAAGTCAAAGAAAAATATTGGCGGCAAAATATGTATCAGAACATAGCACATTTTGTTGAAACCTATTATATGTGTCAGATGTTGATGCCAGGAGGCATATTCCACGGTGGATTCCGTGCCACGGTGGATTCCGTGCCACGGTGGATTCCGTGAGGTTTTACGGTGGATTCCGTAAACTTAGATGACCGGGGCTCATACACAAAGAGGATTCTTTGTGCGAGAAGTTGATGGGGACGCCTGTCCTTTTCGGGCGTTTCATTAATTTAGTGTGTACATGGGTGATTCCATAGCGGGTGATTCCGCAAAATGCATATTAAATTAATAAACATTTATGAGTTTAGAGTGCGCACTCGTAATAAATTAAGGTTAGGATTTATTTCTAACCAGTTGATTTATTTATGTAGCTGAAGACTGCTAGGTATTCACTTTTGTCGGTTTAATTGTATTATTTTACTAACGATTGTGAATGCTTCAGTTGATGTGTAGAGATAGCAGCAGTGGCGGAGGAAAGCATTGGAGTCTAGCGAGTATTCGACCTATGGATTATATTTTGATAGGCGCCACGCCTATATCTTGTTATGTCTATTGAGGCATTGATTATTGATTATTATTTTGTATGCGCCTATGCGCACGGATATGTTATTTCTATTTGGGACATTGTGTTGGGCGTGCCAGACTCTATGGGCACCGTCCATTAGCTTTATTTCCTATTTTTGTAGAAAGCAAACTCAAAAGCTAAAAGCTTGTCATATTTTTGTAAATTGGGCTATTTTTGAGCATGAAGATGGAAATATACATAAAATACATGCTTTGTGAAGCGCTCACACAAGGCATGGGGGGAGATTGAACCCAATTGGTCTCTTGCTTCTTGTCGTTCATGCTTTTACATTGTTTTTTTGTGCAAAAAGGTAGAGTTCATTGTTCTTGGGGACCTTCCGGGATTCACTACGTGAGCATACTGCGACCGATCTGCGCACCAGTGGTATCAGAGCGGAGCTGAGATCAAGAGCTTCCAATCGCTACCCATCTCGGGCGAAGGCGGAGCTCCAGGAACGATCGGGCTCTACAGTCAATCTCGTCGTGAACCGTCGATACAGGTAGACTTCTGGCGATCAAGAACCCCTGTTTCTACTGTCAGATCGCGAAGGACCAAGCTGTATAGGCGGAGGACCATGCAATCATCTCCTTCACCAAAATCGTGGATAACAGACAAAAAGAGTAACTTTTTTCTTCATTAAGCTTCAAAGCTTTAAGTTACAACTTAATCAATTTGATCAGAAGCTTAAGAAGGCTTCTCTTAAGCAAATCGAAATCGAAGCGGCGTGAGGCTGTCCAAGGCGGCGCGAATCCGTCAAGGACATCCTCTTGTCCTAAAAATCCACGACGGATTAAGAAGCTTAAAGCTTCTTAATCCATTAAGTCAATCAAAGCTTTTAAGCTTTCTGCAAGTCACACAAGGCAAGCAAGTCACCAAACTCCGGGTCTTGCGCACCAAAAATCAAGTCTTGCAAGTCGACTGGAATCAAGTCCTGCAAGTTCATCAAGCCGGCCTAAGTTCTGCAAGTCTGCAACTCTGCAAGTCGGCTAAGTCTGCAACTCTGCAAGTCAGACTAGTCAATTGGAGTCAGAACTGACTAGTGCTCAAAACTCCTAGAAGGGCTGTTCCTGCGCAAAAACTCTGAACTGGAAAGTTGTTCGTAGCAAGGTATTCTACCTATCTACAGGTTTGCTGAAGTATTTTCAGCAAACGAAGAAGGAAATATTGCAGATTTTCTGAAAATTGAGGAAGAAATACCCAAAAACACATAGCCTTGTAACCCCGAATTTGAGCTACGCTCATCCCGCTAACTTGATTTTGAGTGAGAAAGGTCTTTTGAGTTTTACAGGATGACGACACCACATATGGATGATCCTATGGTTGAAGACGACCTACCTGAGCCTACCATGGAACAAAAGCTGGATCTAATCATGCTGCAATTGGAAGAAGAACGAAGGGCTAGGCAAGCATTGCAAGCGCAATTGACAAAATTACAAAGAGCGTCTACCGACAAAGAAGAATCTCAAGCTGAAGATTTGATTCGACGTACCATCGATGCCACTCTTGAAGCTCAAACCATTCGCAAGGAATCAAAGATAAGTAAACAAAGTTTCAAATTTCGCACTTTCAATGGCATACGAGAAGGAAAGACTGTTTTATCATTCATTAGCCAGTTTGATGACTATTTCCATGAGAAAACCTATCCAGAAAAAGATAAAATCAAGTGTGTTACTAATCATTTGGTAGACAGAGCATCACTTTGGTGGACTGTAGTACGCAAGATCATAGAATGTCCTGCTACTTGGGAAGATTTCAAGAAGAACATGCAGAATTTCCTTCCACCGCAATTTCATGAGAAGGCTATCAAGCAATGGGATTTACTTCAACAACGGGATCGTGAGCCTATACCACAGTATACAGAGCGTTTTTAGAATGTACTCCTACAGCTACGCATGCTTGAAGACGTACCAGAGATGACACATAAGCGGAAGTATATGTCTGGACTTCTTGGACACTACTACGCTGAAGTGAACATGTTCAAGCCTGCTACCCTTGAAGATACCATCTCACTAGCTCACGACACTGAAGATAAGTTACGCGGAAGAGACAGACGACCACAGCAATTCCAAGCCAATGGTAATTATGGATCTAAACAATTCAATTCCAATTTTAGAAGGTTTAATCCAGGTCGTTTCTCATCACCATCTTTCCGCAAGAATTGGGCTAAACCACCTGCATTACCCTCCAATGTCAATCCAAATCCTAAGCCTATTCCACAAGCCAATCCAAATGTACCCAGACTTCCAGCCATTGCAAATAATGTAAACAAAGCCAAGCCAATAGTATGCTATAAGTGTCACCAGCCGGGGCATCTCGCAGCAAATTGTCATTCAAAGAAACCACCAGCACATATCAACTATCTTGGAGCCATGGACGAAGACGAGCATGAGGATATGCCTGATTTCATTGAAGATGAGGATGATACTACTACTACTTCCGACACTTTACCAGGTATGCCTACTCCACATTCATTATTGACTATGAAATGTTTGGTGCATGGAAAGGAAATAACTATCTTGCATGATGACGATAGTACTCATGACTTTATTTCAGCAAAATTGGTAAAGGAATTGAAATTACAGACTATACCTACGCATTATCGCATAAAAGTTGCATTTTTAGGCACTAGGTACAATGGCACACAAGAAGTACAAGATTTAGAGATTCAAATTGGTTCATACATTGAAAGAAGAAATTTCTTAGTTGTTCCATTACAATCAAGCGACATTATTTTAGGAATTCCTTGGAGACACCAGCATAATCCAAATATAGATTATTCCACACACACAATGAATATTAATTTTCAAGGAAAATCTATTACATTATATGGTATGCATGCATCTAATATTTTTCCACTGCTTTCGCATACTCAAGCAAAACGTGCATTACGCAAGAGTACTAAATCATATCTCATTTGGGTGAATGAATTGCACGCAAAGGAAAATCATATGCACCCTAGGCATAAGGAATTTCTTGCATATTTTAAGGGCTGTTTTGTAGAAGACCTACCACCAGGTTTACCTCCTTCACGTCCAGAAGACCATAAGATTGATTTGATCCCTGGCACACAACCACCTTGCAAAGCACCATATAGGCACAATCAAATAGAGCAAAAAGAAATCCAGAGTCAAGTTGAAGAATTACTAAATAGAGGTTTAATTCGATCTAGCAGTTCTCCATTCGGTGCACCTGTACTCTTAGTCAAGAAAAAGAATAATACCTATCGTATGTGTATTGACTACCGAGCTTTAAGTAAGATCACTGTAAAGAATAGGTATCCTATACCTAGAGTTGATGACCTTATGGACAAACTGCAAGGATCTTCTATATTTAGCAAAATTGACCTTAAGTCTAGATATCATCAGGTGAGGCTAGATAAATCTAACATATTGAAGACTGCATTTAGAACACAATTTGGACATTATGAATTCTTAGTCATGCCATTCGGATTGACTAATGCACCTGCCACCTTTAGTAGAATGATGAACCGTATCTTTTTGAAATATCAGTACTGTGTGATTGTTTTCTTTGATGATATTTTGGTGTTTAGTCAAAGTGAAAAAGAGCATTATGAGCATTTATCATTAGTTTTTCAATTACTGAAAGAAAATCAATTGTTTGCAAATCCTGAAAAGAGTGAATTCTTTAAGACAGAAATTGAGTATTTAGGTCATATTGTATCAAAAAAAGGAATTAAAGTTGATCCTAAGAAAATTGATGCAATATTGCATTGGCCTGTTCCTAAAAACGTGCATGAGTTACGCTCATTCCTTGGTCTTGCTAGTTTCTATAGGAAGTTTGTACGTAATTTTTCATTACTTGCTTTACCATTAACCAAACTTCTCAAGAAAGGAATTGTTTATCAATGGACTGAAAATCAGCAGAAATCCTTTGACTTATTGAAACGTGCATTAACCAATGCCCCTGTTTTACAGTTGCCTGACTTTAATAAACCATTCTTTCTAGTTGTGACCGATGCTAGCAGATCAGGAATAGGAGCCGTACTAATGCAAGACAAGCATCCAATAGCATATTCTAGTTCTAAACTGAAACCCTCTGAGCTGAAATATTCCACTTATGACAAAGAACTATTAGCAGTTGTACAAGCATTAAGACAGTGGAAACACTATTTAATGGGTTCAGAATTCATGATAAAGACCGACCAGCAAAGCATTAAACATTTACTTAGCCAACCCCAAATTTCTGACCGTCATATCAAATGGGCTTCCTTCATTCAAAGTTTTCATCCTATCATTCAATACCAACCTGGAAAAGAAAATGTAATTGCTGATGCATTGAGTAGAAGACCTACAATTCATAATATTTCTGTCATATCTTTTGATTCTTTGACTGCTATGAAAGATACATATCACGAGGATATTACTTTTCATTCTGATTGGAATAAATTAGTTTAAAATAATTTCATTCCTATTGATTCATTGTCATATAATGATGGATTTATGTTTTATGAAAAGAGACTGTGTGTTACTATTCCATTCGGATCTTTTGTTTTGAATGAAATTCATTGTCCCCCATATCAAGGTCATAGAGGTATCATCTCTACATTACGTATGTTAACAGAAGATTTTTATTGGCCGTATATGGATGCAGATGTATCTAATTTCGTTTCTGAATGTTTGATTTGTCAAAGAATAAAGAGACATCATGGTAAACAGTATGGATTACTAATGCCTTTGTCTATTCCATCTAAACCTTGGGAACATATTTCTATGGATTTCATTAGTGGTTTACCAAATACTAAATCTAATCATGACATGATTTGGACTGTTGTAGATAGATTTAGTAAGCAAGCATATTTCATTCCATGTAAGAAAACTTTAACAGCATCACAAGCAGCACAGTTATTTTTGAAAACTGTTTTTACTAACCATGGATTGCCAAAAGTGATTATTTCAGATCGTGATTCTAGATTTTGTAACAATTTTTGGATCACACTGTTTGCAAATCTAGGCACAAAGATTGATTTTTCATCTGCATTTCATCCAGAAACAAATGGACAAACAGAAGCCACAAATAGCACCATTCTAGATCTTTTACGTGCATATACTATCTCTAAACCTCAGACATGGGACACTCATTTGCATTTATTATAGTTTGCATACAATAATACACCGCACACATCTACAAAGAAAGCACCTTTTGAAGTTATTTATGGATATAGATTATCTACACTTGTTGCATCTTTGTCTAATAGAATTCAGAGTGCTGATGATATTGCTACTATGCATAATAGTATTTTTGATGAGGTTAAGGATATGATTGCTAAAGCCCAACAATCATATACCAAACAAGCCAACAAGAAAAGACAAGCCATGAATTTCAAAGTTGATGATTATGTTTGGCTGAGAATAGAAAAACGTAGACTGCAAAGTGTAGATAGACATCCAGTTGTCAAATTAGCTCCTAGATTCTATGGACCATTTAGAATCATTCATAAGATTAATGATAATGCATTCAAATTAGAATTAACATTTCATTGGAAAATTCATAATACATTTCACATTAGTTTATTGAGACCATTTAGAGGCCAATTACCTATCCACCCGGTTTATGAAAACCCACCTTTATTAGAGGAAGAGACTGAAATACTTGAACCAGAAGCCATCATAGACACTGACTACATGACCACTAGAACTGGCCGAAGGTATTCTAGATATCTAGTTAAATTTAAGAAGTCCACATTGAGCTAATAGCAATTGAGGTCAATTGCTATCCCACCCCGGGGGTATGATGCCAGGAGGCATATTCCACGGTGGATTCCGTGCCACGGTGGATTCCGTGAGGTTTTACGGTGGATTCCGTAAACTTAGATGACTGGGGCTCATACACAAAGAGGATTCTTTGTGCGAGAAGTTGATGGGGACGCCTGTCCTTTTCGGGCGTTTCATTAATTTAGTGTATACATGGGTGATTCCGCAAAATGCATATTAAATTAATAAACGTTTATGAGTTTAGAGTGCGCACTCGTAATAAATTAAGGTTAGGATTTATTTCTAACCAGTTGATTTATTTATGTAGCTGAAGACTGCTAGGTATTCACTTTTGTCGGTTTAATTGTATTATTTTACTAACGATTGTGAATGCTTCAGTTGATGTGTAGAGATAGCAGCAGTGGCGGAGGAAAGCATTAGAGTCTAGCGAGTATTCGACCTATGGATTATATTTTGATAGGCGCCACGCCTATATTTTGTTATGTCTATTGAGGCATTGATTATTGATTATTATTTTGCATGCGCCTATGCCCACGGATATGTTATTTCTATTTGGGACATTGTGTTGGGCATGCCAGACTCTATGGGCACCGTCCATTAGCTTTATTTCCTATTTTTGTAGAAAGCAAACTCAAAAGCTAAAAGCTTGTCATATTTTTGTAAATTGGGCTATTATTGAGCATGAAGATGGAAATATACATAAAATACATGCTTTATGAAGCACTCACACAAGGCATGGGGGGAGATTGAACCCAATTGGTCTCTTGATTCTTGTCGTTCATGCTTTTACATTGTTTTTTTGTGCAAAAAGGTAGAGTTCATTGTTCTTGGGGACCTTCCGGGATTCACTCCGTGAGCATACTGCGACCGATCTGCGCACCAGATGTATTCTATGGTCAAGCATCAAGATGGGTTACAACAAACTTATCCCTTGTCTATACATTATAGATGGGTTACAACAAACTTATCCCTTGTCTATACATTATAGATGGGTGAGAGTTCTTGTTGGCTATCGGCTTTTTGTATCTACCATCACTAACAGCCATCACATGTATTTTTCTTGATGAATATAAGATACTTTACTTTGTCCCTACAAATAAATATTTATTAAATAAATGTGTGGTTCGTATAAGTGTGATGATAATGTGTGGTACATGAATGACATATTCGCATGTTTCAACTTATTTGCATCTGTATGTAGTCAAAATGGAATTCTTTGGGATTACATACTTGCATTTTTTCCACTCACAAATCATAGATTAAAAGCACACATTATTGAATTGTATCTTAAAAATCAAGATTCGGCTAAGTTTGAAAAGGCTTTATGAGAAGCATTTTACATAGAGAATGTTGTGGAAGAGCATCAATGCCAAGAAAGAGCATCAATGGCCTCCCAACCTTATAATACGAGTCTCAAAAAGCATGTTTTTTATACTTGTTTCAAAATAGATTTTGGTTGACATTTTTTGGAAATGGTTGTCATTGGTTGTTAATACTGTGATCTATCAAAGATGTAAAAGAAAATAAGAAAATCCACTCATATAATAATTTATACATTACCCGCGACTACAGTTTTAAGGAAAATGGTCAATTTTGTGGTTTTGTGGTGTTTATGGGGTTCATGTGGAAAAAAAAAGAGATAAATTAATTAGTACACATGATCAACATAAACCAAAAAAAAAATCATATTTTATGCATAAAACAAATGCAAAATTTATGATAGGAGTTAGGGTAGTGTGTCCCTTGGATGCTCCTAGTGGCGGTGAGGTCAAGAGGGTGTGTTCTTTGAGTGTAGAGAGGCTTGGCTAGTGCATAGAGAGCCATTGTTGGTGGGCCCATTTTGGGTCCCAATAGGTGGTACATTTCCCGAGAGCTACTTATAACTGGTGATCCTTGAATCTTAGTTCTCTAGGGACCATTTAGCCAATTTATGCCAAAGGACATTAAGATTGATCCATTTTTTACTGATAAATAGCATCTAGCTGAAATCCAAAAGCAAGAAAGAGCTAGGTGACGTGTGGAGATGTTGAGGAGGCATTCCCCTTAATGTACCATTCCAATATTTCTATGAGGAGGGAGTGGATCTAGTGGTACTAGGGCTAGAAGTAGTCCACTAGGAGGAGGAAACTCTTCCCCCACTAAGTCAGTCTACATTAAGTGAGGGTGTAAACCCACCTTCACCAAATCCTATTACAAATCCAATCTTTGTTATGGCATAGCCTATCATAATTCCTACTGGAACGATGGATTTGCCAACCTTAGGTCTCCCCTTACCCATCTTTAATAGTGGGTTAGTGGAGGAAGATATGAAGCTCCACATTAGGGAGTTTCAAAAGTTGATGTTCAATTGTCGTATCCAAGGTGAAGGACATTTAATGATGTTCTTTAACATGACTCTCAAGGGAAGAGCCATAGTATGGTGTCATGGCCTAGAGGCCGGAACCATAACCACTATTGATCTATTTTATGTAGACTTTCGAAGGGAATTGGCCCCTCTGAAAGGGAGGGGTGGTCAATATTGGCTACATGTTTTAAATGTGACACGTCAAGAGGCACATGAGGATACCCAAACATATGCCAAGAAGTTAAAAGAGGTCTTTTGCAAATTTCAACTGTCTATCCCTATCCCAACAGCTGTCCAACTGCAATAGTTTTTGCATGGTTTGGACTTCAATATTTAGGTGCAGTTGAGTATGTCACCTTGCCAGATATAGAAACTACTATTAGACTAGCAGAGGAAGTAGAATCTCGACTATAAGTGGTCTATGCCTCTAAATCCAATCTTAATGTGGGTCTACTTCCTTGAAATAATTTGGCATTGAACAATGGAAGTCAAGGGATAGCTATGACTAACCCGAATGGGAGAGAAAGCATAATACGTACAAAATGTGCCCTTGCTACCAACTCCTCCCAGTGTGACCATGCCAATGACTAGTCACATGGTTCCACTAAATAATGGAAGCCAAACTATAAACCCTAATTTGGTTCCAATTAATCTAATGATTGTGGCTATGAGTCCAGTGCATTGAATGTCCTTAGTGAAGTTAAGGATATGATGAAGCACTATACCGACATGATCACTGAACGATATAGGAAAACAACTGTTGATGTTAATTTTCTTAAAAAAGAGCAGAACTTGATAGGGAGCCAATGTCCTGATGAAGAGGATGCCCCTTGAAGATTCAGCTCTAAGTGGTGTGGTGGCCAACATTTCCCTAGGAATTCCCCTAATGTTAAATGTGGCATATGTGGGAAGTTTGGCCATCTAGCTAGTACATGTTGGAGTAAGATTAGTTCTCTCTAGCAAGGGAGTAGGCAACCAGGTCCACTCAATCATCGAGCGCAAGGGAATAATCTCTAGCAGGATGATGGACCAAAGTAAAAATTACAAAGAGGGAAAGCTACTATAGAAGAGATGCCTAGTGGTAGTGGTGTTAGCCTTATTAAAGTTGTGAGTGTCAACAACATTGAAGCTTCTAATTTAGGAGCCATTAAAAGAGGGCAAAAGGCTAAAGAAGGCAATAGGAATAATGTAAAACCAGTTGAGGTAAACCTGAACATGATGATAAAGGGATGCAAGCCCTTAATCCTAATTTAGAAGCTATTGATGGTAAAGCTGACTCTCAAAACGAGTTGCCAAAGAAGAAGGTAATAGAAAGAAGGAGGTGCCAAAGCGAGTTCAAAGGCGAAATGAGAGAATGCTTTGGTAGGAGAAGAGAACCATTGCTAATTATCATGAGTTTGATTTAGCGAGTTCTCTTTACGACGTAAAGCGTCATGTGAACCTCCTACAATTGATCAAATTATCTCTAGGAGTGCAGCGTAAGGAATTTAAAAATATACTTTGCATTGGGTATAGCATTGAGCCCTTGGCAATAGCTCATGTTGGAGAGGGTTGGTTTGAGCATGCTGAAAAGCATTGCCCAAGGGTAGCAGCGTATGTTGATGGAATATTAGTGGATCATGTTATTGTAGACACAGGATCCTCCATCAACATCATGAGTTTAAAATTGATGGAAAGGATGGGATTAGAAATCTGAAAGGATGTCTCCAACTTCCAATGGTTGGCTAATGACAGTTTAAGACCACTTGAAGGTTGCATTACCAAAGTCCATGTGACTATTGCGGGTGTGGAATGCACTGTAGACTTTAGGGTTATTCGGTTTGCAGGATGACCAAGCTATCAAGTATTGTTCGGAAGGCCATGGATCTTGCGATCTGACTGTCAACTGGATATACCTACTGGTCGTTTGATTTTTGGTAGAGGTGCTAGTTGTGTGGTAGTAAATGCGTATCCTGAGTCTCCTCAAAGTGAGAGGGCTCCTTTATCCTCATTAGTATTAGATGCATTAGAGTAACCATTTGGCAGTTAGACTTCGCTGAGTGATGAATCAAAAGAGGGGTCCACTATAGAGGATATATACCAAGTGACTCTAAATGAGCCGATTGAAGCTTAAGATAGAATAAGAGATGCATATGTGATTAAGCTAGATCTCAAAATGTTGAATGATCCACGACCTATTAAATTAGAGGCTATGCTCAATCTAGAAAAGAGGAGGGACTATGTGTCCTTGATCCAAGTATTCGGTGACATCTTTGCTGCTTGGAGTTATGATGGGGTATTCCTGTTAGTTTGGTTGTGCATAGTATTATCTTAAGGTAATAACTTCATTTAAAGACCCGTAAAGTGTTGAAAAGGAGTGGGCTAGTGCAAATTTTATGCGGGAATTTAAAGTTAATAGAAGCGAAACATGTAGATTCAACAATTTTAAGAGACCGAGGAAGACGAAAATGAAAACTTCAATCGTTGCAATGGATGTGGATTTTTCATAATTTTTTTGACCCGATTGAAGAGAGATAGCTTTTCGACTGTTTGGGATGTCAAGCCGAACATGCTAGATTTTTCAGATTTCGAGTCGAGCATCGGATAGAAGAATTGCGAGGAGATAGACATTGCAAAGGTTGAAACTTAACCAAAAAAGAGGGGGGGAAATTGGACATGGCCTTTAGGAGGCCCAAGCCCCTAATTTTTTTCATGGGGGGGCGGTTTTCAAACGGCGTGTGAGTAGCAAAAGGCCCTCCATGGTGTTGATTTGGAGCAGAGAGGGTGTGGGGCTGAAAAACAAGCCATAGAATCAATCATGCCTGGCATCTTCCTCAATTTTACACTCTCCATTGCATCTCTAACTAGAAAATGGCTCCCCAATGGAGGAGATACAAAATCAATATTTCTCTCTCCTCCCTCCTCTCTCCTCTTGCTGCATGTTCACATGTTGTCACAACATGTAGGGTTTAAGGTCACCACAGGGGTTTTCCAAGAAAACTGGACAAGATAGATGGAGATGTGTCTTCAAGAGATAAGTATATGACATTGAATGTTTAAAGGTTCAAGAGGTACTTCATGGTCAATCACAGAGGTTTGAGAGAAAATAATGTAAGGGGGTTCAAAAGCTTAGACTCTGGAGATGATAGAGATAAGAGAAGGGTTGAAAGTTTCAAGCCAAGCTCTTGAAGATGTTAATAGAGCTTCCAACTGCATGTTCTTAGCAAAGATCACAAGAGTATTATCTCAAATCAAGCTTGTTTTCTTGACTGTAAGAGCAATCACAAATTATAAAATCAAGTACAATATGATGTCATGTATCATAAAAAACTCTGCATCCCATCACTCATACATGATGTCGTAGCATGAATCAACTTTGCATGATTACATTCAATGTAGACTCTTAGGGACAAAAGCTGATGAGTCAATTACAAGGCTTGTAGGGCAAAGAGACTTGCTTCAATAGAGCTTCAAATGGAGTTCCTGATAAGGATAAGTTACCACAGCCAAGAAATAAGAGAAAAATCTCCTTTTAATTGAACTCAAAGCATCTAAACATTGCCGTGCTATCGGGGCACATAATACTTGTATATTCTGACAAGATATCTTCTGTAGAGTAAGAAATGAATTAAAAGAACAATGTTGTGGGTAATTCTCTGAATATGGCTGAAGATATCAGCCCAAATCAGTCCAAATATCTTCCGGAATTCACCTTTGATGATAGCATAAACTTCCCCTAACACGGTGTCAGAGCGTTTGGTGTCGAAAGTCCACCACCACACGGGTACGAGACAACAGGATACATGTAGATTCAAGGAGAGGAGTAGATGGAAGAGAAGGAGTTCGAAGAAATTGAATACATAGAAGAATACTCCCAAAAAAAATTAGAAAATGTAGAAGAATACTAACAGAGATGAAGCCTGTCAGTTTCTTTTAGCATTATGAGAAGATATAACTCTAATAGACAAAAACGTATATAAAATAATACATTTCTCTATGCAGCTCAAATAGCCAATCCGATGCTTCCATTGACTCCAAAAGGGAGGTAAAATACTAGCATATCTGGCCAGAATTCTGCCAGATCACTCCTTCTTCATCTCCCCCTTCAGAGTGTTGTTCATTTCCTGAAAACAACGATCACACATTGTGCGATTTTGTTAATCTTTCTTTTTACATAAAATCCTCTCAAATTGGCTGAAAGCTACATGCTTTCTTTTACATGTCATCCTAATCTAGAAGTTGTCTATAGTTTTATGAATTTTTGCAAGAGATAATATCTAAAATATAAAAAATGGCTAAAACTTGTCCAAGAATCTAATATTTTTGAACCATGGACACTAAAATGGCATTGGCTCTCCAAATCAATAAGAAAGCCACACTTTGGATTTTTTTATGCAGTATGCATGTAGCGGCACGACATCCACCCCCTTCTAACCCCTGGACGTCCTCTGGCATGTCCCAAAGTCTTACGGATTTGCAGTGTCAGAAGAAGTATATTTTGCCATGTCAATCTCTTCATCTTTTTCCTCTTCTTCTTCCTCTATGTCTTCATGCTCTTGAATTATATCCAAGTCTTCTAACTCATATGTTGAACTTTCTCTTCATTTGAATAGCTTGATTCTTTTTCTAGCTATGGGTATCTTTATACTAGTCCCATCAAATTCATCCAATGAATATGTGGCATTGTCATAAATGACCTTTACCACATATGGGCCAAACCAACGCTTTACCATCTTCCTAGACGCATTGTATTGATTATTTAGGTTGCTATCATAGACAATGTCAAGAATCGCGTGGTGGGGAAACTTCTTGAGCCACTGCGCCAAACACACACTATATATACAAGAGGAAGCTCACTCAAGAACATAAGAAGAGAGATGGAGGCCAAAACATTTTCTTGCTGGTTTCTTCTTCTTCTTCCACACACTATACAATGTACACAAAGTATAGATAAGATACAACATAAAGGAAAGTGGCCTACTAAGTCAAACGGTACATAACCGACTACAGTAATTGACTAGCGCTATGTCTTTGCCAGCTATAGGTAGGTGTAACAAACTAAATATAATAAGTGATAAGTCAGTGGCCATGTGAGTATCATAATGACCACCAACGTGCTAAGTGTAGACGTGCGGACCCATCTAGCTAGGCGTTCCACCATCAATGTCCGCACATGTGTTGAGCTTGCCATCTCAATAGAAAAGTACCCAGTCATTTTCTTGAATAGCTCTTGGCTGAAATGGATGTTACCTATCAAATCTTTTTTTTTTAGTCTTGTTATTTTTAACTTCTTAATAGCTGCTTGAACATATTCATGCCTTCTTTCTAGATGCCATATGCGCAAAGTTAGCAACTCTTCTCTAGTGATGTCTTCCTCCCAAGGTAGAAGACTCCATGTGAGAATAGATTCTTCAATTGGCATAATTGGTTATTGTCCATACATAATTTTAGCTAGCATATAGCAAGTCATAGTATTGTGAGTAGTCTGGTTAGCCCATAATGCAAAAGGTAGCATTTTAGACCATTCTTTGATATTTCCTTTACAAGACTTTGCTAGAGCTTTGAGAATAGGCTAGTGCCCTCTCTAACTTTTCCCGTTGCCTTCAGGGTTTTGGACAAATGTTAAAGCCAATTTAATACCCAATTGAGCAAAGAAGTTACGTGCCTCATCACCATACAATTCTCCTCTATCTGCGGTTACCATGCCAACACAGCCATATCTACAAAATACTTCTTCAAGCAAAAAGTGACAAACAACTTGAGTGGTCTTGGTTGTTAAATTTTTACCTTCAACTTGATTGGTTAGATCTTCTCTTGCAAGCACTAAATACTACATATTCCATATCTCTGTAGGCATGGTTACAAGATTAATAACCCATCTATAATGTATAGACAAGGGATAAGTTTGTTGTAACCCATCTATAATGTATAGACAAGGGATAAGTTTGTTGTAACCCATCTTGATGCTTGACCATAGAATACATCTGACATACATAACAGGTTTCAACAAAATGTGCTATGTCCCAATACATATTTTGCCGCCAATATTTTTCTTTGACTTTACTAAAGGTTCCCCATATGCCTCTATAGCCGGCCCATAGGCTTTCATGAAATTCCTTCATTACCTGTTGTTGCAATCTTTTGTTACCTAAAACTTGGACATGCACTCCTTTCTTCTTCTTTGCATGCTTCCATAGATGCCCTTCTTTAAGAAAAAAGCCATAAGCTTTCCTCTTAATATGCTTGAACTCTTCATCAGTCCAAGACTATCATAGACAATGTTAAGAATCGAGTGGTGGGGAGACTTGCTTGAGCCATTGCGCCAAACACACACTGTATATACAAGAGGAAGCTCACTCAAGAACACAAGAAGAGAGATGGAGGCCAAAACGTTTTCTTGCTGGTTTCTTCTTCTTTTTCCACACACTATACAATGTACACAAAGTATAGATAAGATACAACATAAAGGAAAGTGGCCTACTAAGTCAAACAGTGCATAACCGATTACACTAATCGACTGGCGTTATGTCTTTGCCAGTTGTAGGTAGGTGTAACAAACTAAATATAATAAGTGATAAGTTAGTGGCCATGTGAGTATCCTAATGACCACCATTGTGCTAAGTGTAGACGTGTGGATCCATCTAGCCAGGCAGTCCACCATCAATGTTCGCACGTGTTGAGCTTGCCATCTCAACACTCCCCCTCAAGCCCAACTCTATCTCTGCAACTCCAAGTAAGCTTCGAAACTTTCGAAGCTTCTCTGCACCCAATGCCTTTGTGAAAATGTCAGCTATCTGATCCTGTGTGCTGACATATACCAAGTCAATCTCTTCTGCAAGTACCTTCTCTCTCACAAAGTGGTAGTGCACCTCAATGTGTTTTGTCCTAGCATGAAACACTGAATTCCTAGCTAGCTGTATGCTACTCATGTTGTCACAATGAATGAAAATTGGACCATCTCCATGCACATCCAAATCACCTAATGACTTTTGCAGCCATACCACCTCACATGCTGCCATAGCAGCACCTCTATACTCAGCCTTTGTACTCGATAATGCAACTGTAGGTTGCTTTTTGCTGCTCCATGTAACTACTGCACTACCAAGGGAAAACATGAATCCACTTGTAGATCTTCTGTCTGACATGCTACCAGCCCAATCTGCATCTGTGTATCCAAAGACCTGTACGTCCTTACCTGCCTCATAAAAAAGTCCATAATGTAAAGTGGACTTCACATACCTCAATATACGTCTAACTAAATCCAAATGAGGCTTTCTAGGCATTTGCATAAATTGACTGACAAGCCAACAACATAGCTCAAGTCTCACCTTGTGATAGTCATGTAAATCAAACTCCCTACTATCCTCCTGAACATAGTAGGGTCTTTTATCTCATCTCCAACATCAGCACTCAGCTTCACATTTTGCTCCAATGGTACTGAAAGAGGCTTACATGCTGTCATACCATACTTGGATAACATATCCATGCCATATTGCCTTTGGGATAGCCATATACCATCATCACATCTTATCACCTCAATATCAAGAAAGTATCTCAGGTCACCCAAATCTTTCATCTCAAACTTCTTCTTCAAGAAGTCCTTAACTTCAACAATCCCATTGTCACTGTCACCTATAATAATCAAGTCATCCACATAGATGAATATGATGACCAAACCTGTATCTCCCTTTCTCACATAAAGTCAGTGATCAGCATCAGAAATACAAAATCCAATATTGACAAGATACTCTCCAATCTTGTCAGACCATGCTCTAGGTGCTTGCTTCAGCCCATAGAGCACCTTCTTTAACCTGCACACATATGTGGAATGCTCTAAATCCTCACAACCTGTTGGCTGCTCCATATACACTTCTTCTTGCAATTAACCATGCAAGAATGCATTCTTAACATCCATTTGCTGCAAACTCCAACTTTTGGTTGTTGCCAAGGCAATCACACATCTAACAGTTGCCATCCTAGCAACTAGATTGAATGTCTCTTGATAATCTATGCCATATGTTTGAGCATAGCCTTTTGCAACCAACCTAGC
This sequence comes from Lygodium microphyllum, assembly GCF_053477565.2. Lineage (NCBI taxonomy): Eukaryota > Viridiplantae > Streptophyta > Polypodiopsida > Schizaeales > Lygodiaceae > Lygodium > Lygodium microphyllum. The sequence continues at coordinate 21,635,849 of NC_141136.1, read as the reverse complement.
TTTATACCTACTAGCTGAACCAGCTGCATTATGCTTGACTTTGTAAACCTACTTACAGCCAATAGCTTTCTTACCCTTAGGTAAGGGTACCAAATCCCAAGTCTTATTGGCTTCTAATGCAACCATCTCGTCATCCATTGATGCATCCCAATGAGCATGACCAACAACATCCTCAAAACAAGTGGGCTCAACATCCTCAACTAGTTTCACCATATAAGCATAATGGTGAGCTGCATAACATTCAAAACCAAATCTTTTAATAGGTATCTGACCCTGCTAGATCTATGTACCACCGAATCACTCAATGGAGCCTTTACATTACTATGAGCTCTCTGTACACCTGGTGTCCTAATTGAAGGAATACCAAGCTCATCATCCAAGCTTTCCGAACCACTAGAATCTCCATCCAATCCCAAATGATTGGTAGATGCATCATTACCATCCAGCACTTTCTTCTTTCCTTTTTTCTTTCCTGCAACACATATAGATCCACTTGAAGATGTGGGGCTACTCCTTAGTCTCCCAAACCAAGGGCTCACTGTAGGTGTAGTACCAAATGATGTTTTTGGTCCACTAAGACTCCGTGATTCTTGTTTATCTTTTTGCACATAGCTATCCTAATTATTATCATAATCCAAAACATCACCAGCAGGTGTATACCAACTTCCCATCTCATCAAAGATAACATCCCTGCTCGCTCTGAACTCACCTGTGACAGGGTTATAACAGCATTACCCTTTTTGCTCTAAAGATTATTCAATAAAAACACATTTTTCTACCTTTGGATCAAGCTTCTTCCGCAGCTCATCTGGCACATGAATGTATGCAACACAGCCAAATACCTTCATGTGCGATACATTAGGCTTCTTGCCAGTAAAGCATTCTTTAGGAGTCATCCCATGAACTGTAGCTGTGGGAGTTCTATTCATAATGTAAACAGCAATATGGACAGCCTTGGACCAAAAATGTTTGGGCATATTCTTTTCAACTATTAATGCCCATTCAACTTTTGCAATATACCTGTTTTTTCTTTCTGCAATACCATTTTGTTGTGGAGTATACCTGCAAGTAAATTGCCTCTTTATCCCATGAGTCCTCAAGAAGCCACTGAACTCATTAGAGAGGTACTTCACTTTTAATCATGTTTCTATTTCAACAACTGCCTTAAAAGATTTGAAGTGCTCAAACACATCACTCTTTTCCTTCATGAAGTATACCCATAGCTTTCTTGAATAGTCATCAATAAATGTGACAAAGTATTTGCTGCCACCAAGAGATACATTCTGTGTAGGCTCCCAAACATCTATATGTACTACATCAAGTATATTTTTGCTCACTTCTCTATCATGCAAGAAGGGTTGTCTCGCCTGCTTACCAAACTGACATGCTTCACAGACTTTATGCAATTCTGCAACTCTAAAAGAATGCAACCCTGTAACCATATTTCAATATCTGCAACTACTCCTTTTCCTTTAGCATACATAGCAGCATCCATTGCAGGAATTCCAGCATCTAAAGTGAACATTCAGACAACTCTACTTCCTTTTGGGACCAACTTGCACTTATCATTAAAGTCTTCTACAAAACAACCTTTTGCATTGAATCGGATCTGCAACCCCTGCTCTACCATTTGGCCAACAGATACTAGATTCTTTGTAATTGATGGCACATGTAATACATCTGTCACACTCTTTGTCTGGCCATCATACAAGGACAAGGGAACCTTTCCAATGTGTGAAATTGGGTGGCATGAATCATCACCCATCTGCACATAACCTGGGTTTTGTAAGTCCCGCATCTCTCCAAATGACTCAACATGACTAGTCATATGATTAGATGCACCTGAATCGACATACCATACATCATCATGTGTCCCCTTTCCTGTAACTGCATTCATCATATGCTGCATAACAAACAGATGCTAGTTTTTGTCTTCATTTTGTCCTGAAGACGATGCATAGTTTCCTTGTTGTAATTTACCACTACGAATATCATCCTTCTTTGCATAGCAATGGGCTGCAATATGGCTTGTTTTGCCACAATAATGGCAAACAATAGCAGAATTTCCAGAACCTCTATTCTACTATCCATCTCTTCCTCTAAAGCTCCCCCTGCCTCTAAAGTTTTCTCTACCTCCAGAAACCTACATTTCACCAAACTGTTGATTGAACCTGTTTTGCTGGTTATCACCTGCACGTCCCATACCACGATCTCTCAAGAGGATCTACCACATCCCCTTCCTGAACTTGAGTAAAATGCTTGGATCTGTTCACCATTTCTTTCAGACGAATCACCTTGCATATTGATCTCTTCATTAATCATGAGAGATATCAGCTCATAAAAATTTGGAAATGGCTTCCGTACATATACAGAAGTAACAAATTGTTTCCATGCCTTCTCATTGTTAAGGCCACTCGGAGTGGATGAAACCAAATCATCATCATCCGGCATTGCATCAATCCCTGCTAAAGCATCTCAATGCTCCTTACCTTCAACACATACTCATTGATAGACGTTTTTCCTTTCTTCAAGGCATTCAACTTTGCTTGAGTTGAATCTTTCATGCCTTTGTATTTACTGAAAACATGCTCTCAAAAATTGTCCAAGCTGCATGTGAAGTTTCTGCATTTCTGATATGTCCTAGCATAGTATTATCAATAACTACAGATAGCGAGTATATCACATTTTTATCTTTCGCATTCCACTCTTTCCATGCTTTTAATTCATCTGCATTGGGAGAGATACCCAGCTCTCGCTCCTTTTCTTCACCCGAGACAAACTCATAAAGGCCCTTTCCAATGAGGAAGTTCGTCACACGGAACTTCCATGAAGGGTAGTGTTCTTGTCGAGCTTCTCAATAATGGGATTTCCACTGTTCTTTGCCATGATCACAAACAAGGATACAACACAGCAAGCTAGTCTTCTGCAATCTTTCACAACACGTGTACAACACTACACCAAGCAACCTTTTTCACTAATTGCTCAATAGTACATGTAATTTGCAACATGTTTGCAGATAAACCTTATGTTTTCTTCCTGGAAACACCTCAAAAATTATAGATTTGCAATTTGTAACCTGCGCACCCACTTTCGTCAATACAGCCGAAATCATAGTGTACCCTGAAACTGCTGTCTGCAACCTTGCGGCTCTAAAATGGGGCTTGAAACGGGCTCAGACGCCCAAAATAACTGCGAGAAAGCCTTGAAGAGCCGATCTATAGAATATACAGTGATCTGCTTGCACACCAAACCTCACAGCAATCTGAGATTTTTGCTCGACCCTACTTCCGTTGCCTCCACAGGCATCACGAGAAGCGGATCTGACACTTTAGCGAGGTCGCCTAATGTAGCAAGCACACACATCTCTCCACCATGTGTTTGGTCAAACAAGTAAAGAAGCTTTGACCACTTGATTAGCACCACCTTCTCCAAGATAGATGTCACGGATATCACTCGAAAAGGTCCAAACTTGGTCAAAGCTTAAATTTTCATGATTATTTATTGCCCTCCTGGTGAGCACTTCTTATGGAAGACCACCAAATCTGCAACAAGGTTACCAATATACTCCTTCAGAGCTGAACCCTTCCGTTGATCCGCATGTCAAGCTCCTCCTTGCCTTGATGCAAACTCATCTATATACAGTATGTCTTGAATGACAAAGTCAAATCAAACATTATATTTAGTGACTAACCTAGAGTTATCAGAAAGTGATGAAACTTGACAGTAGGGTGCGTCAGGTCCCCCGGAGTCCACCAGTGAAATCTGGCCAAAAATGATGCCTGCAATTGCCCTATCCGAAGTCTGGCATCCTAGCTAAAAATGATGCATGCAGCTGCCCTATCCAAAGTCCTGGCATCTGCCTAGACGCCAAACTTCGGACAGAGCAGCTACAAGCATCATTTTTTACCAAGATTTCATCGGTGGACTCCTGCCAGAAAGTGGCCCCAAATACCAGACTTTGGATAGGGCAACTGCATGCATCATTTTTTGCCAAGATTTCACTGGTGGACTCCGAGGGACCCGACACACCCTACCATCAATTTTCATTGCATAAAAATATATGGTAGTTAGAAATCTCACCTTCTCCAGATCATCTTGTATCTTCATTTCCTCGTGTGTCCGGGAGGCACCTCTTTGGGCAAAAAATATACTTATTCAGAGCTGAACCCTTCCATTGATCCGCATGTCAAGCTCCTCCTTGCCTTGATGCAAACTCATCTATATACAGTATGTCTTGAATGACAAAGTCAAATCAAACATTATATTTAGTGACTAACCTAGAGTTATCAGAAAGTGATGAAACTTGACAGTAGGGTGCGTCAAGTCCCCCGGAGTCCACCAGTGAAATCTGGCAAAAAATGATGCCTACAATTGCCCTATCTGAAGTCTGGCATCCTAGCTAAAAATGATGCATGCAGCTGCCCTATCCAAAGTACTGGCATCTGCCCAGACGCCAAACTTCGGACAGAGAGCAGCTGCAAGTATCATTTTTGACCAATATTTCATCGGTGGACTCCTACTAGAAAGTGGCCCCAAATGCCAGACTTTAGATAGGGCAACTGCATGCATCATTTTTTGCCAAGATTTCACCGATGGACTCCGAGGGACCCGACACACCCTACCATCAATTTTCATTGCATAAAAATATATGGTAGTTAGAAATCTCACCTTCTCCAGATCATCTTGTATCTTCATTTCCTCGTGTGTCCAAGAGGCACCTCTTTGGGCAAAGGGATCTACAAACTCCTTGGTAGGAAGCTGGGGCCTTGGTCCGAATAAATCATGCTGTAGTGCTTCAAATTCCAGCATCATCTGGCACAAGGTAATCTTCTTCAATGGAGGTAATATGCTCCTGTGCTGCTATGATCGCACTCACAGTATCTAAGCTTGTGCCATCATATCTTCCAATCTCTACCATTGTTGCACATCCATGAAATCATAATCAATCAAGTCTTCCATTGAATCCCTAACTAGGATAGAAAACAACTTGCAGTACATCTGATAGAAGCAAGTATTATACACCATCTACTTCAATGGGTGTCAAGGAGGCAAGGTTGGATTTGTCGACTTGTGGCTGTTCTGAAGAAGATGGCACCATAAGAGCCAACCCTTGCTCTGCAACCACTCAATGTTCTTGTTCAACATTTATGAGCTCTTCAATCAGTTCTTCTCCTGTGTATGTGATAGAAACAACCTATGGAGTTGTATCTTCATCGCTCTCGTCATCTAGGGGTGTACTGATGCAAGGAGGTAAATTGCCAATGTGCAATCACACTCCACGAGATCCAAAGGTGATGTACCTGGTGCACTTCCCATGGGAACAATGCATACTCTATGCGAAGGATCCACATGGGCCAGACACCTATTCACCACTTTTTGGTGATTCTTCCCTACCTGAAATACCATGAGCTGTTCCAGAGGCACCCAAGTCATATCGGATCCCTCAATGGAGTATGTGCATGTAGAAATGGTGCTCACAAAGTCTTCCAAAATCTGAATGGGGGGATCCAACGATGAGAGCATGCTTTCAAGGTTGAAGTTCTTAGAGAAAACATAGAATATCTCATCACCCTGATTGGCAAAGCTAGTCTCGTGGATCCACTCATCAAAGTGTGCAGGAGCATCCATCGTAGGTAGGAGGGATGTGGTGGATATAAAGATATGAAGAAAGAAAGCGTGAAATGAAACAATGAAACAAGAACTAAACTAGTTCTACCTTAAAAACCTTAAGTTTTAAACCATTAAGGGTTGTTTGCATACGATATTTAGTTATGGCTTTACTTACATCTTTGTAAAGTTTACATGCATATGTAAATGTGTTGATGTGGAAAGTGTATAACAAGTGTATGATTTTGCAGAAATACCATAATTTTTAAATATTGCAAGTTTGTAAGCAACAATATTCTATTGGCCAAAAAAATCCAAAAATTTATAGGTATTGGATATTACAACTTGTGGGGTTGGGATTTTTAGGGAGACTCTACAATTTCTCAAATATGTGGAGCCGCACATTTTCCGCTGGTAACAATATCCTCAGCTCGGCTTCGAATTTTCCTACCATCTAGTTTAAAATAGAAGCTAACAGGTGATTCTGCATTAACATTGTAATTTCCTAGTGCATTATACTCAAAGGCCAATCATCCTCCATTTGCAACACTTGGGGCTCGCGGCCTTCACAAATGACAGTAACATCCACATCTACACTTTTACCCATGTCTTGATCAAGGCACAACCATTTACCCTTGACTCGCATCCTCCATCTATGATAACACTAGGCATAAAGTTTGTCGTGCGACAAAGTACTTGTAATTGGAAAGGAAAGTTAGCCGATTCATCCCAAAGTAAGATAAATAGTCAACTAAGAGAGAAAATTTTTACCTGAAAGCCATGTTCCTTGTTGTGACTCGACACTCCACTGTGTCAGGACTATGAGTTATTTTTTATGTCCAAGTTTTGCCTAGAATCCTTGTTACATAATCCTCTGATGTATTTTTATGACGTGCGTACTTTTGGTACGTCTCAAACCCTTACATTCCTTGAACATGTGTGCAAAAATTGCAATCGGTTTAAACCAGCTTAGATGTACATTCTTTGAGCCGGTGCTTGGCTTCATAGAATTCAATATGTCTACTGAAATTTTTGTGCTACACATGTGCAAAATGTCGCTACTACACACTGGCCATTCTATGCTATTGAGATTTGATTTGTGCACATACTCAAGGGTTCCATATTCACGACTCCCCTTGGGCGCACGGCCGGAGGAGAGGGAGCGTGGGGGGATGGGCTTGGTGGAGTCGTGGGCTGCATGAGGAGGGGGGAAGCCATGCAGTGGCCACGTGGTGGAGCTCTCCTCTCCCCCCCCCCTTATCCTATAAATACACCTTTAAGGTGTTGAGGTGAGGAGGGAAAACGGCTGCTGCCATCGCCGTGCTGAGAGAAGAGGAGAAGGCTGCGTGAAGGGTTTGGACAGACGAAGGGAGGCTGTCGAGCTGGTGGGATTGGAGGAGGGAGGAAACCGTGCTGTTGGAGGAGAAGGTTGCCACGTTGGGAATCTAAGACAAATGGAGTGAGGGAGAGGCACTGTGACCACCGCAACATCCAAATCCGTCACTGAGCTACAGGCCGCCCTGCTGCACCGGATGTTGCACACACTCCCGCCATCATCGCCATCGATCAATACTCCCCTCATCGTCAAAAATTTCCTTCCCCAATCATTGGCCTTTATCCACGTGGTCTTCTGGGAAGGCAGAACCTTCCTAGAAGCTTTTGGAAGCTTCAAAAGTACAAGGCTTAAGGCCTTGTGCACACGGGTTCCACCTCAAGGGGTTAAAAACCTTCCCTTAAAGCCCATTTCCACAGCTTCTAAGGGATAAGGCTTTGGCCTTGTTCCTGCGGCCTTCTCGGGTTTAAGACTGAGCTCATTAAGCTCTATTCCCATAGCTTCCTCGAAAAACTCTAATTCTCGTAAGTCCTTGTAAAGCCTCCATTTTCGCAGCTCCATCCATAAGAGCTCCATTTCCGCAAACAAAGCTCAAATCCCATAAGCCCAAATCCCTTAAGCCCAATTCTCACAAGCCCTGACCTTTTAAAGATCCGAAGTTCGGTGAAGGTATCTCTTGTGTACGAGGGAGAAGGGGCAAAGGCAACCGGAAGTCCGTAATCACGCCTACGATGGCTCCCAAGAAGTCGCAAGGCACGCCTATGGGAGGTTCTTCTCCTAGCATTCACGTGGACATCTCCCCGAGCCCACAAACCCAGGTTTTTACTATTGTGATTTCATACAAAAGTAATGTATTAAGCATGACAACTCCATGGATTAGGAAGCACCCGTGCATGTTCAAATTCACCTAGCCTAGTTAAATGCAATTGGGAAAATTGGTATTTTCAATATAAACGCAAATTGTCTATCCATCTTACGACCTTAATAGTATGTTGCCTTGTCGTGTTTTTTTTCAAAGTGACGAGCCTAGAATACCTGTTGCCTATCATTATAAGGTTGGAATTGTTAAAGTGCACCATTGACTAAACATGGAAAGGTTAAGAGTATGTTGCATTTTTAGGCAACATCTTCCTTGTAATGATTCATGAGGAAAAGTTAACACCCATAAGATGTTATCCGAAAAGAAATAGAAGAGCACGAAATTAATATTATGGACTTGCAAGTGGTATGAAAAATGAACACTAGCTTTAGTTTTGTATGAACTTCATTAACTTCATTGTAGCTAGGAGAAAGTTGCATAGTCGTCATGCAAAAATTTCATTCATCAGGAACCGTATTTAGGAAAGGTTGCATGGTTTAACAAAGCATGAGATTCTAAGGTGTAGACAACAAGGTAGTAGGCATGATTATTTGATGTAAGTCCTAGTAGGTCCTAGGAAAGTTAGTATCCAGATTATCATGTATTTTTACTTTACCAAGGAAAGATGGAGTTATTGTGAACTATGTGATGCGTGGAAGCAATGAATCGCATGTATTGTGGTAGTTGCAACTATTTTTCCCTTTTGATCTAGTTTATTATCTCTAGGAAAGGTTTATCCTTGTCGCAAGACAAGTATATTGAATTGTCTAAATCACCTAACCCACAAGGGATTCATATCGGCATGATTCAGTCGATATGATAAATATCCCGAGTGCTAACTAGGGTTTAGCACGTTAAGGATTCGACCTAGTTTTGCACTTGTTGCCAAGTCAAAACCCTCAAACCCAAAGATCATACCCACATTCACGAAATGTTGAGTCAATTGGACGGGCTTGCAAGAAACGATCTAGGGTTTCTACCCTAAGGATCGCTCGTTCAAATGATGAAACTCGAATTGAGTTGGAACCCCTAGGACAAAACGTTGTCGAACTAGTGTAATTAGGAATGGGTTGGGTAAAAAAGACACCCTAAACCCTGCTTCTCGTCTGAAGATAATTCCGATACCAGAAAACGCCGTTCAATGGGTGAAATGATCCCATGGAATTGATGCGACTCTTGTGCAATAAGTTGCAATGTTGCATAGACTTGTTGCTTGTTCACAAGAGAGTTTTGCCATTTCTTGAAATAAGGTTGGTAAGTTCTTGCGCAAGTTTAACTTGCAAGAGAATGAGTAGTCATCCTGTTACATCACCTGTCTTGGGGAAAAATTACCAAGTAAAGTGAAGTTAGGTAATTGCTTGAAAGCAAATGATCAATCAATAAATTAAAGCGACATGGTCGCCAAGATTTACTGTTAATAAAACCTAAGGTATTGGTTAAGTTGGGTTAACAGGGTATGGCCCTAACCCAAGGACAAAAGGGTGAACAAATAAACCCTTGGGGATCTTGCCAAGTCGCAATTAATCCCGATCGAACGCTGGATGCATTCGGAAAGAAGGATTCACTCCTTGATAGTTGGCCAAATAAACGACCACTGGAATTGATTGTGCTTGTAACAGTTTAGGAAGCACTGTTTGCATTGTTTGCTCAAAGAACTAAAGGATGAAATGATATCTAATGCTTCAGGTTGAAGGCCTGAAGGGAGTAGCAGCTTCAGTTACCCCCGACTGCCTGTCTAACCCTAACCAAGGGGGTTGTTGACCGCGCCGGGAACGTGGACCGAACCCGCCGCGAGAGGTCTTTCCGTTGAGCTCTACTTGGAGCAGGAGGACGCTTGGGTGCCAGGGGGGGCTCTGGCTGTAAATCCCTCGCCTTCCGGGTCCTGCACAAGAGGGTAACGTGACTCGGGATTGGATCTCGAGGCCCGCATACTAGTCTACGGGCAGAGGCTTGGAATAGTGATCCCTAGCGGATTACTGGTTAGCCTTCGGGCAGATTATGGACCAGCCTACGGGCGGAACTCCTTGTATTTCAAAGATAAAATGATTAAATGATAATAAAGAATTTGGCTGATATTATTTTTCTATGTCAAGTGATAAGATTACGTGAAGGAACCAGTGCTTAACAGGAGTAATTAAAGAAGCTGATTGCTATATGTCAAATTAATGTGTTAGATAATTACATAACTAAAACAAACTGAGGAAAGTGCGGAGGATGGGCCATGGGTCCGTCCTACGGTTGGGTGGTCCCGGTTAGCCGGGAACGTTTCTCAAAAGTCTCAAAGAACAGCGGGATGATCATCATTATCAAAGCAAATAATGAGAGCGATAACCTAGAGTTACCCGATTTACGCTGTTTTAGGGGAACGGAATGGGACTATGCCTTATGGCAGAGAGGTTGAACCTTGCATCCCTCTCATTTCCCATTCTCCTTGAACCAAGTGCAGCGTGAATCCGCTTCAGACCGGGCGTTTGTGCGTAAAGTAGTTCACTTGGGTCTGACGCTAGTTGCTGTTAGCTAATGACCAAACAGGAAAACCCAAATTCCGGTCGATTCTAAGTGGGAAACGGCCAGGATGCTTCCGCTACGTGGCAGATACGGGAAGACCTAGATTGCAAAACCCGTAACATTCCATGGGAGTGCCGGGAGGAGTTTTCTAGACATCCTTTCCGATGGACTGCTAAGACGTGTCCTGGATGATTCTAGTGGACACGTTACAGTTGGTATCAGAGCCGACCAACAACGGAATTGTTTTTATGAGATCTCAATAAAAGGAAGTAAAGAAATTGTTGTTATCCAAACATTTCCTCATCTTCATTACTGTCTTGCAGAACTATGAAGCGTGGAACAAGTTTTTGGTGTTCCAGGTCATGTTTATGACTGCAATGCATTCTCCGCATTATAGACAAAGAGTTGGAATGATGAACATCCTGGAGCATATTTATAATCCATCACATTTATATATAGAATGAAGATGGAATGGGTCTTCAGGAATCTACTACATAGCTGCCCACCGGTTTGCTTATCTACAGACCAACCTAAAGAGGATCAAGTGGTTGGAAGACTTGAAAGTCGTGAAGCTGTTCATTTTTGTGGAAGCTCACGTAAATTCAACTTTACACATTCAAGGCCGGAGGGTTGAAATGAACTCATATGTATATGAGGAAGTAACCCGTGTAATACCAGCCGACAGGATTAAGGTGTTGGGCCGCCATGAGGAGTATGGATTCCAACGAAAAGGATATCCTGAACTTCCAATGAATTATCGATTCCTAAAGATCCATGACCCAAAACCCTACTATTACACAGTTCCTGTAGACAAATGCAATACAACGTTGTTCTCCCCAAACTGAATGTAATGATTGGATCATCATCACACGAGATGTTATATAAGGCTACGCCCATGTAAATATAAATAAGGACTTCATTTATCAAATATCCGACTGTGCATCAGAGTTGTTAAAAAAGTTGAGTAGCTGCATGATTTACGAGATAGCTGAACTAAAGATAAGCTAACGTCAATTATCATGTAATAACGTTAAGAAAACTTTTATCCAGGCACAAACCCAGGCACAACCCCAGGTACAGGTTCCAAATTCGCCCCCTACATCAAGTATTGCTGTGATCCAGGAGAAGAAGTTCCTCCTCAAGCAGATAAAGCCACCCGAGTTTGACGGGAGAGGCAGATTCGTCCAGTCTGATGCTGAAATTTGGATTGAATCTATGGAAGATTACTTTGAAGCAGCCGGTATTGTGCCTATCAATCAGGCCATGCTCGCCAAATTAAAACTCACTGGCGAAGCTAGACTATGGTGGAAACAATGGTGCAGGGATCAAGGAACTTCAGAGGGGTCCGTCACCTGGGAGAAGTTAAAGAAAGCCGTGCAAGGGAGATATTTGCCACCTGCATATCGTACACAAAAAATGAATGAATTCTACGAGCTAAAATAGCTAGGACTCACCCTTGACGCATATTACTCTAAATTTGTCTCACTCTTAAAGTATGCGCCACAGATGGACATGACGCAGCAAGTGTCCAAATTTTGTGCAGGCTTAAATCCACCCGTAAATACCCGTCTCGAATCTATGCGCCCGCCAGATCTTCAGGATGCACTCATTCGAGCGGCACCTATAATTCAGGAAGTGCAAGATAGACCAAGGGGTAATAAAAATTGGTCCTATAGCGACCCGAACAGAGGAACATTCAGACCCCAAGTGAAGAGAGTCCAAGGTCACAATCAGGGACAAAGGAAGAAAGCAAGAACAAACAACGTCAACAACTTTGTTCCTACTCAAAGTAATGGCCGAAACCTCCGATGTTTCCACTCCAACGAACTCGGTCACTTCAAAAGGCAATGTCCCAAGCTCAGCGAGGGACATCGTCAAGGTGTAGGCCGCGGTCAAGGAGCCGCCACCCGTGGAAGAGGAAGAACTGCCTGCATTACCAATAGGCAAAGATGCGAAGCAGAAGAAGAGGAAGATCCGACTATGGAGGCAGAATTTGAAAGAGCGACAGTCCATGCCGCTTTACATAAGAAGGGGCCCAATCGTCAGTTCTCGGTGATTCAAACACCGTCGGACTATCAAGGTAAAGGTTTCAAAACCTTGATTGATTGTGGCAGTACACATTCCTTTATCTCACCAGCATGTGCAAAAAGATTAGGAATAGCCACAGTAGAAGCACCTACCTTACTTGTGGAATTGGCAAACGGTCGTGAGGTAACTTGTACCAGGCAAACTGCTACGGAAGAATTCTTTCTGGGAGGAAAGAAAACCTCAGTCAAATTCAGAGTCATGAATTTAGGTATCCATGAGTGTCTACTCGGGATGGATTGGCTTAAGCCTAATGACGCCCACATCCACTGTGGAAAGGGTCAAGTTTCCTTTCGAAACTCTGAAAGAGAGTTTGTTACAACTCAAGGTGAGGCAGGGGTGCCAAGAATCCAGTTAGCCAAAGTATCGCGGATCATAAAAGGAGTTAGAAAAGGATTACCTGTTTACCTGATCAAACTCAACAAGTTAGATCAGAAGCAAGAGTCTCATAAGGGACCCTCTTGGCTAAAGGAATACGCTGACGTATTCCCTGAGGAATTGACTGAACTTCCACCTCCAAGAGAAGTTGATCATGAAATAAGGCTAGTGCCTGGAGCTGCGCCAATTGCAAAGAGACCTTATAGAATGTCCATACCGGAAGCTATTGAGTTGAAGGAACAACTCAAGCAACTGTTAGATCAGGGTTACATCCGGCCTAGCAACTCACCATGGGGAGCTCCAGTACTATTCCAGAAAAAGAAAGATGGGACACTTCGACTATGTATTGATTACCGTGGTTTGAATCAATCAACAATCAAGAACAAGTATCCTATTCCTAGAATAGATGAACTTCTGGATCGCCTTCAAGGTGCAAAGATCTTCTCCAAAATTGATCTCAGATCAGGTTACTATCAAATAAGGATTAAGGAAGAAGATATTCCAAAAACGGCCTTCAATACAAGATATGGGCACTTTGAGTTCTTGGTTATGTCATTCGGGCTTACAAATGCACCTGCCACTTTCAATAGATTAATGCAGGATATTTTTAGACCATATCTTGATGATTTCGTGCTTGTCTTCTTCGATGACACTTTAGTCTATTCTAAACAGGAAGAAGATCATGAACCTCAACTATGGATTGTTCTTGAGACAATGAGGTCTCATAAGCTGTATGCTAAAATGAAGAAGTGTGCATTCTTCAAGCGTCAGATTGAATATCTAGGATTCATAGTATCATCAGAGGGAATATCAGTAGACCCAGCCAAAGTCAGGGATGTGCTTGAATGGCCAATACCAATATCCATTAAAGAAATACGTAGCTTTCTTGGCTTGACAGGATGGTATAGGGTCTTTATCAAAAACTATGCTTTGATTGCAGCACCTCTTACAGACTTACTAAAGAAGCAGACTTCTATTACATGGTCAACTCCCGAACAAAATAGCTTCGACCAATTGAAGCAATGTTTGGTATCAGCACCTATTCTAAAACTTCCTGACCTTAATAAGGAGTTCGAGGTAGTAACTGATGCCAGCATTCTTGCCTTGGGGTGTGTACTTATGCAGGAAGGTCATCCAGTAGCATACTCTTCAAGGAAATTGAAGAGTCATGAAAAGAATTATGCCACGCATGATCTGGAATTATTAGCTATCATCCATGCTTTAAAGCTTTGGAGACACTACCTGTTGGGTAACAAGTTTACTCTAATAACCGATCATAAGAG